>NW_025062891.1:705000-1247500 GCF_018153295.1 Drosophila grimshawi | reverse complement strand
GCGAATGGAGCCAGCGCGATATTTGCATCTAAAAGACAAAGGGCGCGCCCATTCTTATATCTTATGTATGTATGTGTCTACTATTCGTATCTGTAGATTCTCTAAAAAAAAAAAACAACAAAAAAAGAAACAAAAACAAAAACAAAACTGAAAAGATGATAACATGAAAAGCACATTTTACTTTGTGAATTTTAGGCTCGTGCAGCCGACACTAATTTAAATGTTTCTAAGTATCAAACGTGTACTTTAAATATTTATATATATGTGTATATATATATATGCATATATGTATATGTATATGTATTGATGTATGTGTATGATATGATGAAAATATAATTATCTGATATGTGTAATTTACATTTATTAACTAGATTGTGAATGTAAATGTGAAGAAGGTGGATGTGTGTTGTAGTTCACTAGCCGCTTCATCATAGACTACACGCGTGATTTAATGGCACTTAATGTTTTATAGCCTAAGCCCCCGACAAACAAAATAAAACAAAAAACACAATTCTTTAGAATTTATTAATAAAACAAACAAACAAAAAAAAAAACAAACAAACAAAAAACAAAGTATTGCATGTAAATATACCTTAAATCGAGTCTTTTATATTGTAAATTAGTTCGATTCATTGATCAAAATACATACGGCATGTGTGTGTTATAAACACTAAAGCAACATATATTCATGTATTGTACATTCTAACGGAGGGGATTCCAATACAATACAGTCTAATAAATAACTACAACATTTTGAATATCATGACAACAGTTCTTCCCCCCCCTTTTGTTGCATATTTCCACAACTATTTGCGCAACAAATTAACTCAATGTTCGTAGTGGAATCAGCGTAGCTACACAAACAATTAAGCGAGAAAACGTAAAAACAAACGTAAAATTAACAGCTTAGTTTATTCAATTAAATGGTACAAGCGCAGGACATTTTAAACGATATTTATGTATTTTAATAAAACAAACAACGCAAGAACAAACTTATTGACATTCGACACAATGAAATTGTATGTTATCAAACAGCAGACAGCCGGAAACCGGAAACAGGTTGCCGGATGCCGGATGCTGACAAGTGTCAGCAAAACGAAGCGGAAACGATGCAACAACAAACGGATAAATGGCATTCAAGTAAAAACAAAAAAAATGAACAAATTATGAACAAAACAAACACATAACTAGTGTCTAAGAAATTTCAAAAGTATATAGTACTATATAATACTATATATATATATATAGTAATATATATATAACAAAAAAATAAGCTTTAGATGTGAATAAAAAATGTATTTAAAATGTGAAATTTTTGAATTGACTTGGAATTGGAATTATGTAGTTTGAATTCATGGCAATATTCTAAAACTGAATACAACCCCATTAATAGGGTACTGGCTGTGGCGATCCTCTGAACTCGTTAAAATAACTATAAATAGTAATTTGCATGGCATATCAGAGAATACAGTCAAAAAAACGAAAGCAAAATCAGCGCGTGATTCTTGCGAATCTGAACGTGTCATTTTCGAGCATGCAGAGGAGTTGATTGATGAATATACAAATTATTATTTTATTAGCATACGAATTATAATAATATCAATCGTTAAATAAATCCCTATTAATTTATACAATTATGCACTGCCGAGTGGTATTATGAAGCTCATATAGTCTGCAGTTGCGCCCCAAGCAGCCCGATTCGTCTGGAATATGATAATCCAGCTGATGAGGGCAATTGTCCAGACAAGCGTGCCTATCGCCGAGTAAATAACATCTATGTGGAAAAGAAATCAATGAGTTCGTTGCACTCGAAAATTCAGTCCGATATCTTACAGCGTTTAATCTGGGCCTGCTCGGGATAGGGGGGCTTGCGGAAGGCCTCCTCACAGAACCAGCAAACATTTATGGCCCAAACAAACGGCAATAGGGCGAAGCCAGCTAGAAGCAGAGTTTTATGAGACAAAAGATTGGCTAAAAAGGGCAGCAGCAGCTTACTCATAAAGTAGGTGCGACAGAGTTGCAGCTTGCGTGGATTTGGTGCCTTTGAGATGTCCATTCTAGTTGCTGTTTTCGTTGGTTTTCAGTGGAATGCAAATATTGCAAGAGTCGGCTTTGATTTTAATACTTTCGTGTAATTGAAGTGTTTTATTTACTATTCATTTGTATGTTCATTTTGGCAGTGCTCTAAAGTAACTTATTGTGAGAGTTTATCAGCACTGAAAACTGTCAGTGCTGCCAGACGTTTAAATGTAGTAAAGTCGTTTGAGAACGAAAATTTAAATAAATGTTCGATAAAATTGACCAGATTAAGGTAAACAACGTAACAGCACGGAAAATAAATGTAAAAAAAACCGCAGTTTTACGTACTGAACGGACCAACGATTCCTCGCATCATTTCAAGCCTGTTGAAAGTTATCGATTGTTCACTATCGCTCATCGCTAAGCAGCATTGCACCGCGCAAAAAAAAGTGACGCGCAACTTCTTTCAATTTCAACGATTTGTGAAAAAGCGTGTGACGAAAACCTGCGATTATGGCCGACATTGACAATTTAGATTCACTATCGAATGCCGAATTGCGCGCACAGATGATCGCCCAGGGACTGCCGAATATGCCCATAACTGATAGCAGCCGCAAAGTGCTCGTCAAACGTTTGCGTACCTCACTTGGAGGCAACGCCGCATCGTCGGCAGCCGCCAGTCCCAAGAAAGCCGGCAATCGCCGTGAGACCATGCAGCCAGTTGCTGCCACTGCCGCTGATCAGGTGGATAAATCGGATGGCTTGGCAAAGACACGCCGCAGCATTGCATTCCCGGCCAGCGACACCAAAGAGGCCGAACGACGCCGCAAGCCGGAAACTGTTGCAGCTCCGCCCCGTGAGTCCGAGGCCGTTAAACCAGCTGCTGTAGCAGCAAAGGCCGCGCCCATTCAAACACGTCGCACCTCCAATACGGAGCACCGTGAGATGCATGTCGAACGTGTCGTAAAGAAGCCCGAAACTATAGTCGAGGAGACAATGGCAACAACCGCAACAACAGCAACAAAAGTGACAAAACAACACAAGGGGGAAAGCGCTTTGGAAGTCAACTCGCTGATCATACTGGAATCCGATGAAGAGGTGGAGGAGCAGATGTCGCGTGCATTAAACCGTGCCGAGGAACAATTGGTGTTCAAACAGAAGACAGTTAAGCCCACATCTAAGCTGACCACAACCACAACAAGCACTCAATATGTTGGTGACTCGCTGTATCCCTCCCTGGAGTCTACTCGGGAGCGCATAAGACAGCAACCGCTGGAGCGCCCTAGCTTGAGGTATGAGCAGGCGCCAATCTCTTACAGCCAGGCGGCACCCATAACAACAAGCACCCATCAATCCCATCAATATATTAGCAGCGATCCACTTTATCCCACACGGGAGCAGAAAAACCAACAGCCACTGGAGCGCTCTAGTCTGAATTATGAACAGCAGGCGCCCATCTCTCATCTCTCACAGGCGCCTCGCATTACTGGGGCCAGTTCGTATGCGTCAAGTGGGCGTTACAGCAGCTACTTGAGCCCGCAGACAGTCCCAGTCAAATCCACAACCTCAGCTGCTGCTCCAACTGCTACCAGCTATCGTCGCTCACCGCCGCGCAACTATACCACAGAATTTAGCGATGACACCGCCGATGACGAACCTCTCTCCCAGGGAGGTCACTTTGAGAGTGATTTCGCCCGCAATTTGGCGCGCTTGCGAGCCGAACGCATTGGCGATCGCGGCAACTCCATCAATAGGCGCATCACTGGTGGTCGTCGCTCCCTACGCCCAGAACATGAGTCGACATCCGTTGTACTGGGACGCTGGTGGCAGAGCCTCGATCGCAAATACAATCTCAAGTCGAAGTTGTTTATATCGATGGTGGCACTGCTGCTCTATGTCGCTTATCGCGTCTACTACTGATTGAGATGAATCTGGCTGTGCCATAGCGAAGCAGAATACTCCAATTGTCAGAATTTCGTTAGTATTTAGTATTGTTGCAAGTTCAGTTTCAATTGATTTACCATATATTCCTTTTAAATAACAAACAAAAATATTTACTGTATGTATGTTTGTGTGATCGCTCGAAATTTAGGAATTTTTTAATCTAAATCTAAATTGGAATCGCCCTTAATTTAAATTCTAGTTTCTTACATTCTTAACAAACTTGCTCTTACACAGCACAAATAATGTTCAACATATTTAAATCATTAATTTCTGATTAATTGCATACAAAAATAACACCACACACAAATCATATATTATAAATTAGATATAGTTTTGGAACCAAAGCGATCGGGCGATCGGGCGATCACCGTATGTATCTGTTATAACATCTTAATTCATATGTTTATACTACGATTTGTTCCACATAATTTTGTCAAGCACTGTGAGTGTTGCTACATGTTTCCAAGTATCAATAATAAAAAATCAAAAGAACGCTGTAACTTAAATATGATCAAGATTTTTCAATGTTGTAAGTAGCGAATGGTATGCAATGCATCCGTGTTGCAAAAGGCCGACACGAGGACCAACCAGCCACCTGGGGCAACAGTGGCAGCAGCAGCAGTAGCAGACGCTAATGATAGAAAATTATTTGGAATGCGTGTACAACACTTGTCGACATTGCTGTGACCAAATGAAGGCACACACTTGCTCACACACACACATGTATACACAGACACTTGCAACAGACCCACACACACACACACACACACGCGAGCAGCTGGCGGCACACACGCATAAAGAAATCTTTGTTTTTGCGATAACAATTAATAAGAATCTTAGCTGTTCCCCACCCTGGGGTTATTTTTATTAAGTGGCATGTATAATGGCGTATAATTCTTAAGGAAATTTACGCCTTATTCAGCGACCAGGGCAACCAGATCTCGATGCAATGCACTATAATAGATGGCAATGAGTTATGAAAAATGCAAACATCTAAGTGCAAAGCGGAGACGCAACCCGCCAGCGTCGCCGATGATGAATTTCTCAAACACATGAACGACCTCCAGTTGGTTGGCTGGAAGTGAGCAAAGCGGCAGATTCCTTGAAAAACAAAGGCCAATATAGGTATGTAGTGTATATATATCATGCGGCTAATAAATACGACGCGCATTGAAAGTTGCTCTTAATGAAATTAACTTCCAGGAATTACCTAGATGGCAACTGCGGCCCAACCAACCAGCCAGCCAGCAAGTCAGCCAGCCAGACCACGGAATGGACTAACTAAACAATGGTGGAATGAAGCCACATACAGCTGCAGCTGCAGATGCCAGTTAATGCATTTGCCAGCGCATGCATTGGCCATGGAAATTAAATGGAAGCCTGCAAAAAAAGCGTTTCACGCGATGACTTCACACCGTTTTTGTGGCTCCACGCCAATAATAGAGACGTAGTCAGAGACGCTGCTGCTGCTGCGGTTGCTGCACCCACCAGAATACAGCGGCTCAAGTGTGTGACATTCATGGAAAACAGAGTGGAATATGATTTTTATGGCCGTGTCGTTTCGTTTGGCCAGAAACTGTCAACCAACCGGCGGAGCAACGCCTTTGTCTGCATCACGTACCATGCAAAATGAGGCGTTGAGTGAAAAATCCACAAAGCCAACACTTACTCTCAGTCGGAGGAGGAGACTCTAACCTATGCTGAGCTGTTTAGCAGCTGCTGGTGGTGGTGCTGCTGCTGCTTCTGCTGCTGCTTCTGCTGCTGATGGGACAACGACTTCCTCGTTGGGCCAATTAAAGTTGTTGTCGCCATTGTTGTTGCTGTTGCTGTTTGTAAGTGTACAGAAATCATTTGTAATGCAACGTTTGGAATAATTCACGCGCAAATTGCTCCACTCGCAAAATATTGCAACATTCCACAGCAAATTTTACGATTATGCGTTTCGACAGCAACCAACTGGCAACAAGCAAAAAACGAGCAGCAAGCCACAACGATGGCGACAAATGCCAGTGCCTGCAACACTGCCAACATTCGTAGGCGCACATCAAATCAAATCAAATTGTAAGCGACAGCGGTTGTTGCACCCATGCTGCTGCTGCTGGTGCCGCTGCTGCTTCTGGCATCAGGCGGCTCGCTGGCTCCACGCGAGTCACGTTGCTTTAACCATTCCGTTTAAGTTGGAGCAAACCATTCGCCATGTGCTCTGCTCCAAATCGATAAATCAGTTAGCTAATTGTTCAACTCTTGACGAAATGTGAGAATTGAGAATTTTGTGCCTGCAACCAAGTTGAACTCTATCTTTCAAACTGCCCCATAGTTGTATGTGGCAAAGGAATCGCATGGCATTTAAAGTACTGTCATATGAAAGGCATTTCATGCCACACACAAATACTTAAATTGCATTTATTTCGGTTAGCTGCAACCATTAATCAGCACAAGCTAAGATATGCCAAATTGTTGCCAAAAAAAAGAGAATTATTTATTTTTAATCGATGAGCTAAAAATCTTGGAAACATATCAAATTGTTTGCCGTGCTAACTAAAATTGGGTTTATCCAATGTCTGTCTGTCCATCCATAGATACTTATTTACATATACATAAATATTTAATCAAGAATATTTTTGAAAGACATTATCGAAAGCATGAGCTGCCATTACTCTGTTAACAGAGTATGTAGCAGTCGGCGGCTTAAGTCTTATTTATAGATGTTGCTTCTTTTATATTTCAAATATATAGAAAGCGGTATCGCATTTAAATAATCACTTAAAACTAACGTCAATAGATTTTAGTATGCATATGTATTTAAATATGTATACAAATACAAATAGAAATACAAATACAAATAAATTCGAAGTTCACATCAATTCAGATTGCTGTTCAAGTTAAATCAAAATAGTAAGCCTTAAATTTGCCTATAACTCTTGTATATATCTAGCATATATCAGAGGATTTGAAGCCTATTGTTGCCAAATCTAAAATGTTCTTCGGTTTATATACTAAAAGTGAATTTTTTAATAAATTCAGATTTAAGGATATTTATGTGCAATTTATTGTAAATTTAAATACTTTAAATAAACATCGTAAGCCTGCAATTTATTTCAATGAGGCCGGGGGCTAAATATATAATGGAATTACTTACAAGTTATCAGCATAATTAATCGTCTTGGATGCTATTTCTGAATGCAAAAGGTCAGAGCTGCGGTGGACGGTGGCTCATAGAAGAGCTGAATTTAACAATTTAATTCCATAAATAATGACAGTATGTCTATAAACAGACAACTCGACAGTTTTGGCTGCCCACTTATTCGGCTATTTGCATTTCTGTGCGTACGTTTGCTATTTAACTGTGTTTGAGTGTTTTTTCCCTCACAGATACACACACACACACACATTTAAGTCAACATTTTGAAAACTGGCAATGCGAACTGACGGGAACTACTCGTTGTCAAATTGTGGACCACAGCGACCAATCAGTGTCAGCTGGAAGTGTCTCTTTTAGTGGCCTAAGTGATGAGCTAATCAAGTTCGCCGCTGGCTGACCCGGCTTCAGAGTTTTGAGCGCCCAAATCACATCGTGTGTCTATTTTAATAACATTATTTATGTGCATGTATTTGTTGTTGTTATTGGTATCTTGTTTTCTACCTCCTAATTTTTATTGGGAATCAGAAATGAAGCGAAACAAAGCCCATGGCGAGTGAGAAAGAGACAGAGAGAGAGAGAGAGAGAGAGAGATGTAGCGAGATCCGATTTTGTATACTTATTGTAATTTGAAATTTTTGGTGTTTTAGGTGTCAATCGCATTAGACGGAAATCAGTTTTGTTTTATTGTACAAATTTATCGCATCGCGTCTTATTGGTTTTTGTTTTCTCTGTGTTTTTCTGTTTTGATTTTTCTTAACCTGTTGTCTTAGCTCTCAATAATGTGCTTGTTTATGTGTTTCTGTTGCCACAAATGTGCTTTAGTCTGTCGCCGTGCGTTGATTTTATGTTAAATTAAACATTTTAAATTGCCTACGAGATAATTTGTGTGCTGTGTGTGGTCCGCGTCCGTGCTGTGTGAGTGGTAATGTGTTTGCGGCATCAAATAAATTATAAACTAATTTAAATTAAATCGAATGGGATACTTTGGGTTTTTTTTCTTTCTTTTCAATTCCCTCGCATTCGTTGCCTGTGACTGGGTTGTGCCTTGCCTACGCCTCTGTTTATCAAATTAGCAACACTTTCAAAGCGCACAAAAATATGGCATTTATAATTAATTCTTATTGCAATTAGGCAGCACACTGCAAACGTGCAACAAATTGCTGCTGGGCCACATGCAAATGGAATCAAGTCATGCCCATAATCGGATTTGTTGCTTCTCGTATATTAACTTGTCACAGATTTCTATGTGTGGAACATAAACACAATTTGTGCCTAATCCGGTCAACGGCTGCTCAAGTGGCAGAGAGTCGGAGAGGGCAATTGCAACAGAAGCTGCCACAGCAGCTTGCAGCATCGCTTGTCGCTATCAATTATGACATTTTGTTGCTGTTTTGTCACTTGTGCCACTGGCTGTGGCACATCCAGCGCTGCTGCTGACAGCGTCTCTTGCTTTTGATGTGGCTGTGCGATGCGCAATGCGATACTATTGGGTGATTGAATTACTAAACCACAATTGCTGTTCATATCAGCTGACAATCAATCAACATGTTTTTCAATTGAAATGATCACCCCGCCGCCCCACTCTAAACAGAATTCGCACACATGGTGCATGAGTAATTTGGCCCAGATTGGCGTTGCGCTTTGTGGTTATCGCAATTATTGAGAATGACGCCTGACCATCAGGATACATTGTCTATGCGCCGCAGTAAATAATCGCCAGATTAATAACAATAAACTTTGAGTGCGCCTAAACAAATTGCAGCTCCTTTAGCATTATTTATGACAAAATTGCAACGAACCCCATATCGATTGGCTGGCCCCACTGTGCAGCTGTGCAACGCCAATCTAGATTGCATATGACGGTAACTTGCAACGAGACTAATGCACATGCATACACTGCACACAATTTGGATGCTTAAGCCATATATCAAATTAAAGCCAAATTTTGATTTGAAGTCTAAAATAGTTAACACATATTTTAGTAAAAATCGAATAACAAAACTGATTTGAAAAACTCTGAGAACCTCAATTAGAATTGTGATTGGATTGAATGGGAAAGCGAACTGAGGAAAATCGTTTGATACACGTTTTGACACCAGACTGGATTTTGATACTATTTTTTGAGAATTTTCTTTGATAGAGCCGAATGAAAATTGAGAGAGATAAAGAGAGAAAGAGAGAGAGTGATAGATAGAGATAGATAAAAAGAGAGAAAGAGACAGCAGTTAAATATATTATAAAAGGCTAAATACCAAAATGATTTCTGCGAAGCAAATTCGTTGCCAATTGAACAATTTAATGCAAAATGATACAAACGATTGAGCAAAATTCCTTATTCAATCAAAATCATATTTGAATATAATTAAGAAAATGGTCTTGTTTAAAATTGAATTCGAACTCAAATTTCTCGCTGTGCATACACATGAAATGGCACCCACGAGAATGCTTTAGGCTGTGGCTTATGGTTTTGGTCACAGATTCGGACTGTTGCCTTTTTTCCGATGACGGAGCTGCTGCGCTTTCTGGGGGTGTGGCTGTGGTTGGCTGCAAATTAGGCGCGAAAATATGCAGCAAAGTGAGACAAACAAGCGAGCCGCTAAAATACTGAAATACAAAAAAAAAAAAAACAAAAACTGAGTGAAAAGAAAACATAAAAAATTGGAAAAACTTGCCGCTGGTCAGCTAATGGTGTTAAAATTTTGTGGCAGCGATTGCATCTATGGCTATACAAATTGCAGCGACTGCACAAAATCGACAACAGCACTTGAGCAATACGGCAGCAGCAACACCAACACCAACAACAACAACAGCAGCAACATGAGCAACAGCAACAATAACAACGATGGCAACAACAGCAGCAGGTCAGTTGTTGGCTCGTTTTGTCAACACGGCGAATGCTTAGCCGCGTTTTCCCAGGGGACACTTAACGCGGCTGCTTAACGTCTAAATCTGTCGTCAAGACGCGCTCAAAAGGCTAAAATGTTTGCGTTAACCAGCAGACGCAGATGGAGTTGCAGTAGGTGACGCGCGGAGGCGACTCAAAGGGGTGCTGCAAGACGCGCCAAGTGGCCAAGAAGGCTGCAACAACAGCAACAGCAACATCAACAGCAACAGCAACAATTTGTATGCAACTTTATTTTTCGTTGTCGTCGTTCAAGTTGACCAGTTGAGATTTCCTTTTACCCCAGCGTTTGGTTGTTGTTGCACGTTGTTTGGTTGCTGGTTTGCTCGCTGCCTTGTCTTTTGCCTGAAGTGCGTTGAACGAGTTAAAGTCAAAGCTGCAGCTAAATTTATGAACCGTCCCAGTTCGGCCATGGCCATGGACAAATAAGAAGCCCGACAACGGCCAACGAAACGCGTGTAAACATTCTCCAAGTACACACGGGCAAACAGGCGACAGGCAACCAACAACTGGCAACTGGCAATGGGCAACGAGCAACGGGCAACGGGCAACGGGCAACTGGCAACAGGCAGGGATGAGAGCATAGGAGATTGGAAGAGGGAGGCACGCTACAACTCTAAATGCTGCCACGGAATTTATATGCAACATAATCAGCATAAATGCCGCCATGCGCCATCAAAATGTTGCGACTGCAATGCGACGCGTTCTGCTCTGCGGTCAGCGGCATCATTTGCCATCACTTGGGTGGGTGCCATTGGCAAATGGCAAACGGAGCGGGCAACAAGCAGGCAACAATGTCTTCTTGTTGTCCTCTCTTTTGGTCGCCTTGGCTAATTTAAGCAATTTGCAAATTGAGAAATTGCAAATAATTTACAATTTAGCCAAGTTACTCGAAATACTCGCAAGTGTTAAGTGCTAACCATAAAATGCTGCCCTAATGATGAAAAGTGAATTACGCTATATGAATCGGATCGGCAAGCTGTAAACTGTAGCCTATATGCATATTAAGTATTTCCTTTTCGGATATTATGAGTGTATATTCCTTAATGAGATGCATTTGTAATTCGCAATTTTCTCTACTTAATTAGGGGTTTCTGTCTCTGTTCCTCTTTCGCTTGCTCTCTAATTTGCTCTGCTTCTTTCTCTTAAGTTTTCTCTCATTAGTTTTCCAGTAGAACTTAAGAGCTTTAAGTATACCTGTGAGTCGCACTCACATTGCATTGCATCTCTTTCTCAATCTATCTTTGACTCAGTGACTTGCCCTCTTTTGCACTTCTATTTCATGCTTTCTTTCTGGAATACTCGCTGGCCTCCCTCTACTAAATATCGCCTTTCTATGCGATCTTCATGATTTAAAGTAATACTTACCGATTTTAATGCCTTAAGTTAAATTTTAAGAGTTTCTTTTAGTAGCTTTTCGTTAGTATATTTTCTTTTAGTATTATTAGAAAGACATCAAATATTTGTAGCAGGACCTGTGTCTTCCAATTGGGGCCAAATAGTATTTAAACACGTTGAGTGAGTGGTTGGAAGTGCTAGGAAATTTGAAACCAGCTTTGGCAAAAGTCGCTGTTAGCACCACAACAAAGGCTACAAGAAAGCTCAGTGGTTTGCATTTGCGCTCCACTGCCTACCACTTTCCTTTTGTATATATTATATATATATATATATATATATATATGTATTTGTATAGGTTTACAGCGAAATTTGAATAGTAAAAGCCGCAATATGATGACAGCAAAGTATGCAACATGCATCCCAAACCCAATGGCTACAAAACGCATTTCAAATCACTGAGTTGCGGTTTGCCCCGGGCAGGGTGAAAGGCATATAGCAGCAGCCAAATGAGACAACAACGAGTTAATTAAGATTGCAGTGAAAACTGTTTTAAATTACATACGCTGGCTACCAACAGCAGCAGCAGCAGTAGCTGAAGCGGGTACCAGGGTAAATCAGAGCCAGAGTTCGAGTCCAAGTCCGTAAGGGTCTGACAAACTGAGCTGCAATTGTGCCAACTTATGTGACAGTTGTCCAAAACAAATTGCTGTCATTTAATGCGTCCCAAAAAAAAAAAAAATAAACAAAAAACTCCGAGCTCGGACTTAACTGACGGCGTAATACTTTGAAGCCAGTAAAAGAACTGTACTTAAGTAATTTGCAGCGATGGGGAATATTTTTCTTCAAGTTCTTACTTCTGCTTTTTGTCAATAAGCAGTTGTTTGCTTTTTGAAATATATGAATTGGTACAAAACTGACTATGTCTAACGCGTTTATAAATTCCAAGATGCAAGTCTCTTAACCTTGCCAATATACTCTGATGTCTTCTGGGTTAGAGTATACAACAAATAAAAATAAAAAACAACAACGATACATAAATGCAGCCAAGCAACGTGTGGCAGCTGAGGTGCAGCCATTGAGAGACCAGAGACAGAAACAGTCCAGGGGCCAGGACCGCGTCTGCTGGCTATGACAAATTCCTCGAAGTTGTTACCATATAAATTTCTGAATTTTTCGCTTTGCTTTGCTTTTATTTGAGTAGCCACCGCGAAGAGGCTGCAACTGAAACTGACTCATGGCCCCAGATTATTGATCGCTTTCGGACAGCAGCAGCATCTTCATCATCATCATCATCTTAATTATCAACTGCAAGTTTCGGCTGACTGCTTGGACTGGTAATTAGGCGCATTACATGTGCTTGGGTGTTTCAAAAATGTTCGATGTACGGTTTACCATCTTAACTTGTTCAGGCAGGTTTTATGTAAATAAGTTTCGTTTTCTTGCCTCTTTTTTTTCAAGATTTTTGTTTATTAAGACAAATGACAGTCACGCCCAACTCTAAGCGCAAAGTAAACACTTGCCAAATGGCCATAATTATGAGTACGCGTCCACTCCCACCAGTTGAATGTTATTAAAACATATATCGCATATATTAGTAGTAATGGTATTCGCACGTACGAATATTTCTGTGTGAACTTCAACACGAGCTGGAGCTTAGAATAAATTATTAATAATCCAAATATAATAACAGATAATTAATTTTTAACGCTGATTTGTGCGAGTCTCATGCTTTGGAATAACTGAAAAAAAAAACGGGGCGGTCAAAATACATAAAAGCAAAATACACAGCTCAAGACCAGAATATAAATTTAGCGCATTTAAGGAGCAGTGACTACAACTCTGGCAGTGGCTGTGCTTGTCAGCATCTTGTGGCTCTTACGGGGTCTCGATCAACAACATTGGCTGTTTATGTATGCGCAGGCAATGGCAATGGTATTGCAGCGCCAACACGTCGTATGTCATTTGGTTTAAGTCCAGTTGCAGCAGCCAAATGAGAGACAGCAACAACAGCAAAATATGCAAAGAGCATTTTTACATTTTACATTGGGGATTTTTGGATTTTAGAGTTGCGAGTGCCAAGTGCAGTCTTATCGTACTTATTTATGCATATGCAAGCAACTCGCCTTCACACATGGCCAAAAAAAAAAAAGCGCGGCAACGCAGCAAGAAGAAAATAAAAAACGGAAAAAATTTCAATTCATAAAACAAAAGACTTCGGACACGAACTTGTTTGCGCAGCATGTGTAGGGCATGGGTGCAGTCGACGCAACGCAAAAGTAGCACACGCAAAATGCAAAATATACACACACACATACAGACACACAAACAGAGAATGAGCAAACGCTGGCGATGTATCACCCAGTGCCAAGGCAGGCAAGCTTATCAGTAACCTACACTTAAAGTTAATGCATGCCCGGCAGGACCAACCAAGAGTTGCGCAGGCGCAACCAGTGATCGCCGTCGTCATCAGAGTCAGCATCAACATGGTGCGGGCTTTCTGCCAGCTGCTGTTGTTATTGTTGTTGTTGCTGTTGTTGTTATCAATGCGGCTGAAGCCTTTTAGCAACGCCGACGCAGCAGTTGCCGCATCTTCAGGTCTTTTGCCGTCAAAAGGCAGGCAAAATAAAATCGAAAATGAATGCGACTGTAGATAAGCAGCGAGCGCATTTTGAAATGACACACCGACAGTTGACAATTGACTAGAGAGGGTAAGAAAGAGAGAGAGAGAGAGAAAGGGAAGGAAAAGTGGAGGCAACTAAAGGGAGAGAGAAAGAACTAAGCAAAGTGAGAGACAATGAAAAACTAGAATAGGCCATAAAAATATCGTAAAATGCCAGTCTGAAATCACGTCTCATATTTTGAAAATATTGGCATTCTGAATCTTTAGTAAGTTAACTCATTACTACACTCTTAAACCCTTCTTCAGTTAATGGAAGCTTATAACAACTGAATTTGAAACACTTTGGAAAACAAATACATAATCTAGATATTCTTTATAAACTTAACTTAAAGAAAAACATGTCAGCTAACTGTCGAATTTAGATGGATAAAAAACAGAGAAAATTACAAAATTAAATCATTGTGTTATTTTAATGATAGATATATTCGAAGATTGGATTCTTAAGAACTAAATTTGTAATCGCTTGCCGTCAAAAAGGGAGTATTTATGAGCGAGGATTTATGAGCGTTGCTCGGGTCAGCAATAAGGCTGCCAGGCAAGAGATCTGCAGCCGGCGCTGTAATCGACAAACAGCTACATTCCAGCTTCAGACAAACTTAAATGCAAATCGATGGGCAATAAAACTATTAAGCCATTAGTAAGCCAAACACGAGTACAATGCCAAAAACAAACACGTGCAAAGTTGCCAGCAACAGCAGCAGCAGCCATAGCAGCTATAGCAGCAACAGCAAAGGCAACAGTAAAGGCAGGGCAACAGCAACAAGCAATTAATGCAAATGTGCAGCCGGCAGCCAAATCGAGGCAGCAAAGCAAGCAAGCAGGCAGGCAGGCAGGCAGGCAGGCAGAAGCAAAGCCACATCGAGATTGCAAACAGCCAGACATACATACCAGACAGCAATGCCAGGCAGTTCAAGAGTCTGCTAATGTTGCACTGGCAGCTGCCTGTTGCTCAGCCAAACTGGCAACTAGTTACATTGTCTGCACACTAGCAACAGTCACAGTCACAGCCACAGACACAGCAGCAACAGCCAGCCTGACAATACATGTGCGAGGTGCAAACTAATTGAAATCATTACACTAGTAAAAATGTTAATTCAATTAAAATGCGCGCAACACTGCCATGGCAGCAGAAGCAGCAACATCAACTCTTGCTGGCTATTGCTGACCCACAAGAGCCCGTTCCTGGTGGAGCATCAACCACAGCAACAACTACTGTAATATAGACTAAAAGAGATATCATCGCAACATGCTGTGGCCGCCTATTCAAGCCTCAACGGCAACAGCAACAGCAACTGCAACATCAGCAACATGTTGTTAGGTCAGGCAACATGAGCAACTCTAGGCCACTGCCAGAGCAACAGCAACAACAGCAATAACAGCAACTTGTATGCATGCAAATACTGCTGCTGTAAGCCTTACTTCTGTATGTGTGTCTGTGTGTATTGGTTTTATTTTGGGGGCTGCTGCTGTTGCCATTGCTGCTGCCAAGGGCGCCAATGTGTTTGAATGTGCCTTGCATTGCATTTCCGGCTCGACAAGTAGCACCATAATAAATGTGCAACCATGTTGGTCAAGTAGAAGTTGGTAAATGCGACTGCTTGCTGCCAATAAAAGGTAATAAGTTAATTTCACACACACAACAACTCTCAACTGGCAACTGGCAACTGGCAACTGCAACTTCAATTTGAAGCCGCATCGGCTTTCTAAGACCAACAGTTTTATGGTCGTCTGTGTGTGTGTGTTGCCATAAATGAAATGCGAGTCCATAAGCAGGCAACACTATCTATCGCCCGGCCAACAAGCTGTCGTTTCGAGGTGTGAAAATGTTTGCCCATATTAGGGCAAACGTTAACACATTCAGTATGATTATTATGAATGTGCATTTGCATTTTTATAGCAGACCCAAAAAAACAACAACCAATACACGTGTGTAATAAAAATAAGATACCTCAAATCTCAATTCGATGAGCAACGGAAGCTGTGGGGCTAAAATGCCAACGATTGAGTGGCTGCCACAGGAAGCATATATTCATCAAGAAAAAAAGACACATCGTAAACGCAGCCATTAACGATAAATAAATTCTACGAGCTGCATAATATATATATATATATATATACTTATATATTTATATTTATATATATTATATATATATATATAAGAAGAGCATATCCCTGGCCATAAAATGACATATAAAAAACACTTAAAATATTTTCAATGAGCGATTTTAATGGGCGAACTGAGGCTAACCTTTTTTGGTGGTCTCCACATCTCGTCTGCGAATGTCTCTCTGGGGCTCCACGCTAATGCAAATGACGCAAACTGCGCACAAACTACTGGTGTCGATATAACAATAAAACGCCCCATGCTACGCCCTGAATCTTTTGGGGCTGCTGCTGTTGCTGATGTTGCTGCAGCAACTTTTTGGTAGCTGCGTCTGTGTCTGCGGCAAGTCGGATTAAATAAATGCCAGAGCCGCGAATGTGCAAAACAAAACAAAACTGCCAAAAAGACAAAAACGAGCAAACGTGCAGCCAGCAAAAGAGGAAACTGATCTGACAGATCTGATTGTAAGCATGCAACAAAAATGTACAACAACAACAGCAACAAAAGCAGCAGAAGCAGAAGCATCAGCAGCAATACCCCAAACCAATGCGCCCCATCAAAGGCCGAGCCCAGGCACCGCTGCCACTCTCTCTCTCTTTCTCTCTCTCTGCGTCTGTCACTGCCACTGCCGCTGCCTCTGGGCCTACCTCTCCAGCCTTGGCCAGCAGATTCCTCTGTTCATCCTCATATTCAGGCGCGTCGTGGGCTTGCGCCGCTTAAGCTTGTGCAATTTAGTTATCAATCATAGCGGGAGCAGTGAGCGGCCCGCACAACGCAACGCAGAATTCAATTTTAGTGCGAATGGCAGTTTGTTGCTGTTACTGTGTGTTGTGTGTGTTGTGTTTGTGTGTGCAACTTCGGGTTGTTGTTGCTGCTGCTGCTGTTGCTGCTGCTGCTGCTGTTGCTGCTGTTGTTGTTGTTGTTTCTTATGCCGTTGCTGTACAGCAGCGCATCAGGCGTTTGTGAGGCGGCTGCTGGCATTGGCTTCCACATGCGACGAGAAGGTGGAAGCCATAAATCTTGGCAACATGAGAAATGACTTTAGCAGTCAAAATGATGAGCTGCCGCAAAACGCTAAACAGAAAAATGCAATAACTGTATGTACTGTACTATATAAATTTTAATATGTACACCAATAACAACAAATATATATTTATTTTAAAACTTAAAAAAATACTTCTTTTAATTTTAAATGAAATTTTTCAAAACTCTTTTGTAAAAGTTGCCCAACCATCCGACAATATTATAATTCACCAATTGAACACCAAACAGTATGTAACAAATATAAATGCCCAAAACGTATTTATAAATTCAAAATAATAAACAAAAGTATTGTAATTTTAAAGTTTGTATCAATAAATACAAAGTAAAATACATTTGATAAATATTCAAATATTCCTTGATCGTCAAAGATGCTTTCCTGCTGCCTACCATTATTTTATTATAATAAACACTCTTCAAGAACATTTGTTAATTTTCAACTGAAAACAATATTAAGAATATTTGTTAATTTTACACTTAAAAACACTAAGCATTGAACTTTATCTAATGGATATTTTAGAATAACAGAAATAAATACAAATTCTTTTCAATAATATTATTAAATATATAAAAAGTTTAGTTATAAACTGAAAAATCTGGAGAGGGAGGAAGGGGTTTGAGATGGTGTTGGTTAAAGCATGGCTAAATTTAGAGCCATAAACCAATTTTGGTATGTGTGTATTAAATGAATCCAGCAATTAGCTTTACCTAATGGTCTCTGATGTGGCAATAAGTAGCGATTTACAAGCTGATCTAAACTTTGTTTTGGCCACGTGAACGTATACGTATAAGTAATACATATACATATACGTCCGGGACTCCGTCGTTTGGCATACGCAAGTGGTCAGTCGGCGCACAGGTCATTGTAGCTGTACACCCCCCGCTGCGAATTAATCGTTTTTAGTGCGGGGCAAGCCGCTCACTTGCCGCCCCGGTCTCCCATGGCTGATTAATATTTTTTAGGTTTTTTGTTTTTTTTTTTTGTTTTGTCCATGTGTTGTTGCAATACTCGTAGCTGTTGCCAGATCCAAGAGCCGTGGTCTTTGGTTCGCCTTGTCTTGTTAGCATATCTCGCCTCGCATGCACTTTTTGCATATTTCGTTTGTTTGTTATCGGCTGATGTTGTTGTTGCTGGTTGGTTGCTTGGCCTGCATGCTGTGTGAGTGTATTATTGGCGCAAAAGTCCAAGTTCAAAGCCATATTTGACTTGGGAAAAATCAATAAAACGATCGCTTGCTGCGGCACATGCGTGTGTGCCACACTCAATATATATGTATTTATTTAGACTATACATAAAAAAATACATATATATAAATATTGTTTGGTATGTGTGTGTGTGTGTGTGTGTGTGTGTATATAGCTTTCTCATAATGAAATTATTGCATAGTGATTGAAATCTATTTATGCTAATTTAGGTTTGCACTCGCACACACACACACAGACTAAAGCACAGGCCGCCATCTGCCACACGTTGCTGTTGCAGTTCTTGTTGATATTGTTGCTAGTTGCTCGCTAACAGAATTGTTCCAGCATTTTCCTGCAGCTGCAACGCTGCGCTGGGCATTTCGGTATTGGACGACGCCCACCAAAAAGCGTATCAAACGCAAAAAGTCAAAAAAAAAAAAAAAAAAAACAAATACAAACAGAAAAAGAAACGAAACAAAAAATAACCAACTTGATCTTGATTAGAAGTGTTTGGGCCGCAGCGGCATTTTGAAGTTGCGGGGCCCAAGCTGTTGACAATTTTCAATTAAAATAACGTTGTGTGAGTGTGTGAGTATGTGTGTGTGTGTGTGTGTTAATCCGCCCACGCAACAGTGTGGCAACGCCTTAGCCTCCAACATGACTGACAATTCCACAACGGCTTAAACTTCTTTTCGCGTTTGGCCTGTGAATAGATTGAATATTTTTTAAGCTCCCAAATCGAGTTGGGGAGCAAACAGAAAAATTGTCATGTTGAGCTTATGTAAAGTTTGTACGCTCTTGACATTTATTTGCCCGGCTTTCAACATTTGACGTTTAATTATAAATGGACCACAAAGTGTGCATGTGTGTGTGTGTATCTATTGTGCCTTAATTTTTGAGCTCTGGCACGGTGAAGTGCGTCATAAAAAATCCGCACACTTCGCACAAATCGAACCATTGCTGCTGCTGTTGCTGCCCCGGCGCCCATATCGAACAGCGATTTCATATTTTGTTGTTGGGATTACCTTATCCAATTAGTGCCGGCACCCAGACACCAGGCAGCAGCCAGTCAACTAGCCAGCAAATCCCCAACAACAATCGGCGACACATAAAATGCTAAAATAACTATACATGTAGTGGTTGTTGGGAGGGGTAAATCATAGTGATGGGAGATGGGAGGGGGGGTTGAAGTCAACCAACACCATGCAACGGGAATACTTGCGTTATACGTTACGGCTGTAGGAAATCGGAATCTCTTTAGCCGTACGCGTCTTGGGTCCAGCACCAAGTGCAGTTAAGTTTTGTCGCGTTGCGACTTGGAGAAACAGGTTCCCAAACATTTCGCCTTGTGCAGTGTTGTTGCTGTTGTTGCTGCTGCTGCTGCTGCTGTGCTCGTCGTATTTGTGATATATTTTATTGTCTTTTGATGTGTTTTAAAATCCCACAGCAAGGAATCGATAAAATTTATCGATGCTGTCTCCCAGTCGCCTAGAGAGACGACAAAACACACACACACACACACACTGTCAAACTGGTTCCACGGTCATACATAGGTGGATAGTCAGTCTCATGGCTGGCTGGCTGACTGGCTGGCTGGCTGACTGGATGGCTGGCTAGCTGGATGGCTGGCTGGCTGGTTAGCTGGGAAAGCTAGCGCAGGCATGGCGACAATTTTAAGTGCGAAATTAAAAGTAAAACAAGCGATTAACATAAATTTTAAGCAAAGCGCATTTAATGTTTGCCTTGCTGCACGCCTCTGTCTGGCGGTCTGCCCGTCCGGACGTTGCCGTCGCTTGTAGCAAAACTCCTTCATGTTTTGTATAATTTGCATGGGCCATTTGCCAGGATGAGGCAAAAACTGGCAGCGGAAATTGTGGCCGTATTGGCAGATTAAGACATTGTCATGCGCGGCTTTGTGCTTGGACTTTTAATGAAAACTAATGCAATTTATTGATTATTGTTATTTAATAATGCCAGAGTCCGTTATCTCAAGCTGGTTTCCATCCCAAAACTGACAACACAATTAAGCGCTTAAATTAACTGCCAGTGGGTACGATGAGCTGGGGTTAAAACGAACTCGACTTGATCTCAATTGGGCTGGAGTTCATCCCAACAGGCACTTGTTATGGTTTACCGGAAGCCACCACTGACCCAAATACTGTCGAGTGTCAGTGTCCAGTCCCAGTCTCTGTATTTTTTTTTTTTTTTTTATCGTTCTTGCGGCTTGTGGCTGCCCAGCGGTGCGAGCTCACTATGTGGTCTGTGCTGGCACTGATCGCAAAACGCATTATTTATGTAGGATTTGCCAACTCCAACTTCAGTTTCAACTTATGTTCTTGTCCAGCCTTGTGGCCGAAAGTTAACAATTTGGCATCATGACAAGCGCGCACTTGGACCAATGATGCACGCTTGTCAGCCGACTGTCAGTCTCAGTTCTTCTTCTTCTTCTTTTTTTTGTTTTATTTCTGCTCAGTCTGTTTGTTTTAGCGCCTGTTGTGACAGCCGTCTGCCACGTTTTTGGCACTCGAAACGGGCCCAGTCCCAGTCCCAGTCCCAGTTGCACACATTTAGCTGGAGGAAGGATTTTTACTGATTGGGGATGGGTTGGCAACCCAACTCAATTGGCGCGTCCAACAAGTGCCTCAGAGATAAAAAGAAGACTCATTTCGCACTGATCGTGATCACAAGTTGTCAATAAAGCATAATACGGGCTCTCAACTAACCAACACATCTCTCAAATACTCTACTCGTAATTTACATTGACAGATTTATTGAAGCAACCCATTTAACAAAGCTGTCCTTGGGATCTAAATAATCACACAATTAATCTTATGGACAAAATGGAAATATTTAGCATTAAGGTTTTCGAAATGGCATAGGATATATATGCAGATTGAATCCGGGATTGATCTGCTTAATCAACCAGTATGAAATTGTCTGTATATATTTTTATATACATAAAAAACAAGTTAAAAAACATTGCAATATTTTATTTTATAAATTATGGTAAGCTAATGAAATTAAATAGTTAATATATCCTATGTAGTATTATAAGTTTATTGCAATGAAAACACATGCAACTCTGCAGGGGAAAGAGTATCTTGTAGCGCTTGCAGCTTTTAACAGTTGTTGCTACAAACTAGCAACGTGTTTAAGGCTCGAGTCAACAGTTGTTGTTGTTGACTATGTTGTGATTGTTGTTTTCGTAGTTGCAAGTGCAATGTACTTCCAAAGGATGCTACAAAATGGGGCCAGCAATACCAACAACTGGAAAACTGCAACCAACAAACTGTCGACAGTTCGATTACAGACCAAACTTGGCTTTTCTCAGTGCGTAGCGGGCACGAACAGTAAATGTTGTAGTATAAGCTCAGATAGATAATGTTCGATGATGACAACAGCGACTTGAAATGATGTGATGACCAGCTAGGTTCTCACAGGCTATGCAGTCATGCAGCCGAAAGGCAGATCCGTCTGGGCCAACTGGCCACAGTTGATATTCTTTGGAGAATTGGCAATCTAATTATGTGCAACGATTACGCTTGTAGCTTGCAGCAACAGAGTAGTTTTGGACAGGGCGCGGGTGCGGCAAGTTTCTTTTCCTTTTTTTGGCGGCAATTGAAACGAAGAATTCATATTGCAGAGCCTTGCAGCCATTTGTGCAATCATTGCCCGTGCAATTTATTTGTGGCACGGCAACGCGGCAACGATTGTGGCACTTTGCTAATGAAGTCATTTGGCCACAAAGCCCGCAGGTTCAACGTGATTTGCGTTTGATTAACATTATGGATTATAAATTGTCTGTCAATGCCAGTAGCTGGCCCAGAGTCGTTCTAAGTCCATTTCCAATAGCAAACAAAACAATAATAAAAAATCTCGCCTTGACAATACCCTGTACACAGTGCTTAAACACATTCATCGTGTATACATCCACAAAAATTAATATATACACCATAAAGTCAATTTATTTCGATACTCTTTTAAGGCTCAACTGTCTATTCAACTTTCTCATTAAGAATATATCTATTATGCAGATATATTCTGTTTGCTTTGCTTAAATTTACTATACCCTTTCCATTCCTATTTAATGGATAATCGGAACAACAACAATAGTTACAACCATTGGCAATTGTTCACGCCATTGTGCATATCAGCCAAGTTAAATCAGCTAGCAAGCCAATTGAGTATTGTTTCTCTCTCTCTTGCTCTAGCTCTGCCACTCACCGTCCCACTCCTACTCTCTGATGACGCACTGCAACAAAGATTTTGCTACACAATGCTAGACTTTAGACTTCAGGCGCTGATTTGCTCAATTGGGTCGACACTTTTTTAGCAGCCAGAAAAAGAGAGAGAGAGAGAGATGTGTGTGTGTGTGTTAGAGATGGAGAGGTAGAGAGGGAGAGAGAGAGCTGCTTTGGTATCGCTATTTGGTATCTGTAGGATTATGTAAAACTTTGCTGTTGGTATCTTGATGTATCTTACAGTTGGGGTCTGTTAGCAAAGCTTAGCCACATATTGTTTTGCGTTTGCTGCCGCCCACGCAATTGATTTGATTTTTGTGACACAATTGAATTATTTATTGGATTAATGCCCAAATGGAAATCGAGACAGCTGAAACTCCGCTACGGGAACAGGCGGAAATGTTTCCACATTTTCATATAGCTGCAGACAGCTAGCTTTAGCCGTCCCAATGATGCCTGCTAGACTCTGGTCTAAACAAAACAAAGGCCTAAGAATGTTATTCATGGCAGTCATAGGAGCCAAACAAGACAATGGCATATATACAACACATACATACATACATACTACAATCATAAAAGCATATGGATGAAAGTTATGGTCATGTGTGACCGTTAATGCCACGCAGCTCCCCGCCTAGCATGTCAGTTCCTAAGCACTTGGCAATTTGTTAAGATAAGACAAAGACGCACAAAACCAGCAACAACAAAGCCAATAGTTAAAAGTGTCAAAAGTTACGCGCTCAAACAAGATTGTCAATTAAGCGAACCGAAGACGTAGCGGAAATCGTATTTCAAATGAGTTTAAAAAAAAAAAAAGAAACACTTTTCAAGTTAAGCCAAAAAGAAACCCGAAATTGATTATGCAAAACAAACCGATAGATGTCGCTGCTGAATCATGCCCAATGAGAAGCCGAAAAATGTGTTCAATAATAATGCGAAGTTCCATTGCAAAATTGCTTTATAATTTAATGTTTATTTTTATTACGATTTGATTTGGTTTGATTTGTGCGTTTCACATTTTTGAAATTACTTCGATATGGACACTCCCCTGTTTGGCCTTTGTTTGGCCATTTGCATAAAAAGAACCAAAAGGTCTCGCGGCCTGCCCTCGACTTATGGATACCCTGTAGATAGACGGAATGGCATAAAGGTGTTTGTTATACAGATATGCACTTTCTAAAAATATAAGAAGATATCTAGATTTTGAAACAAGCTAACATAAGCTTAATGTGCGAGGGTAACATTAATTCTTAGCCAAGTTAAACACAAGTTTTTTATAGGGTATATTTTCAGAAGCATACACAGAAGGAGCTGAAATGGGTGATATGGCAGCTGTCTGTATCGCGTCTGCAGATCTTGATTTGGCCACAATTGATTAAAAATGTAAATTGTTTATTTATTTTAAACGATTTTTCCACGTTGATTTCGAGAGAGAGTCGTCGTTGTCCGACGTCCGCTGTCCGTTGTCCGTTGTCCGAGTTGCCATTGTTATGTTAACAGAAATATGAATGACTCTACGAAATGATTGTTTATGACGCTGTGGCACCCTAACAATGTTTCAGGCCAATACATATTTGTATTTGTTGTTGCTGTATTGATTGTAGCCTTTCGGTATGGATTAAGTCATAAAAATGCCGTAAAACTTGTCGAAAAATGCGCGCACTTGGAATCTTTGACTAGCTCAAACGACCATAGACATACTTATAGGCATCTATGCCATATGCTCTAGCCTTTTGGATATGGATATGGGCATTAAAATATGGGCCCAGTCGTTTGCTGTCGGTGCACATTAAAGGCGTTCCTTATGCTTTGGCCCATTAAATAAAAAAAAGCACACACTGCCTCCGTAAATGCCATTAAGTCTCGTCCAAATCTCACAGTTATGTTACCATTTTACGACTCTTCAGCTTGCTGCCTACAACAATAACAAATATAACAACAACAACAACAAGAGGAACAAAGAATTTCAATATAAATTTGATTACTTATCTCAGGTAGCTCTGCTTTATGCCAGCTACTGTTAAAAACGCCATATATATGATTTATTCTAACCATCAAAACCACGTTTCGCAGTCCACAGATCGGGCTGTCGATCCTTATATTCTTCTGGTGTAATGAGCAAAAGGCCTCAAGACTTCAATTCAATTCAAATTTAACGCTTTTCAAGTAACACAAATATCAAGTACGGATCGCTGTCTGACACAAGTGCAGCGGCCTAGAAAAAACAAAGCACAATGATTTGGTCGAAAATGATGAACTGCGAGATGCTCTGTACAAAGGTGTATAAGGTTTATATTAATTGAATAGTGAATATAGTTTAAGCAAACCTTCATTACATATATGTTATGTGTTTCGCATTTTTATTACCTGAGGTAAACATACACAAAATCTCTATAAAATTTGATAAGAATTAATTGTCTGCCATCATTGGGATTGAAGAGAAATTTGAACGTGAATAATTAAAGAAGAGTTTATTTAATACATTTTGCTTCCTCAGCAGAGTCAAACGGATGAAAAGAATGGAAAGTAAATACTCTATTAGAGCATTTGTCATATAGGGTATGAGTAGACCAACAGACGACAGCTAAACAGCTGCACTGACATTTTTGGTCAGTCCAGAAAAAATCGAGGTGTGTGGCAGCCGACTCGAAGTCAAGTGGCAACCAAAAAAATAAATAAATTTGTGTATTTCAATGGAAATATGATGTAGCGCATTTGAAGGTATATATCTTTTAAAATATGAACATAAAGTAAACATGAAATGTGTTTAATTAAAATCATTGTGGAGAAATTAAATGAAATGAAATGAAGTGAAATGCATTTGAATACTTACCACTTACCACTTACCACTTGCCACACGTTTGTATGTGCCGCGTGCGTCCATTTGTAAAGAGTCAGAAGCGCTTTAAATTCGCATAAGACACAAGCTGATGTGTTGCGACAAATGCACTCAGCGGTGCTTGGGGCTCCGGTTGTCGTTGTGGTTACGGTCGGAGTTCTTAACTTGAGCCAACACCTTGAAGCAGCAGCAGCACCTCATGCTGACAATTTTGCAATATTGTTTTTGTCCCTGATTCCTCAACTTCTGACGCTATGTTTACCAGCTAAGCTCGGCTCAGAGCTGAGAATTTTTTGCTGCTGTGCTGCGCACTTCTTGGTATTTTTGGGTTTGTGTTTTTTTTTTTGGCAGTATTTGGTTACCAAAGCGCTCATCAAATTACAAGGAGAATGCAGCCATTGAACGGTGTTCGGCGCCCGCAACAGACTGAGAGAGTGAAAGAAAACGGAGAGAAAAATGAACATTAATATTTAGTCGAGAGACAACATCATCAACATATTTACATCGAGCAACGAAGTTGATCAACTTTGGATATGGTCAATTCAATTGGCCGGGGTGGCTGTGTTTCCAGCTTTTTAACAAAAAATGCGCATAAATTAATATAGTTTATTTATCAGGCATATTAATGGCCGCAGATTAAGACATCATGAGAATTCTCACATTATTATTATACAAGTAAAAATTAAATAAAAATGCAGACAACATTTTTGTCTTATAGTTGTTCATATGAAACTTTTTCAAAGCCATCAAAACAAATGACTGAATCTTGAGACGACACTACAACGGCGACAGACAGAGAGGAATAGAGAGAGAGAGAGAGAGAGAGAGATAGGTAGAGAGAAAGAGAGAGAGAGGGAGGGAGAGATGGAAAAGAAACGTATTCAAAACGCCTGCTGTGAATTTATGCGAAAAGAACGAGCTGTTGCCTCGGCAGGGGTTGGGCCTGGTCCGGGGTCTCGGACAGAGCATTTTTTGGCTCTGGGCTTTGGTCGTTGTGGTAGCGCTGATCGTCACTCGACTCTGTCTGCCCCGCTACATATCCATCTAAGTCTGCGCCTCCGCCTCTGCAGCGGCCAATGAATGTGACTCGAGTGTCATGTGTCATTATGGCACCACCAGCACCACTGAGAACAGTTATGCCCGGTCTGTGGTTTCTTCAAAATGGTCGCTTCCACGCTCTGGCGCCATTTTGTGAACAAGTGCCAATTACTTTCTCTACCAAAAAATAAATTTACAAAAAATATTTACAAAAAATAAAATTAAGAAGACAAAAAATGGCAATGGCAGTGGCAATTTGGTGGCTTCAGTGGCAGCAGCAACAGCAGCAACAGCAGCAAAAAAGTTAATGATGTTGCCACATATTTTTCATTGGCGGCCTCAATGATGATGGCCGACTGGCTGCCGTCTGCTGTCGGTCGTCTTCGATTCTGTTACGTTCCCATTGCCAATTTACCCCCTCGCAGCAGTAGCAGCCGCAACGGCTGTTCCCATAAACGACTTCAATTACATGCGAATAAGCTGACTGTGTGTGTAAGTGAATGGGTGAGTGTTGTGTGAGTGTTTGTGTATGTGATTATGAGTCTCTTCGTCTTCACTGAGGCGGAGCACCGGCAAAAATGGCGGCAGCTACCTTGGCCAGAGCAATGACGACGACGTTTTGCCGTCGGTAAAACGACATTGGCATTTAGCAAAATAAGGAAAAGCAAAAATCAACATCAGCAGTTGCAGCACTTTCTGCTCTGCATGACGGATCGGGCTACCAGAAAGTTGTCCAGCTGTCTGTCTCTCGGTCAGTCTTACCGACTAACGAGCGATTTCTTATCTGTGGCCGCTGCCCTTGTGTCCAGGCTTGTGTCCTCACGATCGGTGGCCTCGTCCAGCCTACTTTGTGTTTTTCGGTGCTTGGCATTTGGCTGGTTGCTTGCAGCAATTGCCTTCTGCCTCATGCCTCATGCCTTATGCCTTATGCCTCCCGATACCGATACCAATACGAATGCGCAGATTGAACGCTGATCGCAATCGCGTATGCTGCCAAAACGCTTCTATGCAAAGTGCCGCGCTTCGATCATGGTTGTTGCCTGTTGCCTGATGCTGCTGCTGCTGCTGCTGCTCCTCCTTCTATACATACAGGTCTTGCTCCTTGTCGTTGTCTTGCTTGTTCTTACTGCAGTTTAACAAACTTTGTTTCGTTTCGACAAGCGAAGAACCTGTTGCCACTGCCTCCTGGCTGTTGTTGTTGTTGCTTCTGCTGTTGCAAGTTGAGTGAGTTGGTTTGGGTTGGTCCAAGAGTCTCTGGCGAACGCGCCTATCAAGATGACCAAGGGGTGAACAAATTCATTCAGTCATTCATCGAAACAAATTGGTTGACTGATGATGACGACGGCGACGACAACGAAGACGCTGACAGCGAGGCAGGCGGCACCAATTGCAACTGCAAGTGCAACATCCGCACAGCTTGTCAATCTGGTTGCCGGGTTACTCTGCCTCATCTGCATCATTCAATTTGCTGTTTGCACAGATTTCCAATCCTGCGTGTGGGCAGCACCGATCATCCATCTGTTTGGCCACCACTCTCTCTCTATCTCCCTCCCCTGACACAGACGCCTTTGCCTCTTGCTGGCCATCAGTTGCGTGTCAACGTTTGAACAATTTTATTTATTTGTCATTAGACGGCGAACGCATTCGGAATGCAAATGCCTGGACTCTACTCGTGTCATCTGATACGCGAGCAAAGTATAACAATTACGGGGCATAAATAAATGTTTAGAAACAGAAACGAAATCCACAAACAACAATCCACAATCTATGATTGCCACACACGCGCAGCGGCGACATTACAAACGAAATGAAATCAATTTGTATGCAGACATTTTGGATAACTTGTAGTTGGCGTGAAGTAGCTCGACCTGCTGAATACCCAGTAGGTAATTATTGAAGAATTAAAAAGTTAACTTAAGTACAAATTTTACATAAATGTTGCTTGCTTTTCTGTATTTATTTTTGTTTCTGAACATATTGAATATAACTCTTATTTGGAAACATAATCAGGATCTAACCAAGTGCATTTCGAATTAAATTTAATTCTAAAATATCAGTCATTTTACAATTTGTATCTGTTCATTAATGCAATATTCTCTTTGCAATTTGCTCTTGACAGAAGCAGTTAAATAATATAGCAACTCCATAAATATGTATAGTTCTGCGTTATAAGTTAAGCAATCTGCTTAAACAACTCTCAAGCTATATCTTAATTAAGCATAATGAATCAACCGATTATTAACTGATAAAGGAGCTCTAAAACCATCTCATGTTGTGAGGCCCCTTCATCGTCTCTAAGCCTTAGCTGTTTGCAAATTATAAGTAAGCATCTCGGGAAAATTCTTCTTGAAAGACCACAGTTAAAATCACACATAGATATACTCTACCCAATGGAAGTACGTGGTATATTGAATATGTATCGCTGGCGGACAGGTCGAGGCGGTAATCGAGTTGGCGGCGCTGACGCTTATGCGGACAGTTGGAGACCGAGACGGGTGGAGTCCGAGCTGAGTTCGAGCAATTTACGCGCGAAACGCATGCGCGTCCCGTGCGCTTGCAGCGTCAATATTGCAGCAGACCAACAGTTGGTGGGTGGGGTGGCAGCCGAGGGGGCTTTGGGAATGGTGGGGCGCTCACAGTGGTTAGTGTATTGTGTGGCAGTTTAGTTAGGTGTGCAAAAAGACGCGGTGGGTGTGCGCCAGTTTCTCAGTTTTTTTTCAGTTAGTGCACGCCATGCGGATCAGCAATCATTTCAGCTGCAGCAATAGCATAAATTGCGCATTTTTATGACTGATAGTGTAAGAAATGGGCGTGGCACATGTGAGATGCCAACTATTTGAGCTGTGCTGCAGCTTCATGCCGTGCAATTGAATTTCCAGCATGCCAGACATAAATTGCACATAGCCGCAGACACAGGCACAGAGCCAGTGGTTACTGCCTCTGACTCTGCTGCAGTCGCAGTCGCTGTCGCAGTCGCTGTTGCAGTCGCAGTCGCTGCTGCAGTCGCCGCCGCTGTTGCCGCCACCGTCGCTGCCTATCGCCATGCATTGATCAATTGGGCGTTGCCCAGGCGCTGCGACTGAGTAATGGCCAGCAAGCGCTCGCGGACATCATTTCCATAATGTCCTTCAGAGGGCAGCTTCTTCGCGGCACTCAGCTGCAGGTTGCTTGAACTATGTATGTTGGTAGATAGGGGGCAAGTTTTTAACTTGGCTGTCTTCATTGCTTTTGGTGCTTGTAAGCAGATTTGTATCGATCGCATTTTATGCCACAATTTTCGTTTGATATTTATGTGGATAATAAAATTAAGATGATGAGCGAAATTGCACTCAGAGCGGTGCATGAAAGGGGCGGCTCACTTCCGAAAAAGGGCCGCCAAATTGGGCAACCAATCAGACACAGCGCAGCTGTCGACCAGATCAATCTCCCATCATTATTTGCTGGCAGATGTGAAAGCAGGCGAAAGGAAAACCAAAAATAATGTATATATAAAATAAGAATAAATAAAATGTATAATAAAGAGTGATAAAGGAGAAACAAAAAGAGAATTGACCTCTAACTGTTATCGCAGCCATTTTAAAATCTACATATGTAAATTGGTCAAACATTTCTTAATGGGTTTTATGACAGCCAGTGGATAGTGCGCTTTTAGGTCTTTATGGTGCCGCGCGCGATGGCAGTTTCGCTTTTTTAAACCAGTCTGAATATAAAACAAAAGCTTCATCAAAATGTGATCACATGTAACTCTTTAAGTGTCTTCTTCCACACGACTCCCAAGAGGGCAGCCAGAGCAGCAGCAACCACAGCGGCAGCAACAAGCCAAGCCATCGATTTTGATGGAAGATTAGCAAAACGCTTGCAGCCAAATAAGCATGCACTGGATGAATATCTGTACAAAACCGACTAATAACAACAATCAGGCGACTGCAGCGAGTACACAATGAAAATAAGGGGCAAAAAAAAAATTCTAAATAATGAAAAATGTAAAAACGACACATCCGCAGGAGGGTAAGAGTACGAGGAGGAGGCAGAGGGAGGTAGCAGAGGTAGCTGAGGTAGCGTCAATGGCAGTCATGCGAAGCAGCAACAGCTGTCAAAGCCAAAGATGAAGATGATGAACAACAGCGACAGCGACAAAAGGGAACTTACAACAACCACCAACCAACAACCAACAATGACGACAACAACAACGTCGTCGACGGGTTGACGTTGCGCCTGTTTAGCTAGCGAAGGCAAGCGGCAAGGAATTTAAATCGCCTCGGGTGCAAATTACCACGAAAACAATTTGAGTCTGGCCGCTTGCTGTGGTGCAAGTGCAGCAGCAGCAGCAGCAGCAGCAGAACAGCAAAAAAATGGCAACAGATTGCCAGGATAAAGTATACATGTTGAAAGCATGCGTCACAAAAAGGATGAATGCAGAGAGCGAGTGCGAGAGCAAGTGGATGCCACATTCTGCCAGATCGGCTTCTGTTAGTTGTTGTCTAGGCTACTCAGCAGCTTGCCACATCTGCTAGCTGCTGTTACCGCACTGTCATTGATGAAGCATAAAATTATGGGAGGCAACATGATGGCTCACATTAAAATGGCCGTACGGCTGGATTAAAGCTGCTGATGCAAGAGCGTTGGTTGGTTGGCTGCCAGCCAGAAGGCTGGACAACGAGGGGCAGACTGACGGACGGCGGGTTCAGTATGTTCTAAGTATGGCGGCGGTGTTTCCAACTACAACTGCAAGCTGCAAAATACTGTGAGCGCATAATTAAGCCATGGCCTGCATATTTTGCATGGCTACTTGCAAACGGCGATTGGCTGCCGTGATCGGTGGCGGCCGCAACCACCACCAACAAAGCAAGCCCCGGACCACCAAACTACTGGCCACTAAGCTTGGCTCATAGATCATTGCACTTGCCCTGCCGCATTCCAGTTGCAACTTAAATTCTTTTAATTTTGTTGCAATTTTTTGTGCAATTTCTCTTGGTGAAACGAAAGACTTAGGCAATAAACATGGTGCAGTTAGTGTCACAGCGCATCAAATGTCAGGCCATTGCATTGTTCAATGAATTTTCGAAATTTGCTCATGACTCCGGGGCCAAAAAAAAAAATAATACAATTTCGATAACTGTTGCAACACCTTAAAAACATGCACGCAACGCACAGATTCGGGCTGCTTCAATTCCTCATCGGCACTGTGTGTGGCTCAGAGCAACATCAACAGCAACAAAACAAAAGATCGCACCTTGACAGCTTGACAAGCAAAGTGAGTTAAGAATAGTAGAAATCTCAACAAAAAAAAAAACAGAACAACAAAATCACACACTTTTCAGGGTACGCTGTTAAATATACGAATAATTTGTATTGCTAAACAATGTTGGATAAACTCCGCAAACACAATAAGAAACATGTAAATATATTGTCAAAGATACTCAAAGTTTAACATTTCAATGATGTATATATCTTGATAAAATATATACCGTAGTTTTTCCAGGTTCTGAGCTCTCCTCCTTCCCTCGCCTTTTATTTCAACTTTCTTATATTTTTATTTCGGTAAAGCATTAAAAATTTACCTTTCACCATCTTTTTGCTGGAGCAATTTTAGAGCGCCATTTTGCTGGAAAAACAATGAAATTTATTTATTGAATAGAGCATTTGGAGATCGGTGTGCTACAAGTACTCTGCCTTCATCTTTCTGATTGCAAATTGCTGTCGCATTGCGTGCACATTTTAGCCACAATCCTCTCTCTCTCTCTCTCGACTTCGTATCCTGCGGACGTTCATAAACATGACAGTTTGGGCAATTTCCATCAATCACTTTTTTTCTCATATCTTTTTTTTTTTTTTCTTTTTGGGCGCTTTTTATTATTTTTGTGAGATTTCGTGACTTTTCGGGGCACGAAACACAAACGCCAAGTGGTTGGTTGCTGTTTTGCTGGAGCCGGTGCGGCAATCAAAAAGTTTAACTCGAGTCCAAGCGAACCAGAAATGGCAACTTAAATATTTTAGCTTTATTATATAAATGTTGGCCATGTCAGATGGTAGAGCATTATAATACAAACAAACCACCAAACAACAAAGCGGCTCCGCATGCTAATGAATGCGCAAATACAACAACGTAATTTAAACGATACTCAAATGCTATCAAGGCGTAGCCGAAACTCTCACCTCAGAGCGGGTCAGATCTGTTCCAATTTTTTTTTTACAACTTTGGCACCAATCAATTAGCACCCTAAGCAAAAAGTCCCGGCCGCCAAGCACGCACAAGGAGAGACAAATAGAGAGACAGATAGAGAGAGAGAGAGAGAGAGAGAGAGAGATAGAGAGAGAGAGAGAGAGACAGGGGATGAAAGATGCTATATGCTATATGTTCGCACCTTGAACATGAAAGATTTGTTTGGGATATGTTGCTGATCACAGAGCTGGAGGCTGCTGCTGCATCGTTCGTTAAGTTTTCACACGCTGTCGCTAAGTGCAGCAAAGTGTGTGTGCGTTTGAGTGTGTGTGTGCGTGTGTGTGTGCGTGTGTATGTGTACAACTATATTTTCGTAGAAAAGCGAACCGAAACATCAAATTGCAATTAGGAGAACCCCAAAAATATTACAAGTGGCCGCTAAGCAGCGCTTCCATAGTCAACGTCAACCTCCCAGGCCAATGCCCAAACCCAAACCCAAACCCAAACCCCAATCCGAAAGCCAAACCAAAAACGAGCGCCGGCTTGGCCAAAAACTGGTTTTGGACTTCTGCGCTAAGATTTGGGTATTGGGTCTGCAGGTTTTGGGTCTTTGGCTTTACGGCGGCTTTCGTCTAATCAACTTTGCAATCGATGTTCATAAATTTATTTCATTCGGACACAAATTACAAGAGTGTAGGGTGTTTAACATTGCGTTCAAGTTGTAAGATCAAATTTCTGACCAGCAACCTCCCGAACGGTCACAGTAGCCAAACAAATTTGTTCAATCTTCGATATGGTAGAGTGGATATACAAAAGACGGAACTGCATTGTCAGGTAATAAATATAAATAAATATTTATGTTCATATGCATTTGTACATAATTGAGGATATGAACTGCTATGATCTACCACACATTTTATGGTCAATTGTTAAATACAAGATTATGTTTTTTTTTACTACGGAAAGCAGCTGGGGTGTGTTGCCCTGGGCGAAGTTCCATAAATCATGACTATACACATTTAAAAGTCAAATACAATTGTTTTTTATTGAGAAAAATGAAATGTAAAGCAGCTGTTATTAAAGTAACAGACAGAAAAGTAAGATTAGTAGTTTTCTAGATAACAAAATACTTTGAAAATCGAATAAAAATAACATTTATTACGCTGCTCTTAAAACTTAAATGTAGTTTAAGATTTCTATTAAATAAGTGTACAAACTGAAAGAATATTATTATGGTTTCATCTACATATGGAAACATTTAGCACTGCCATAACTTACTCAAAAGATTAATCGATATTCTCATAGTTATACAAATACATTTAGCATCTCAATAGTCAAAATATATATTATAGTATAGTCAAAATATATATATAGTATTATATATAGTACTCACTTACTCAAAGATGCTCTGAACAACTACATGAATTTGCCATATAACTCATTTTCCAGTTCAAAGACATCCATTTGTATATATATATATTTATATATAAATATGTGCAACATCGAAGCCCGTGTCACTTGCCAAGTATTTCATGTTGTTTTCTCAAATATTTTTGCCAATAAATAATGTGGCGCCTTGGCGTTGCAATATCAAGCAATTCCAATTTAGGAAATTAGCTAAATCTAACAAATACGATAGCGAGGAAACGAAGCCAACTGCGAATATCTGTTGGCAGTTGCGCCTACAGTTTCTCTGCACTTGCCACTTGCAACTTGCTCCAGAAACTGATTGCCGTTGCAGTGGCGGCGGCGGCGGCGGAAAATTGTACAATAATTATCAGCGTCTAATTAAATCGTTGCTTTATGCGATATCTAAGCCACTTGTCGCTGCGACGGCCTGGTTAGCTGCTGGCCAAGATTGGCAAAGTTGACACAGATTTTGTACCGGACATTTTTTCCGTTAAATAATAATTTGCAGTTCGCTATTGATTTTATTTTTTATTTTTTGGACTTATGAGATTTTCACACTCGGCAAATTTGTCGCAGCGGCTTAATTAGATAGATGCAAAGGCCGTTTTGATAAATTGCTGTTGGGTTATGAAATTGTCTGGATTTATGGGCAGGCGGCAACGTTGTTTGCAGCGTGCCACAAATCAGTGGCTTTCATCGCCGCCTGCCACTACCACAAGGATCTGGCCAACTGGCTGGCTGGCTGGTTGGCTGGCTGACTGTCTGTCTGTCTGACTGGCCAGCACATAATTTACACTTAAGCATGGCTTTTGACCAAAATCAATAAATCCACATGGTATTCGCACAACAAAAGAACATTTGCTAGTCAAAAGCAAAGCCCCAGCTAACCAGACTGCAGACACTCTGCTACGCACTGGCTTTAAAGCTTCAACATAGACTCCACTCTGGGCCATATCATCATTGCCGCGGCGTTGTGGCTGCTGCTGCTGCTGCCGCTGCAGATTTTGCTGTTGCTGCTGTGGCTAACCTAATATCGTTTGAAATTTATGGTTTTGAACTTTTTCAGCCAGGTCTCTCTTTTTTGGTCGAAAGTATTTCTGTGTTTAAAATATTTACAAAATTCTTTCGCTTTGATGAACTGGCACTGAGTTGAGCAGTGTGGCTGATAGGCAGCTGAGCCGAGTGGGCGTTGCAGCGGCCCAAGTTGTTGTTGTTGTTATTTTACCCTAGCAGAGGGTATATGTATATATTCGGGATCAACCTACACTTGATATAGTCTTAGAACTAGCTCTATTCATAAGCTATTCTGCTACAGCTGGTACATTCGTCGAAGTCAGACGGATTAGTTTAGATTAAGTCATTGTTTAAGCAACATTTTTGTCTCACAAGATATCTAATCAAAATTAGCTATTTAGATTATTGTTATCCATTTGAGTTTATCAAAATCAGGCAACTATTAGGTCCATTAGGAACAATCAATATATTATAATAAAATGAGAGCAGGTGGACCCCAGTCTGCAAGTGTATATGAAGATCGGTTTGCAGAATAAATCTCATTGTTATTTGGGCCACTTATGTGTCTAGCAAAATATTGGCTTAACCTAATTTGTATGTGTTTGTGTCAGTGTGTGTGTTGGACGGGCATTGACGTTTTTGTGGTGGCCACTAATCACAAGAGCTGCTCAGATTTATAGTTTGTAGGAGTCGTTGCACAGCAGTGCGTGTGAGCCAGAAAATAAATGCAAAAAAAAAGAAAAAAAATAGAGAAAAAATTGAGAAAAACCGGTTGCGAACAGGCAACAGTTGCAGTTGCAGTCTGGGGGTCTGAGGCTATCGCCAAGAGCGCTGCGCACTCATCTTAGAATGCAGTCGCTTATCTAATCGTCTGACATTTTAGGTTTAATTTGGCCAGCCAGGCGGTTAGGCAGGCAGCTCAGGTCTGCTAAAGCCGACGCCCCTGGGCAAGTCGCGAGTTGCGATCGCCGTTGCAACTGCGCATTGGCAACTAAGTCAAGGCCTTTTGGCGATTCTCCTGCCCGTACATGCGTAGACAGTCGTATAGTCGTCGGGGCTGTCAAGCAGTCGGGCAGGCAGTCAAGTGACGGGTTAACCCACTTTCAAAAAATAAACCGCCTCACGCAAAACGAAAACCTATTGAATTAGTTGCATTTCGTGGGTATTTGCTGACCGTAAAACGATGCCAAAAATATTTCCGCTAGTCAAAAAATCTCTCTCAACTCTTTGGCCAGTGCTTTATTTAACATTTTTATTTTTATTTCTTTTTGAAATGAATAGGCACGACCCACTTGACGTAGCCAAGTTGGAAATTCTCAGCACCTCGAGGCTCCAGTCTCAAAGCGCACTCAAAAACTGATGAATAGAAAACGATATTTTAAAGACTTTTAATTTCCAGATAAGTTGCCATGTGAAAGGCTGGCAAGAGAAGCGGATGTAAAGCTATGATCGAATATGGCTACTTACTGCTATCTGCTATCTTGTACAAAATTCTTATTAATTGGCTGCGTAGTTGCTGTTTGCAATTTTGTGCTTGATTGATTAGTGCAAATTTGTTGCATATACCGCCAAAAGCGTCAAAATGCTAATATTTTGACGGGCCTTGCTTGTTAGCTACGTTATTACCATAAAAATAAATATCCAGCAAAATGCGTAAAATATACAATGCGCTGTAGCCAGTTTGTAAGTGGTGTAACAACACTAAAAATATCCAAGTATATATAAAAATTGGCATAAACCACTCTCTTTGCTAATATTGAATTGTACGTGGGGAATAAGACTTGTTAAATACTTTTTATTTGCGTATGGAATACAAGATTTTACATATCAAACTGGGGATGTTCAGATCTGATTCATCTCAAAATTACAACTTTGAAAAATTTGTATCTAAACAGATTTTTAATTAATTTTATGTTTCTAAGAATTGAGAACTTGAAGTACTTGGTTAAGTCGACGAAATGTATGCACCCTTTAGGGTAAAAAGTATACACTACTTAGTCAGTTACCAATCCAGGCAAGACTTTAATATGCCAAGTTTTTAAAAACAATATTGCAATTGGATTTCCTTGGCAACGCTAAAAATTGGTTGACAAAAATTTGCGAAAAATTTTATTTTTTGCAACATTTAAGCATGGCATGGTACTTAGCAAATGAGCCATATCAAATAAAGTTTTAAAAAATCTCGCATACTGATGTAGAATGAGTTCCCACAGTGGCAGTCAACACCATGACAAGTCAAATGTTGCAGGGGCACGTCTGCATCTAAAGCTCCTCCACATCGTGAGTTGTAATTATGCATAATTTAATCATTTAAAGAAGCCGCTGCAGACGGATAGATTAAGATAAACCGAGCGTAGTTTTTTTTTTTCATTTTTATTTAAATTACATTTTGCGGCGGCCTAACAACAGCATAAGACTTGCAGCAAATTCGCCAAATGTTTTTTTTTGTTTTGAAAATTCACATAAATCAATGCCGTATGTTGGCTAAAAAGCTAACTAAACCCATAAAAAGTCAACAAGAGGAACAGCAAAAGCCAAACAACAATAACAAGAATTTAAACAAAAAACAAAAAAATAACCAACTACAAAAAATGTCTCAAAGCCAGCAACAAAATAAAAAAGTGAACTAAAAATGTTTATTGCCATGGCGGTGGAATTTTCAAATCAAATCAAATCGAATCGAATTCGCCTTTTTAATTTTTTTTTATTCCGTTGCGGGTTTATTTGTTTTTGCTAACCTGTCAGTATGGGCACAGCTAGCGATCAAGCAAAACAGAGAGCAATAGCAAATAGTAACAACTGCAACAACAAGAGCAACAACAAAATGCCGGCGTTTGAAGTAGCAACGGCTTTCATTGTCAATATGATCTGAAATCAGGCAGCAGGCAGCAGGCGGCAGGCGGACTGCACGCAGTGTGGTCGGCAATGAGCAACAGCTACAAATGTTGTTAACAATTTCATGCTGGCAAGCAGCCAACAGCTACAACAGCAACAGCAACAGCAACGACAACAACAGCATTTGACAGTTGTGCATGAAATAGAAACATTGGCAAAAGCTGCAACAAAATGCAGCTGGCGCTGGGCGGCCCAGGCTAGTGAGGAAATGTACAATTGGCTCAAAAGCCTAGACAGACAAGCGGCACAGACAGCATGACAGTGGACAGTCAGACGGAGCGTCAGATAGCCAGCCGCACATAGACAGTTGTCGAGCAGTCGACCAATCGACCAATCGAGCAGTCGGCCAGTCGGCCTGTTGGTCATGGCTTGAACGTGTGTCGTGTGCTGCTAGCTGGGCCCCAAATGCAATTGAAAAATTGTGAGCTGAACAATAAATTCCTTCTGTGTGGGATTGCGAAATGTTTGAGCTTGATTGAATTATGAAGTGCGTACGTTTTGGCCAGAGGGGGAAACAAGTACAAAAAATATAAATATATATATATATATATATATATATATGTTTATATACATAAAAAAAATGCCATGTCTTTCGCTGTCTGTCACAGTGACACAGACAACAACAACGGCGTCCGCGTCGGCATACGAAACAAAAGGCTTAGGCAACAAACGCGACGAGACGCGTGAGTCACTTTCCATGGAGCCAACTCTGGCTGCCTAGACACATGCAGTTTTCTTCCTCTTTCATATAAGATTGCCTTTTTCTGTTTTTTTTTTTTTTTTTTTGCTACAAATGCAAATCATGGCGAGACGTACAAGCATTACGCATTTGTTAACAGTCGCGACAGCAGTACCAAGAGTAACAACAGCAATGCTGGTTGGCCAGCACTGACAATCAAAGATTTTGGCTGCCTGTCGTCGCTCATAATTTCAGCTTAAATGCGTTAACCGTTAAGCGCGACTAGAGAGTCGAGGCGGGTTATGACATTGTCAGTTAAACAGTTGCCAGTTATCCAATTCAAAGTTCCCAGTTCACCAGACTCACTCTTAGCCCATAGATGGGGCTACTGTTGATGACGTGCTCAGATACTGGCAGGAGAAGCAGCGACAGCTGCAACTACATTTGCATATTGGCAACTTCAGCGTGGTAGACATCTCAATACTATATACATACATACATACATACATGCTATGTATGCTACTATAGCGCGTGTCAAATAAGTAACGAGTTGGGCCAAGTTAATGGAAAGCAGACCTCTGCATTCATTTTCTCTTTCAATTTTTCATTTGTGTCTGCAACACAATCGACAAGCGGCGTCAATTACTGTGCCTGCCACAAATGTCAACTGTCGGCTGCAATTTTTATGCTCTTACGGCTGATGAGAAAAATGTGTTGCAAAACATCACCAATAAATTATATATTAATTTTTTTTATTGGCCAACCATTTCCGTTTGTCATCAAAATAGCTCTAATAAAATTTTGATTATACTTTGACAATTTAATTATATACATATATATTTATTTATTTGTTATTATCTATTACTCATTTTGAATTTGAATTATTAAATTTTAAATTGAGTATTTGGCCTGCAAGGGTATTTAATGTTCGACAGGCTGCAGCTGGCATTTGCGTTTCTTTTGTTAGTAGCTGCATTTTCATTTTGACTGTTTTGCTTACAAGTATATTTCCATTTTCCAATTTCCATTTCCATTACCATGGCATAACCTATATCGCAATCTTTTGCGTGGGCATCACAGCCGCCTTCAGACGACAGCCGAACACAAATTCCCCATATCCCCTACCGATCCTGGCATCAGCTGGCGATGCATATGATAAATCACAGTCGGGGCATTATATACTATTTCATTGCTTAATAAGCTCAGGTCGTTGAAATTGACGCCCGCTACAAAAGCGAGCCAAATGCAGTCGGGCCATTATTATTTGGCAGCTACCGCTGGCCTAGCCTGGCCAACAGCAACATCAATAACAGCAACTGGATTGTCTGGTCCTAATGCCAAGCGGGTCAACATTATGTTTTATTTTATCAATTTCATTTGGTTTAAAGCGCGAAAAAAGCGAAACTCGTGACTTTTCATACCACTGCAGTAACTGGCAGCTTTTTAAAGGTTTTTCTATTTATATTTATTTTCTGCCAACTTGTAGCTGCTGTTGCTGCCAGAGAAAATATTTCATTAAAATGATATTTGAGTTTTAGGGCAAGGTTCAATGCCGCAATGCAAATTAAATAACTTATTATTGATTATTTATAATATTGGCTAATTAGTAATAATAAAATGTATTTTTAGAATTATATTAATATCATCATTTGTGAAAATAATAAAAGAAAATGATCGTATAACTGTTGTCGATGAAAAAGCTCTTCTTCGCTTCATAGATATTAAAAATTTGAGTGTAGTAAATATTCATCCGGATAGACTGTTTCGGCTCTAAAATAGGTTATAAATTTGTAAGCATTGATCTTAGTTGCTGACATGCTTAAGATAAGGCCAAGTTTTAATGCTTTTCTTTGTTATTAAGTTAATCGAATAGCTAAGCAATTAATTGATAAGTGCTAAAACTTGTATATGAACAAGACCACACCTCAACTCAAAGTTATAAATATCTTATTACAATCAATGGGAGCTAAACAATATAGCACCATATACAGATAGAAACACTACGTAGCTGTAGATAGATTCTTATGAGCATCGATAACATTTTACATGTTTCAAATGCTAATCGAGCAGGCAAACATGTTGCTACTGCGCTTACACGCGTCCAAAACGAAACGAAGTCAAAGTTGGTACCAAACCGGGCGCATGCACTGGACAAGGAGGGGGTGGGAGAGGTGATGTGGCTGTGGCTGGGGCTGGGGCTGGGTTCGTGTTGGGGCATGTTCACGCAAGTGTAAGACAAGTCGACGTGACCATAAGAATCGCCACTAGACCCAAACGCCAGACAAAAATTGTTCGTAAATATTTTTTATAGTAAATACGTACATATTTTTTTTTTCGCTTGCGATCAGTGCGCAAATTGTAATCAAACACCAACAACAACAGCAGTAACAGCAGCAAAAACAAAAACAACAACAACAACAACTGAGGCTACTGTTTGACTAGACCTTGTCGATGCTGCAATTTGTTTGTTGTTGCTGCTGATCTTGTGAGTTGTGTTCAGAGGCGTGCGTTGCTGTTAGTGCGGTCACGCCCCAAAATAGGCAATAAGTCAGACTTTGCTGGTGTTGTTGTTATTTGCTGGCCAGTTGGCCAGTTGACCCGCATGTTAATTATAAACACATTAGGCCGCTAAAGGAATTAGAATTAGCTTATCTGACACACGCACACTCCAGCTAAAACAGTCTGTTGCCATATACAAACAAAATGCTAACAAGGCCAAGAGAAATAAATATTGTAAATAGAACGCAGCGTTATCTATGCAGCTCTGACGCCTTTGCCAGAAAGAACCACAACAAAAACAACAAACACGAAAACAAAAACAAATGCAATGACAGGGGAAGATGCAGATGCAACCTGCTGATGCAATTAATCACAGTACCCAAAAGCAATACAAACACAAATACCAATACCAATACTAAAACCAAAGAGAGGTACCCAAAAACGTAAAGATGATTAGCATAATTTGATGAAGAACAAACTGGCAGCTTAACTCCTTATACCCTTGCTAAGAGTATTATGATTCCTGAAGACTTTCAGGCATTTCAATTTTCTACGAAGTTGCCAGACGATTCAACAAATACATCAATGATTGACACAAAAGGTCAAAAGTCTAATTGTTTAATAAAATACTTTGCACTATTTAATATGTGTATTGTATATATAGCAAGTCAGCAGTTGAGATTCCTCTCCAAAAATGAATGACAATATGATGGAAAGGATTTTAAGTCCATATGAATGAGTAGAGTGTTAAAGTTTCGGTGACCCGAAGACAAAAGTTGTTCTCCTTTTTAGTTGTTTTGTGTTGTGTTTGTCTATTTTGGAACTGGGACAACGCCTGTCAAGATTTGGGCATTGGCACGACTGTGGACAGTGCACAGAGAACTGCCGAAGATTTTGATTTGGATGCACAAGATTAGACACGCGTTGCACTTGGTTGCTCTGCTGATCTGGTGCTCTGTGACTTTGTGGCTCAGTTATTGTGCTCCCATTTTACAATTCTAATGAACTGGCAGACGAAGTCAATGCATCAAGTGCCAAGCACCACGAACCGAATACGATGAACTGTCGTTAAAAGATTTATTGCAGTTCAGGCGCAGAGCACAGAAAACGGAGATGGGCAGACATTTTCTAAGTTTGGCTTTTCTTTTTCTCTATTTATTTTTATTCTTTTTTGGCTATTAAACTAAAATGCAGCTGTTGTAGATTTGAACTTTCGACACCTTTTTGTTGGCCACAGAGTATCAGTGTCTGTCTGGGAGTGTGTTCTCCAATTGCTTGAGCTACAAAAATAACGATGAGCTACAGTTAGCAAATTTTATGACTACACAGAGCATATTGGAATGCGCATAACTCAGGACTCCTTTGAATACCCTGCACCCACTTTAAAAATTGTTAAAATGGGTATCATAAAAGTATTGTGAAAATGCAACAGATATATTCTTAATCAGCATCGAGACAAGAGTCGCTATTGCCATGTCTGTCTCCGAACGGTTTGACCTTGAAATATTGCGGCGACTAGAAGATAATTTAGAAAACATTTTCAATTATGTGAGACTGAGAGAAAAGGAAAACTATAATCATTATCTAAATCACTAGGTATCTCTAAGTCGGACATTGTCTGAAAGAGTACTCTTGCATCTTGCTGTTTCCATTTCCCAAGAATGATGTTGTCAGCTTTAGCGATTGCGGGCGGGTTTTTTCTTTATCGTAAAAATGAATTAAGTAATTAAATGGGCTGATTTTGGCTGACTTACCTATAAAACAGTCCAAAACAGTTTTAGCTGCTGAAATTAGCCAGCTAATTGGGTAGACTAAATCGAAAGACTCAAGACACGAACTTACGCTGACAGCAGCTGCTTAACGAGATATTCACTGCACGGTGGCCCTCCCACTTTGACAAAAGATGGCTACCAAAAGGCCGCCACTTCTGCACAGAGAGCCAAAAGCCATTAACCGAAAACAAACCAAACAACATGAGAAGCAACAACAACAACAACAACAGTAACAATGACTTGCGACCAGACACGTTTCAGCACGTTTGTCAAATAGACCAATCAGAGTAGCGTAATTTTGGGCTTATTACCATTAAACAAGCTGCGGCTGCGGCGCAGTAGCGAATAATTTGCTGTTGATTTGTTGGTAATTGGACGCGCCAAACGCCTGGCGCCTCTTCGGGCCTAATGATGGCTGTTAGTTGGCCACCGAAATTGAGCCACGTTCGCTGCCAGCGTCATGAATAACATTTTAATTGAGTTAACAAGTGGGCAGCAATCGAGTGAGACTGACAAAGAGACAGAGAGAGAGAGAGAGAGAGACAGAGAGAAAGAGAGAGAGACAGAGAGAGAGAGAGCGAGTAGTAAATTGGACATTGGGCAAACATTTGGCTGCGGTTGGCTGTAATTTGACAGCTCAGTGATATTAATGCGATTTGACAGCGACAATGACAGTTGTGTGTGCACTCAAATCAAACAAGACAAATAAACAGGCAGACAAACAGACGGACACACATTGCGTATGCTTGATCGAGTCGGTTGTTTGGGACGCTCCACACTGCTCAGCCTGTGTCAGTCATCCATCAAAGCGAAACCAACAGCAAAACACTAAAAACACACACACACACACACATACACACGCACACACTCTGAGCAGAAGACGAAGAAGTCGATATCAATGTTGTTCTTGTTGTCATTGCTGTTGTTGCTGCAAAGTTTGATCAACGAGCGCGACACTGGCATAATGAGCGCTATGGATGTGAATGTGAATGTGCATGCGGATGCAGCCAAGATCTGCCAGGCGAGTGTCTGCGAGTGTGTCTGTGTGTCTGTGTGTGTGTGTGTATGTGTATAATTGTCAATGAAACTGGTTTTGGGTAACATCATTCCGTCACTCACGCGCCCAGTCAACTGGCCAAATACGCACCGGCGACATCGAAGACGATGAAAAAACAACAACAACAACATCTGTTTGACCACAGAGACATCGGCAAACGCAGCAAAAGCCGATGCGCTTCAAAGATAATAACCAATATATGCCAAACAGCAAGAAGAACCACAAGCAAGAACAACAACCACATCCAGCAGAACAACCTGTGTAACGACCACGCCAACACCAAACAACAAACAAAAAAAAAAAATACACAACACACACAAGCAGCAATCGGGGGAATGTAACAAACGAGTGAAAACTAATGGAAAATAATGGAAAAATATTTACAATAGACGTTTGCTGGTGGATGTGTGGAATTGAGGTGTAGGGATGGGGCAAGGGGGGAGGGGAAAATAACCGTAAGCAGAACTCGAGCCTAAGCCCAAGCGGGAAAATTAAAGTGAAAGAAAACTTATAAAGATTTGAGTGACAGTAAAATGAAATGACGATTGGCAGGCGGCAAGAGACCAAAAACCACAGCGAGTCCCCAAGATAGAAGCAAAGGCAACAAAACATTAGAAAGCTAATGAAAGTTAACACAATGACAACAGTCCAGACATCAACAAATGCTAGGCGTCGATACAATAAATGTGTGTTATATAGGAGCTGCATTTAAAAGAATCAACGAATAGCTAGAAACAGATTCGGATACACACACACACACACACACACATACACACACTCACACATACAAAGCAATCACGCTTCAGCTGCAGTTGTTATTGTGAGCATTAGATCTGGCAGTTGATAATTATAAACATCGTTTGAAGGTTGTTAATATTTAACGGCTACAGACATTTGCATGCAATATTACAACAACCATGACAACAGCAACAACAAAAATAACAAGAACAACAATTAGAATATATATATATATTCACATATTGCCTGCAGCAACGACAGAAACTGCAGCTTCGCCCACGCAAATTCAAGAATGAGCACAACGACAAGAATGAGAAAAACGAGTAGGAATAGTTCTCAATTAGCTTGTATAAGTTACGATACTCTTGCTTTATATGTTTATATATAGCATACTAATATAGCACTTTAAATAAAATCGAAAGTCGCAAAATGTATAAAAATCACATTTTCGATCCATAGTCGTATGACAGATGTTTATTACATATATCCAATGCTAATAGGCTTGGCAAAAATGAATAGGATAAAACTAGATTTCTGATTATTGCTCTTAATATTCAACTGACCTTGACGTATAACCGTTTAAAAAATCTACTATCTATAATCATCTAGTTATACCAAACACTTCGAAAATAGCTGGGGGATATGTGTTACATAAATTGCACCGAAATGAAAGCACCCTCAGCAAGAGTATTTTGAGAATGAGAAGGGGCCAGATCAGTAAACGGCGCCAAAACGACATTGAACAGTTTGGAAATGCAACAGATAAATCTGTGAGAACGCGACTTTAAAGTGTTTTAAATATGTTGTTGAATAACAAGCGCTAACATGCATTAAAAAAAGCAAACTTTGTCAATTGGCGGTGCAATTAAGTGGCATTTGTCGCACTGGCGCCGCTCAGGTAGAATTGCACAAATTGCGGCTATTGGAATATTCTATTTATATTCTATATGTATAAATCTATCATAACCAATCATAAATTTTCATTATGCAGATTATAGGCACTTGAGTAGTTTGTATTACGCTTGAAGTGCGAGTGCTTGAAGGTCAACAGCTTCACATGATTGGGGTGCGACCCCAAAAGAGCTAATTAAACTGATGTTAATACTGATCCATGATCAATGATTAGATCTAATAGAAGGCACTTACATCAGCCAGCTGCGGGAGGTCTCTAGAACTCAGGTTCAGTAACATTTGTTAAATACATGCGACTCATGTGTTGTGTTCAGAATTGCTATAATTACAAAAAGAAAAAATAGTAAATGGGAACTGGAAATAATGTGATATGCACAATAAGATAAGTATCTAAGCATTGAAGTCTATTACTACGGATGGAAATAAAGAATAAATCAAAATATCAAAACAACAAAAAATATAGAGTATAAAATACGATTAGACAGCCATGAGAAGGTTTAGTGTCAAGATTAAAGAAAACAAAGCTTAAGTCATTCGATTATAAATCTTCTTTCAAAATAAAAGTTATCCTAAATTCGAACAATAATAATGTTTATAGATTTCTATGTTATCACATACTGAGTAATGACATTGAATCTAACTAAGTCCAGTTTCAAACTCAAACCACTCTGACATTTTCTTGAAATATTTATAATGAAAATATTCATCGAATATTATTATTATTTGCTTATCTTCTGTTTGATTTCTCCCACAGTGTACTATGGGTAGGCCACGTCACGCCTCTTCTCATCTAATTCGAGTTGAATTTTTGAAGTCAATCTGTTTTGTGGTGTTCATTTGATGGCTGTAGCTTTTAATTATTGGAAAATGGGCTCGCCACGAGTGAGCAGCAGCAGCCCGCATTCGAGTTGAAAGGGACAGACCTATGTGGCTTATGTGTTCGCTTTCAGGTGTTTGTTAATTTGTTGTTGTGCCTTGTTTATATACTTATATACATATATACGAAATGTATCAGACTGACTGAAACTCGTCTTAAAGTTGCCCTTCTTGCTGAGTAAATGTTTGTCTTGGTGTGCCATGGTGTTAAGGTCCGTCTTAGTGTTTTGGTCAGCCACAGCATCTTACATGTGTGTGTGTGTGTGTATTTATGTGTGTGTATGAGTCAGTCTAAGCGCTTTGACTAGGCTGAGCTTGTAGGCTTATAATTTATTATTTGTATGTTTGACGGTCTCGTCTGCCAGCGATTTATAAGGGTTCAGACGTCTGCTTTTGTAGATTGTTTTCAGATTTGGGCCGACGCATGTCTGATTTGGTAAGCCGGCAGCTGATTATGTGGCACATTAGTTGATGCAGGGCAACAATTTTCAGCTGATGCTGGCTCTGCATGTATTTATAATTCAATCACGAGCAATTAACCAGGCCAAGCAGCAAGGCGCCATGGGCGACTCTCAACTGCACTGCCAGCAAGGTCAACAAAAGCAAATGTTGTGGTAAATGAGAGAGATGGAGAGAATGAAAAAGAGGAGCTGCGATAGTGAGAGCGAGTTCAACCACAAAAACAAAACACTTGGCCAACAAACATTAATTTCATTAGTTTTGCATAGGGTTTGTTACCCTCACGCACTGTCGATGGCTTTAGAGGTCTTTTTTTTTGACAAATTCGTTTAAGAAAATCTCAAAATTGAAAAGATTCATTCATCAGCGTGCGCATCATCATCATCAGCAAAAGCAGCAACCGAAGTCGAAGCCAATGCCGCAGCAGGCACAGTAGAGGCGGTGTTTAATGGGTTCCAATAGCCCAGCTGGTAAGACAGTCAGTCAGTCAGTCAGTCAGCCATTCAGTCAGCTCTGTCAGTCTGTTTGTGTGTTGGCCAGATACTAACAACAGGCCAAGCTCAAAGGTCCATGTGCGATCTGACCCATTGTCGTTATAAATTAGCGCAATCAATCAACTCACTTCACCTGATTCGGCCAAAAAGATTTCAAACAATGTGAGTAGACAGGCAGACAGCCAGAACAGGTTCGACTTAGTGTTGGAGACGGACAGCTTATGCGGAGCGCGACTGAATTGGAAAGAATATTGGGGAAAGCCGCATGTTAAACATCTTAAACGGAGTTTGAAACAACTTAGAGTGCTCTAGTCACTAGACTTGGAAATACCCTGTTAGCAGATATTCATTGAATGGATCTAATGAACTTTGGGAATTTAAAGATAAGCATATTGAAAATTATCAAGGCAATATTTCAAAATATCTCAAATTTTAATATGAAATGTATTCTTACTGATTGTATTTAAGTTTTCCGAATTTTAAAATGAATTTATATAGAAATATGCAATAATACTATGGCTATGAATACTGCAAATATATTTATTACCTCATTTTTTTAGCTTCATTTATTTAAATACATTTGAATACCCCTTTCATTTATTTAATGGGCATACTAATATTTATATGCGCGTATTTTGAAACCATACGCAACGCAGACAAAGTTCTGCACTTCGTCAATGTCAACCCGGATAGGGACAAAATCATTGACCAGTTTGTTAAATTAATCAGTAATTCGTAAAATTAATTAACTCCGAATAGCGTCGGCAGCCAAGTAAAAAGCGCTAAAGTCTTAGTCTGAGGTGAGGCCATGTTTTGTAAAAATTTTGCTTGTTCCCAGCGTGCTTATCAAATCTTGTGAGCAAGTTCGTTGCCTAAGTCTTCTGTTTTCAGTATCTGTAGCGTATCAGCATTTTATCTCTTTCTTCTTTTCCGAGCATATGTTAACAAGAAACACAGTCACCAGCCGACCAAAGTCGACTCGTAGACTCCCAAGAAAAGCAGTTAAGCATCTCTAAAGATGTTCGTTCGTTATTTTGTTCCTCTATTTTTCAGGTGTAAAAAGAAAGAAGGTTTTTCATAAATTCAAATCCAAATGCCGATCGTAAATTTCTTTTGAGCCTGCTGCACATCGCTGCCCTTCCACGTAATTTCGTTAGCGCCCAAAGGGACGCTCACTTAAAAAGAAGAATATCAAATGGGGGGAAAACTGGCAACAACAGAAAATATAGGTGTGTATAATAACTTTGTGTGTGTTGGTCTCTTTCTCCATGTTGGTCGCACTTACCCTTTCTTTTGTCAATATTAGTTTGTGTGTGCATTGTTATTGCTAAAGTTTAGTGCCGTCGACGGTGCCATTGTCAGGATTACGATATGATATGATATTAAATGCTAAGGGCCCTATTCTCCTCTACCACTTTCTATTGGTCTGGGAAATGTTTTATTTTGATATGTATGCGTGTGTCTTTCCCTCGGAAAGAAAATTGCTGCATAGGTGGAGTATGCAGCTAATTTTTCCCATGTGGCACAATGCTTTTTATTATGCCCATACAAAGAGATCAACTATACTATATAATTCTGTAGTCCATGGTCTGAGTCGAAGTTGAAGTCGGAATCGGAGTCGGGGTTGGAGTCGGAGACGGAGTCAGGATCTGTGGTTTGCTTGCCGCTTTGTGGATTTTTGTATTTTGCATTGATTTTCTTAGCTGCAGGTGCGGAAGCAATTTGTTTAGAATTTTGCTGCAAGCGCAATAAGCAAACTAGCCACAACAAAAACAAAAACAACATAAGCAAAAGTAACAGCAACAAGTGCTGCAAGACCCTGGGTCCGGCCAACATGGACATTAAATAAAAGCGAAAAGAGTAAACACACAACACGAGAAAATATTGCATGCCCAGCTCGCCAAAAGGCAAATGCTGACCGTGAGTGTGTGCGTGTGTGTGTGTGTGTGTGTGTATGCAAATTATTGTGCACACGGAGACGACGCCACAACAACTGGCCAAGTACGTGAGTCGCGTTGTCAGCTAAAGGAATCGTTTCGACTGCGTGGCAACTTCATTGACCCGGCATAAAAACTGGCAAAATCAATGTAAACCAAACGAAAATAACTCATAAGTCCCTAAGAAACGAGGGCGGTTTAAAAATAACGTGAATATCAATATATTTAACAAAAATGTCATTATTCGAATTTGGATAAAAAGGAAGAAATGATTATGAAATAAATAATAAAGAAAACTTAAAAAATTGAATAAAATAAAAGAAAAGAAAAATAAATATATATTTAGTTAATTATTTACTATACGTTTATTTTAGATGTTTCTGAATATATTGGAATCAATATCAAATAAATATAACATTGTGGTACAAAGTGTAGATCACGTTAAATAATATAAAGGTATATATATATATTCATCTACAAATCCACAATTCCACAAATTTTCTCTTTTGGCTCCTCAAACTTTAATAAATGCCGACATACTCACATCTAAAAAGCCATCGGAGAAAGCAAACTATCTAAAGAATGTGGTAATCTGCGATACTTTTACATGGCATCTGACTTGGATTATTCACTGAGCTCCCCTATGTGTATCATATCTAGAGACATATTATGCTTTATTGTTGGCTAAATCTTATGGCACATGTCCATAAACTTTTATTAATAACCCCATAAAAAATGATCATAAAATGTGTGTACTCTTGTTATGCTAGTTGTTGTTGTTTGTTACGGTAATTTTGACCATATATGTAAAGTGTTTTTGCAGACAATTTGTGTGTTTTAGTATCTGTATGTATATGTGTTCAAATAATGGCACAGCTGGTGGGCTAACTTCCCTCAATCCCATTTCAACCCAAGCATGAAAACATTTCTATGTATCAGTTTTTTTTATGTTTGGAGAGTTAGAACTCAATTATATTGTTTTATAGTTTCCCACTTAGCTGAAGGAAATTTGTTTGTTGATTTCAGCTAAGGCAGCAGTAGAATCTACAAAGCCTTGGCTACAACACATTTCGTTTGGTTAAATGTAAAATGATATGCTTAAAGACTTCATAGCAAGTTCTGAACGTGTTAAAGTCACAAGTTCCCTAACACGTTTTAAGGTTATTTGATATATTTATTAAACTAGCATAACGATTTTTATTAAGCTCTCCGAGACACAGCACACACACTCACACGCACACACATAAACAAATTCAAACAGAGCAGGAGCATTGTGGCCGAAACGGGTTATCTAACCATTAGGTGCTCTTCATGTTTTAAAGCCTTACGAATTTCTTATGCGCTTTGTAGCACAGTTCAGTTGAAAGTCGCCTAAGTCAGGTAACAGTTCTGATAGAGCAACTCGAATACATAAATTTCTGTCTATGTATGCGTGTATGTGTATGTAGCATACATATAAATTTCAGTCTCGTTTCAGTTGCAGCGACGTGAACTACTCTGGTGTCCAATAAAATATACGCAACGAAATCAGATGCAAAACTCCAGGCAACGAGACGAGCTGCTGGAAGAGCCAGCTCAAACTCTCACATACGCACATGAGAGAAGGAGGGAGGTCGACTTGTGGCAGAGAGAGAGAGAGAGAGAGAGAGAGAGAGAGAGAGAGAGAGTGCAAAGAGAGTGAGAGTGCGCAAGATTCTCATTCTCAGCATCTTGTCGTTGAGACACGCGGACGCACTTAATGAGCAGCGATCTTAAATCTTAAAGCAGACGTACAGACAGCCGGCCTGGACCTGAGGACCGGGACTTGAGTCTGGGCCTGGCTATCTCTGTAGAGGCAGGGCTCATATATATATATATATATATATATATATATATTGTATATTGTATATATATATATATATTTATATGTGTGTGCGCGACGAAAGTATCTTGAACTGCGCTTTGCCTCATTCCGGCTTCAGCTTCATCTTTCTGCTGGCTTCGTCGTTGCACTTGAATTTCAAACTCACACAGTGACAGAGAGACAGGGCGACAGGGTAAGAGACGCACGCAGACGAGACAGGGGGACACTTCAAATGCTTATGAAGATATTATGAAAAGCACAGGCCGAGGCCGAGTCGGAGTTGGAGTTGGAGTTTTGAGGCTGCGTGACAACTCGAGAGGCGGAGAGAGACTATGGCAAGCAGTTTTGTGGCAAGTTACTGCACTGCTGGCAAGTTGACAAATGCAGCGCAGCGACAGACAGCCATGGGAGTAGTTAACCAAGTTGCCATTGCCATCGCCATCGCCATCGCAGTCTGCGTCGCAGTCACAGCTGCTGCTGCTGCTGCTGCTGCTGCTGCAGGCTTCACCTGCAAAAAAAGATCAATGACAATTTATTGTCATGACTATGTAAGTTCTCACTGGCGCAGGCGTGCTCATATGTGAAGCAACAAAAATATCTGGCATCTGCATCTGCAACATTCGTATCTGCATCTGTATCTGTAAGCAAGTGCATTGAGAGTAGTCATAGTGATTTGATTTGATTTTGTATATGTTTGTTTTTTATTTGTTTCGCTTAAGGAAAATGGCCCATAAATTATACAAAAATGATATCTACTTAGACATTTATAATTAGCTTTCACTAAACTGCTTAAACAAAATATCACAAAAAGTATCTCAAAAACTAATCAAAAATAAAAACTAAGTACGAAATATACGATTATAAACAATTTTTAAAATGCTAAACTTAAGTCAAAGTCTATTTTTACTGCTCGCTTAATACTCGCTTTAGATAATTGATCTGATGTCCTGCTAATACTCGTACTTGGCCCCCGAATAAAGTGGAATTGTTAAGCTGCTTCTATTGACTAATTGAGCGGGCCAGTTGTGAACATTTGGCATTTGATTAATGTTAAGTTTAACTATTAGTTAAGGCAATGTTTAACAAGTTTTCTCTCAGTTATGCGTCTTTTGTGTGTGTGTCTCAACGATATTTACAACTTATCAGTCAAAAAGAAAACAAATAAATGAATACACGAAAAGTCCAATCGTTATCGATGCGTGGATTGGATTGGATATCGTTTCATTAGCTGCTCTTGTTGCTGTCGCTGCACTTGTGGACCTGGGCCAGCACGCGATCGATGCGTTCCGCCAGAATCTTGATTGATTTATCCGGCAGAGAGGGCAGCACATCACGCACATTGGGGCTGGTTGTGCGCTCAAACAGATCGCGCAGTTGTCGACCCGCGCCCTCGGCACGCAAACGCTGCAGCGCCTGAATGGTGGGACGACGAAAGATGCACAGATTGTCCAATAGCAGACTGTGATAGGCCTCATACTTCTTGAGCAGCCGATACCCGTGCAGCAATCCCGACTCGTTGTCAAGGAACACAAGCAGCTGTGTATCGCTCTGGCGCGCCAGATTGTGAGCGGGCGCAGCCATAATGTCGGCATTCCATTGAAAGTTGTACAAGTTATTAACGACACGATCAAGGTTCGCGATCAGGTAATCGAAGACGATTAAATCCGACCATTGTGCCAATTCAATTAGTCGCTGCAGCAGCGCCGACGACGGCGACGACGATGACGACGACGATGTCGAGGATGCCGCTGCAGTTGAGGACAACTCGATGTTGGAGGACGACTCCTCAAGCATGCGTGATTGATGAGCGTCCGTTTGGCTGTTGGCAGCCTCCAACCGTTTGAGTAATCCCCGCGACATGATCGTTGTCGTCGCATCCCGCTGCATTTGCTGCGTTATATTCCAGACATCGTACTTATTGAGATGACGTTCCAGTGGCTGAAACGGTTGCGGTATGCCAGCTGGCTCCAAGTCAGCCAACCAGCGCGTTAACACCACCGGCCTGTGCTCTTTCCATTGCGCCTGCGTTATGTCCCCCAGTGCAGCCGACCAGTTTGGCGTCGTTGTGTCAATGACTGTCGCTGCACTCGGCGCCAAATTGCTAATGTTCAGCAGCTGTCCCAAATAATAGCTAAATATTTCGCCCTGTATCTGATCCGTATTCTGTCGATAACGGGCACAAGCTCGTGTTCCATCGGCAAAGACCACCAGACGATTCTGCATGCGTCCACAGCCATGCTCCAGTCTCACCACTTGACCCTGTCCGGCCACATAGCGCTCCCAGCTGTGCTGATCCTGCCCAGCAAAACCTTGCGGCAGCGCCTGCTCCACCAGTTCGCCCCAATAAATATCTTCATCGAGGATTCCCGCCGCTTGCAGTTCACTGTCGCGAGGCAAGTGGAACTGTGTCAGCGGCTTGGCCAGATCTGCTCTGCTGCTTGCCGCCTGTGCGGCCTTGGTTAGCCGTCGTTCGGGTCCTTTGCGATAGCGACCGTTTGCTGTGCGTTGAACATGGAACTCCTTGATGCTGCCATCGTTGGTGTCCAGTTTCTTTACTATCATCGAGTCGGGCGCATTCTTATCCTGCTCCAAATGGAAGGCATTGCGAAAGACCTGTTCCGCGCTGAGCTCTACGTGGGCCAACGCCTGTGGATCATCCCGTATGAAGGACACACTGTACGGCAGTGGCGGGCTCGGCTGCTCCTCGCTCATATCAAGCGTAACCGTTGCTGACTCAACGCTCCCAAAGTAGTCGGGCAGTCCAATCATGGGCACTATGACGCCCAGGGCCATGCCAAAGACAAAGGCGGCCAATATGCTGAGCAGGCAGGCGCGACGCTGGAACGCCCGGCGACGGCGCAGCGTCAACAGTGTCATGTGTGTGGCTTCCAAGTTGTTGGAGTTTATGTGACTGCTGCTTTTGCTCAGCTGTGTCGCTGTCGTTGATGCTGTTGTTGCTGTTGCTGTTGCTGTTGCTGTTATTGTCGTCGGACTGTGGTGCGTGGGCGTTATAACGCTGCAGGTGAGCTGTAACGGCTGCAATGCCGCAGAGCCGCACAGACGATCGTTTAAAGTGTTGCCAATTGATTGTTGTTGTAGTTGTAGTTGTAGTTGTTGTTGCTGTAGTTGTTGTTGCTGTAGTTGCTGCTGCTGTTGTCCGGCTCCCAGGCGCTTGATGTCGTACATTTTGCTGCTGCAGTCACCAAAACTGCTGAAACTGCCTCTACTGCTCCCTCTCTTGCTCTCCTCCCTCTCTCTCTCTCTCTCTCTCTCTCTTTCTCTTTCTCTCGCTCTCTCTCTCTCTCTCGCTCTCTTGCTCAAACTGACTGCGAGTTCAAGCTGCGCATAGAGAAGCCGGGGCGACACAGGGATGCAGGATGAGAAGGGTGGGCGGGCTGCACGGTTTTTTTTTTTTAAGCCAGATGCAACTAAGTTACAAGCTCGTCGTCGTCGTAGGAAAGTCGTGAAATTAATTTCTGGCTTTGTTTAATAAATATTGCGCCTGATCCCAGTGCTTTACTGTAGCTAGTTCTATGGTCGCTGGCTCACTCTTTCTCTCTGCTGCACTTCTGATCTCTAGATGTTCCTCTGACCGGTTCGTTTATTACGTTTACGTTTAGGTTTGGCGATTTTTCGCCGATTTCCACAATTGAAATTGAAACAGCAACAAAAACAAAAAATTGAAACGTGCCCAACGCCGCTTTATTTATTTTTTGCTGCTTTAATTCTGTTCCTTTATTTTTTTTTTTTATTATTTTTGTTGTTGTTGTTTTTGGTCGGTTTATCGATCTATTTTCTGCACGATCACTTGTTGTAATTTTTTATTATACATTTTGCAATGCCGTCGCCGTTCTTGTTGTTCTTGTTGTCGTTGTTGTTATTGTCTGTATCTGTGGGCCGTTGTTGCACATGTATGTACATAGCGAATATGCCTTTCGGGTAATATTTTAGCAATTTCCGCGCTCTCTGGCCGCAGTTTTTTGGAGTTTATCGCGGCCTCCACGCGATGCGCTCGCTGTTGTTGCTTTTCTTTTTTTATTTTAACTTGGCTAAGGGCTCAAGCTGTTTCTGGTCAGCTACAGTTTAACAGTTTTTTTTTGCGCTTTGTTGTTTCTTTTTGTTTTTTTTTTTTCAATTTTTCCAATTGGCGATTTTGGCGCGTCGATAAAAGCAATTTCGTGGCTTTGAGCTATTTACCACACATATAAACACAAGCGCATAAGCACACACACAAATAATACACACGTATGTATATATACATATATATTTATATATATATATATATTGTATTTGTGACTTGTCTAAAGTCGCTTTGGCATTCCCAGCCAGATGCAGTGCGCTTGATAATTGCCACAGCAGCGCGACAAGTCCAACTCGACGTCGAAGTCCAACTCACTGGCCACCAAGTCCTGCCAAGGCTCTGCAACTCTAGGCTCGTTCAAAGGGTTCGTTGTTGTTGTTGTTGTTGCTGTTGCTGTTGCGTTTGCTTTTGCTTTTAGGTTTATCAATTTAATTTCTTGTCTCGCACCTTTGCTTGATTTTATTTTGTATTTTTTTTTTTATTTTTTTAGGGCTTTTTGTTCGCTTGACCGTCCACAACATTCAACGTTGCTGCTCGCCGCACACCGAACGATCTCTGGAATTTTTATGCTTTTTATTTTAGTTGTCTCTTTTTAGTTTTTTTTTTTTTTAATTTTGCCGTTCGTTGTCTGCACGTTTGCGTTGTCTTTCATCAGAGCACATAGCTATACGATATATAGATCTATACATATTATTTGTTTAATAATTTGTTGTTTTTCGGAATTTATGTATTCACATAATTGTTAACTTTTGGTGCACATTGGTTTGTTCTTTGAATTTGTATCTGATGGATGCAGAACGTGCGTGCATGCGTACCGCTTCGTTCGAGTGTGGATGGCAGACTGTCGGCTGGAGAGCTGTCGCCAGGCTTAGTTAAAGACCGGACCAGCTTAGATCCGACCCGGCTCAGCAAGAGCAACTACTCAATCTCTCTCTCTCTCTCTCTCGATCTCGCTCTCGCTCTGGCTCTCCCTTTCTCTCCCTCTCACTCTCTCTCAGCTGCTCTTTGCCACTCTCGCGACAACTCAAACTCAAAATTCATGCCGGTTTTTTGATTTTTATTTGAGTGAAACTCGTTGCTTTGCACTCTTTCTTAGCATTTGAATACATATGTTCGCATAGTGTTTAAATTTACTTAGCTCAATATTGATACATTTATGTCGCTGAACTGTTGACTTCTGCTTTAATGCAGTCAGTATCGCTACTACAAATTGCTCCCAAGGCCCGAACATCAAAAACATTTTCGTTGTTCACAAGGAACCTTCCAATGAATTCGAAACCATAATTTGTGATATATTTGGGCAGGTAATTGGCATCAAGCTTCAGGTTACGCATTACATATGTGGAGTTCTGTAATAGATTAGTGGTAACAAAAGCTTTACAACCTGTTGAAGAGCACGCCCTACTGTCTGACTCACCATAATGAAAGGGCACTTCTTTGGCAAATTGTTGTCCGACTGGAGTACACTATGGCCTATTAAGGTCAGTAGGGAGGGTTTCTTGCCGGGTTGCAAAATCTTGCACAAATCCAGGCCGAATCCACCAATACGAAATATTCGATTTCCTGGTAATGGTGTTAGTTTCAGATCCACAGTGCCCACCAACTTTTTAATAGTAATGTAGTTAGTCACTTGAATCGTCATCGCACTCATGTCCTGAACACTACACTCAACCGCCACAATTTCCTTTTTCATCACTGGACAATGAAGTTTTTTAACGAAGATTTCCTTAACAAAAAACAAAATTGTTAAAAATAGTAGCTTGAATTGTGGATAAGATATTGACCAATACATGTACCTTTTGGCCCGAGGTAAGAGTTAGCATGCAGGCAATAATAATACAAAAGACTATCCACTTCTGTTGCATATTGGCAAGTTTATGCCAACCACAATTGGACAACAAATACTGGATAACCAAACTTGTGCTAAAGCTACCCTCCTATAAACAAATATCAAAATTTAAGTTTAAACAGGCATGATTTATAGATACTTTGACAGCTTATCAAGATCAATCAAATAATTATTATTATCGTATACCAATTTTGGTTTTTTTACTTATTAAATAGGCTACAAAGGTTATAATTATCCGGTTGGGGTAGAAAGTTTATCATTTTGTCGATAACTACCTCCGATTGGAGAATATACATTCATTTCGATTGCCGATAGTAATAAAAGCCACCATTTTAAACGCCCAGACTGTACATAGACAATTGCGTTTGTTGCAACCCAATGGCTATACCCTGAACCCATTAAAAATGGGTCAGAAGTGTATAATGGTTTTGTACAAATGTATGCAACAGGCGGAAGGAAGCATCTCCGATCCCCTAAGGTATATATATTCTTGATCAGGGTCAAAAGCCGAGTCGATATAGCCATGTCCGTCCGTCCGTCCATCTTTATGAACACGCGGATCTCAGAGACTATAAGAATATAGGAATATAGGTTCTCGTATTTCCGGCGCAGATCAAGTTTACTTTTTTTGATCGATAACTGCCTCCGTTTCTCGAATATCGATCAATTTCGATTTCCGATAGCAATTAATTCCTCAAATTTTAAAGGCAGAATCTAATTAACACATAATATGCATATGCATATGCATATTATTGATCAACAGCTCAAATTTCATCGAGATCGGATAAGAAACACCCAAGTTGCAGTCGAAATATGCAGAAAAATGCGAGTGCATGTGTGAGAAAGAGATGGCATCATAATCAATGCGAGTACCAATTTTTTTTTTTGTGTGTATTCTGAAGTACTCCGAAACCTACGATTGCGTATACGTATATATGTATGTATTTATATATATGCATGTATTTGTAGCCAGTCATTTCGGGTCAGTTCGGGCTTGTGAATATAAAGTTGCGCTGCCTTAGTTTATTTTTACTCTCGGTTGGAAAACTTTTCAAAGCTGAATTTGCCTATAAGACTATAATATATTTAACAGCTGGGTTCAGGATATATCGTAGTCGGTCTCACTCGACTTAATCATTGATACTTGTTTTATTTAATAGCATAGTTGCATGTACAATTAACTCCAGAAGCCATGCATACAAATAATTTGAAGTAGTTGTACCCAGAACTCATTGAAAATGGTTAGAAAATGTATAATCATGTTGTGCAAATATATATATGTATATATATATATATATATATAGATATGACCATGACATGGGTATACATATGTAGAAAACATGTACAATATTTCGCACCAAATTTCTTGAAGCTCCGCAAAACAAAATTTAATATTTTTATACCTTGAACCCATTAAAATGGGTAAGAAGGGTATAATGGTCTTGTGCAAATGTATGTAACAGACAGAAGGAAGCATCTCCGACCCCATAAAGTATATATATTCTTGATCAGGGTCAACAGCCGAGTCGATATAGCCATGTCCTTCTGTCCGTCCGCCCGCCCGTTCGTCTGTATGAACACGCGGATCTCAGAGACTATAAGAATATTGGAATATAGGTTCTAGTATTTCCGGCACAGATCAAGTTTGCTTTATTTGATCGATAACTGATTACGTTTCTCGAATATCGATTCATTTCGATTTCCGATAGCAATAAATGCTACAATATTCCAATTTACACAGAATATACATATGCATATTATGATTTTTCATTAAGATTGGATGAGAAACATCCAAGTTATAGGCGAAAATATATTCTCGTATACATATATACATACATATGTATGTTTTTGCCAGTCAGCTAGGATCAGATCGGGCTTCTCAATAATAACATGCGCAGCTCGCTTTTTTTACTCTTCACTACCTGATGTTGCTATAAGAAATGAGTTCACTTGCAGGCCTGCTCACATTTGGGTGCAAAACTTAATATAGGCAAATTTGCCAATAATTTTAGAATAAATTTAACAGCTGGGTTGCGGGTAAATCGTAGTCGAGTTCACTCGACCACAGAACCGCTTAGTTGTTCACTTTTTATTTACGAATGAAAAATGACAATACATTCAATACACATATCAGGATGTTGTAACATTTCCAGATCCAGTGCAATCATGATTCATATTACAAATTGAGCCTGCTAATTTCATGTCAAATAGACTTCCATTGGTTCCCCAAAATGTTGCATTGAATGTAAAATTACCCTCTGTCAGAATGGAAGGCACATATTTGGAACTAAATTGCATTCGTCGTATTACATAGGTGGTGTTCTGCGAAATATGTGTATAGAGAAAATGAAATATAAATATCATAGGGATGCGAAAATGTAGCCACAATTACCCTACTGAAGGGACACTTAGCAGGCAAATTGTTATCGGCTCCTAGTATACCATTATAAATAAAGGACACCAGGGAAGGACGCATTTTGGTGTTCAGGATCTTGCATATTTCTATCCGGAACCCATTGATATTCGTCGCTTTGCTGCGTCCATGACTATAAAGTTTCAGGTTTGATATGCCTACCAAGTTCACGACTACAATATTGTTTGTAGTTATTTCAAGCGTAAGCGCTTTGCCATCCTCCACAAAGCAATCAACTTTGTCTATTTTGTTGCTTCTCAAGGAGCATTCTGCTTTATTAAATAGTATATTCTAAGAAACGTATGCGCATATTAAGCAATATTCGATTTAATTGATTATTAACAAGAATATACATATACCTTTTGAGTATTGCTAATATTTAGCATACAAAAGAATAATGTCCCACGAATGAAGAGCTTTTGTCGCATTGGAAACTTAAGGTAGAGCATCAATCGTAAAATACTAATTTAGATGGATTCTCCGAACTCTTATATATACTTTATTTTGAATAAAAATTGATCACTTAAAGGTAATTTCATGGATAGATGGGCCCTCGATTGAGTTTTGATCAGTTTCAAATCTCATAGTTATGGAGTAAAGCTACCCATGCATATAACTGTATTTATATAATTATTTCATTTAAACGAGTCGTTGACGTTGTATTGAGGACTGTTAAGAGTTAAAGATGCAATTAAATCCTTACGCAATCGATGCGTAGATGTATATTTATTGGATTTATATTTACATAAATTCTTGATTGATATCAGTGTTGTTGCCTTTTGTTAAGTTAGTTTCTGCGCCAGTGCAATCATTATTGGGATAGCATAGTGATCCTTCTATTTGCAACAGAAAAAGGTTGTCATCATTCGATTGGAATTTGCCCGTATATTTGAAATTATATTTTGGTAAATAGCCGGGAAGGGAATTCCCATCAAACTTTAGGTGCCGTATTCCATAGGTGATGTTCTGCAATTGTGTGCGAGCACAAAAGACTTAGCACCTGCTAAATAGCATGCCCCTTTCGCTTCACTCACCTGTTTTAAGGGGCACTTTTTGGGCAGATTGCTGTCCGCTTGTTCTAAGCCTTTATGAAAAAAATTTAGCAGGGTGAGGCGCTGCCCAATACGCATATTGCACACATCTATGCGAAAATCTTTATGGCGCATGTTATTATTACGTTTGCCATTTACTATGTGTAGATTCAGATCCGATATGCCCACAATATTTGGTATGTCTTTGCTGCCTGTCGTTAATTGGAACGCAAGCGTTTTCCTGCCCTCTAAAAAGCATTCTATCTTGGCCATTTTGGTGCCCTTCAGCGAACATTGAATTTTCGTGAAGATTATTTTCTTAACATAGCGTAAAGCAATTAAAGAATCGTTATATGAGCTTTCTATACTAAATAGTCAAACGCATACCTTCTGTGCAAAACAAATGTTTAGCATCCAGGCCAATATGATCCATTTAAAGTAATATATTTGTTGCATCTGGACAGCTTTGCGTACAAGACAACCTGGCTATTAGTAACGGCAAATTAAATTTTGATAGACTTGCAACCCTCTCTACACAAAGCGTATACTATAACTGGATATTGGGAACTTGTCTATATAAATTCACGGCAAATCAAGATCAATCAAATAATTGTGCAATTGAATTTTAAATACATGCCCAACAATAATCAAGATCCAATTAAATGCTTTACCAGCCCATGACTGTGAACTCATTATATTCACTCTTCCAAAAAATCTATTTCAAATCAAATAATTTGCTTTTATATTAACTTGCAAATTCAAAAACATACATTCTCTGCAAATTAAGAACAATAAGATAATAGTGCAATTGAATCAATCAAGATCAAATTAAATGCTAGTCAGCCCGTGACTATCCAGAAAAAGATGTTATAAGTCAAACAATTTATTTATGCTTACACAAATTGCATTGTTTACTTGGGCTTATCTCAAAATTGTGAGATCTCTGATGAGATTTTTGAGTGTGTCTAAAGTTAATTGAAAGTTTTATAGCAGACAAAATAGATCCAAATATTTTGATAAATTCTTAATAATCAAAACAGCGAAAAACTGATTTCAAATAGTTTGCACTCTGAAAAAAATAATTTAATGTGTAAATAGCTAATTACTTAATTTAATCAGCATTATCAGTCCATGAATTTTGTTTCTCAGGAATATTTGCAATCTGTTAGGTCAAATATTGTATTTAGTATTGAAATGGAAGATTTTTTGCATATGAGTGGATTATTGTATATTTTTATTGTTATATGATTGATTGAATAATTATAATATATATATAATATTTACTATATATATTTACCCAGCTTTCCATTAGCTGTTCTTGTAAGTCATTTTTTAAAAATATTTTTTAATCTGAACCACGTTGTAAACATTACATTAAAATTAAAAGTTTCCTTAAGAAAGTTAAGTTAAAGTTACGAAGTAGTTGGAGGGGGGAGCACCCCCTTCTGTGTACGACCTGGAAACTATTAAAAAAAAATAGTATTTCAGGCAATAGCCGTCTTCTCAATAAGCAAAGCCGACGGCAAAACGTTTATGCAAACATATAATTCAAATGCATTATGTTTCTCTTTACTAAATATACATATTTTAGATTGGACTGTGAATATTTAAGAACATAAGAATATACAGTATGAATTTTAAAATATTTGTAATTGTATTTCATCAATAATTTTATTTCGTTCAAAAATTTCATGCTACACATCAGATTAAGAGCATATCTTAAGAGCAGGCAGCAGTAACTCACTCGTTGCGTTTCACTCAATGAGTCACATGCGAACAGAGAATGAGAGAGAGAGAGAGGGAGAGTTAGAGGGAATGCTTGGAGAATTCTCTCAGCTGAGTATAGCCATGCAGACTGTGGACATTTTAATGCCCATTTGAAGCTCTTGAAGCGTTCGTGTTGTTGATTTTTATGCTCAGCGCGGCACATTTGCTGCGCCACATTAAGAAACTAGTATCTGGTGGTGTTTGTGGTTGTAGATACGTTTTGCTCGGAGCGGGAGCGACCTGAAATGGCAGCAAGCTCGCACACAAATACACACGTTCACACACACACACACACATTGAGGGAAAAAAGTTGGAAAAAATATGATCAAGGAATGTAGACATAACTTGACAGCATGTTTAGAGAATTTTTACTCGAGGACAGAGCGCGAATGTGCGTTGGAAACGGAATGAGTCGCTTCGAGTAGCCGTCGCTGCTCAGACACAGAGCAGGCAGGCAGGCAGGCAACTAAGGCAACGAAGACGACAACAGCGGAGACGATAACAACAACAACAACAACAAAAACAACGACAGCAAAACACTAAAGTTGGCGCATTCTTTGGTCCAGGCTACTGCTGTGTGTGTGTGTATTTTGTGAGAGCTTTAGAGTTTGTTTGCACATGAGTGTGTGTGTGTGTGTGTGTGTGTGTGTGAGAGTGTTTGCGACTCAGAGTGGTTACTGGCGAGTTAGACTCACGATTTGTCTAATTGAATTTGTACTAACAATTAAAAGTTGCTCAGTATCCAGTGACAAGCATAAACATAATTTATGACCGACTCTAATTTACTGTTATTGAAATAAACAGTTTTCTTTCAGTTGGCATTAATCGCGTGTATATTTTAAATAAATATATACAATCTTATAGTGAATGCACATAAGATATCAAATCAAATGGCCATGCATACATAAGTAGTGGGAGCTCAAAGATAAAATGACACAAAAATATAGACTGGCATGCCGATAAATAAGCATAATAATTTGCAATAAATAAGCATAAAATTAAATCAAATTCAACTCAAAAGTGTCAGCTGTCTGATGAGACACTTTACGAGATATTGTTGCGATGGCTTTTCATTATCAATCGATCTAAATCTAAAATTCGAATCGAAATCTAGATCGAACGACATCGCACACTAAATGAGTTTATGTAGGGCCCCACATAAATTCTTCAGCAGATGGTTTGGTGTTCGTTTTGATTCGATTTTGTTTCTCTGGGTTTTGATATTTGTATGTCTTGTATTATTGTTTTCGATTTTCTTTTATTTTTATTTTTTTTTTGCGCCATATGCCCCGCAGTAATGTGGCTGTTGAAATCGTCAGTTAAGTCAAATTAATTAACATTAATTTTTGTAGATCGTTGCGAGGCATAAATACAACCGGGTGGCTTTTTGGAGATCTGCTAACTTTGATGATAAATTGTAACGCGGTTGGCGAGTTTGGAGTTGGCACTGCGTCTTCATAGTCTTATCGCTGCCAGCCTTTTATAGGCAGTTGTTATTGCTGTTGCCAATATGGTGGGAAAGCTAGCCGGTGGCCGGCGCTCAAACTTGTTATACTTTAGCCAGCAGCCAGAGCCAAACAGTCCCGAAAGTTAATCGAATTAAACAAATACATGTGTTCGGCTGGAGTTAACAGTTGCTTTGACTTTTGACAAATGATGTTTCGAAGTTACGAATTATGTATAACGATAACTAGCATAACTGTGTATGGCTTGTCAAGTTCGTTGCCTAAGTCTTTTGCTTTGTGGGAACAGCTTTGCGGGTTGCGCTTTGTTTTAATTATTGCCAAAGTCATTGCCCGCGTATAAATTTCAGTGCAGTAAGCAAAAACCGCAACACACACACTCGCACACACACATAGCTAGGAAAAAATAAGCATTTTTTCGAAGTTTGTTAAGCGCAAATTCTTAAAATGTTTGCAGTGCGCAACAATTTGGAACATTTTGTTGAACACAAGAGGAGCAGCAAACAGGGGAAAAAGCACAACAAAAAAATACATACAAAAACCATGTATCGGCGTGGTCAACGAAAGTGAACGACGAAGGACACACAAAGTGACAGCTTTGAAACTGGAATACTGGAGCTGAGACTGTGGTTGGAGCTGGACGTGAGTGAAGCTCAAGTGAAACTGCCATTGTTTGCATTGCTAGATACCAGACCACTCCAGTTAAGCGCTGGCGTCGCTGATGATGACGACTTGGACGTAGTAACTGGCAACAGCGCCTCAAGAGGCAGGAACTCCAACTCCTTGCATACAGTTCATCGTCGTCGTGGTCGTCGTCACGGGACGTCAGCGCTTGCATCCACAAATCTTCAAGTCCACAACACATCCTAGCTGGCTGCACTTAAATCATAGGCATGGGGCACTTGCTGTTGCTTCTGCCTGGCTCTTGAACACAGAGGTTGACTCCAAGACTTCGACTTTAGACTATATGTCTGTCTCTCTGGCTGCCAGGCCTGACCTGAGTTAAACAAATTCATTAAAAACTCGTCACTTTGCGCGCATCACGCTGACTTGGCATAACTGCCGCTGCCTGCTTGCTTGCTTGCCTGCCTGCCTGCCTGGCTGCCTCATCCAGCTACAACGGCTTCGTCGTTGGCGTCGTCGAGCATTTGCCACTTGCCACCATACACATAGTCGGAGTCGGAGTCACAGTCGCCGTCGCCGTCGCCCTCCAGCCAATGAAGTGCCTGGGTGCATAGTCTTAAGCCATTTCCAGGACATACATTTTAAAACATTTTCTTGAGTTGCTAGTAACCTCTGCATTATAACAATATTTTTATAGCACATCCCTTCACTTTGTTTGTACTGCGCTGCAGTTTCTACTTCCTACAATACCAAGGCAAACAGAGCAAAAGAGAATCAAAGCCTTGAAGGCGCTCAGTATTTGTATTCTATTTTGAAAGGCCCTTCACTCAACTTGATCTTGGCAGCTGCCTGGAACGCAGCCTGCCGCCGCCACCAGCATCGCCAGCTCCAACTGCTCCACAGGCATTTCTCCTGACGAAGCTACAACTGAATATCATCAGCCGATAAGCAGCCCGCCTCTGATGCCTCATTGATGCAGCCTTTCCTTCTAACGGCTGCACTCCGTATTTATATATGTGTGTGTGTGCGTGTGTAAATGTGTGTGCGATAAGTTTCCAGGAAGCTCGCACTGTTGCCGTCGGTCTCTAACGAAAAACTGATGCCGCCAGTTGATGTCGCAAACGTGGCATTGCTACTGCCTTGCGAAAAGACTCTTGTAATATGCACTAACTAACACGCATATCCAGGAAGCATTTTATGTCCAATTATTGTTAACTCTCAACTACAAGCTGCAATGAATTTGTTGAGAGCCAAACAAAGCTATCCAGGGTATAAGCATTAAATTGGCGACGAGGCTTACAGTCACTTCCGTCTGTCTCATAAACTGTCTTCTTATTAAGCTCATATATAATTATGAATGATAAAATTCATTACTTGATAATTAAGTGATATTTTTCAAATGTTGTACGTGCTTACTAACTATAATAAATAGTCATTAATTAAAAATATTATCGTTTGTTTAGATTTAATGAATCTGGATTTGATTAGATGTAACACTTCTAACTGCATCAGTGTTGCGCTTAGTATCAGTTATTCATATTTTGTATTTCATGCTTTCGCTTTCATATTCATCATATTAATTTCATTATAAATATGTCCTTAACGCATCAATGCATACATAACTATAATACTTATGCTGCCGATTCCATATAAAACTGATCGATGCGTTTGCCTGCACACCTTTTATGGGCGAGGCTAAGGAAACAAGCATATGATGCATGAAAACTTTGAAAAGGGCCACAAGCAAACTCAACAAAAACAGCAACATGAGGAACATCGCAGAAGTGAAAAAAAGGAGTCAGATCGCTGCCGCCATACAAACGCGCCTGTAATTTTAAGACGCAGCCCCAAGTATGACGATGATGACAAACAAGGATACCAAACTCAGAATACCATTGAATTCTTTTGGATAATTAAAAGCACTTAAGTCGGAATTTTTTGGAGCGCGTTTCTGTTTTTTTTTTTTAACTTATTTTTTTTGGTTTAATTTAAACTTCTGTTTGTCATATCATGTGATTGTTTTTGTTGTTTGGCTGCCATGTCGGCAGAGCGATGCCAGGAGCGAAGAGGGGTTTGCCTTGAAACTAACTAATTAGTGAATAGCTCAGGACCATGGAAGTTGTACTCGAATTAATGGGAAATGGATTATGGGAAATCGATCAGCGACTGGATTGGATCATTATATCATGCATATGCATCAACTACGGGAAAGGTAAATTGTTAACAGTGAATGAATCTTTTTAAAAATTGACAACGGTTGCAAGCAGTCAATATATGATAATCAAAAATTATTATAACTAACTATTCCTATTCCAATTAGAAATTAAGTTATAGAACAATGATATAGTGCAAGTTGTGCGCGAATTTGAGGCAATATTGATTCATAAGACGAGTTGTCTTTTCACCCATGTACCACTCAGAATGCATGTTTTTTCGCTTATTGTGAAATGCTTTTAGCTGATATTCAATATTTTGCAGGCGAGGCGAACTTGAACTTCACAGCGACAACATCATCAACAACAACAAGAACAACAACAACAATATGTTACCTGGTCCTGGCCTACCTTTGATTTGTGGCTATTTCGCGCGGAGACACTTCATTTATCACCTTCGTACGTCGGCGTCGGCGTCGGCAACGGCGACACAAGCACTGACCTTGAAAACGTTTTAGCCGAACCCAAAACCCAGTCACAGTCACATTTGCCAAGTTCGAAGCACCAAGCACCAAGCAGCAAGCACAGCTCGCCTCCGCCCCCGCCTTCGCCTGCTTCTCGGTCTCAGTTCGCCTGCATATAAACATTTTGTAAAAGGAGCCATACATATTTTTGTCGGTTTCATTTTAACGTTGCGTTTTCATTGCCAGCTTTCTGTGAGTGAGTGTGTGTGTGTGTGTGTATGGCTTTATTAATGATGCGATGTGCGATAATGACGCATGCATACCAGATATGCTGGGACCAGATTCAAGAGACCCTATAATATACCCAAATGCTTATGGCTAAAATCAAGAAAAGTCTTAGGCCAATGCTAAGTGCTTCCGCTCCAAATTGCAGGCAGAGATTCAATTGCAGCCAGTACCCGAATATGCCAAGAATGGTGTTAAGCACGATTAATTCATGCCCAAGCTAAAGTTGCCTACCAAACCATCACTCCCCCCACCCATCCCTGCAGGCGATGTCGTTGGCAGCACAGTGCTAAATAAATAAATGAATTAATGGCCAACTCGAGTGCGGTGCAAAAAAATCAATTAAATAAAATGCGAAACGTAAAACATGCATAAAAAAGGCAGGCCACAGACGCTGTCGCAGACGCAGACGCAGACGCAGGCGCAGGCGCAAGGCACATGTTGCCACTGTTGGCAGACGCTGCTGTAGCTGGAACTGAAGCTGGAGCAGCTATGCAGATGGCTTTGCTTGGTCTGGGGCTGTTGTTGGTGCTGCCAGTTGCATCGATATTAAATTGTTACGCTTTGGACAATTTGAACACGCGCAGGCGCAAAAACAAGACTCAACAGCGAAAGCTAAACGCAATCGCAGATCGTTTGCTCGATCAATGCAGCAGATTGGAGGACCCAACTTGCAGCAGTCTTTAACTGCAACTCCAACTCGAACTGAGAGAGACTGTGGCTCTATAAGGTCGAGGCATGTGTTGAGCCGCCGTCGTGGTAATTAACTCGTTTGCTATTGTAAATGCCTCATTGCAACACTTTTGATGCCGATTGCTGCTGCTGCTGCTGCGGCTGCAACACTGGCTGTTGATCTGGCCAGTGGGTGGTCTTTGAGGCTGGCGGCCTGTTTGATGACCAATGCTGTCATTGCGCCCATAAATGTGATCCATGTGCAAACATTTCGCCAGCATTGGCAATTATGAATGGAGATGCTTAAAACTGGTTTTCCGCATATATTCATTTTTATTTATTTTTTTTTTTAAGGAACGAGCATCACCCACACAAACACATACATACACATATACATACAGATACTTACTGGCCAGCCAAAAAAAAAAGCGTTGTGGGTGCCAAAACATGAGCCTTACGCCAATCTGATGGCCGCTTCGTTTGAATAAGCGCGAGCATACGAGAAATTAAGAACCCGTCTAACAATGACAAATCTTCTCGCCCAAAACGCCAAACGAGGAACAACAACAGATTCCCAGACCGTGATGGAGCTAGCCGGACAACCAGCCAGCCAGCCAGCCAGCCAGCCAGCCAGCCAGCCAGCCAGCCAGCCAGCCAGCCAGCCAGCTAGCCAGCTTGGACAGTCAACTCTCACGACATCGCAGTTGTCGTTGTCGTCCGCTCTTTTCCCTTTCTCCCATCCAATACCTGTCCTGAGATTGGGTTCTGAACGTGGCTGTCGCGGAGTTCGTGGTACCTACACCTAATGGATTTTATTTGTGCTGTTTTGCTGATTTAATTTTGTTTTAGTTTTGTGTGCTTTTTTTTTGTTTTGTTTTTTGTATGCTTGTTTGGCATTTCGTTTCGTTGCGCTTTTTGACCAGACCGAAGAAAAAAAAAACACAAAATTCAGCGGCGCATCTGTGTGAGCAGCCTCAAGGCTACAGCGTCCCGCGAGCACCACTTGCACCACCCTGCTAATGCGAATGCTATACACAGTTTTATTGTGCTTAATTCGTGTTTGTCGTTCCTGCAGACTCTCCACTCCAGCTATGACTCAATTAGGCCCTGACCCAGCAGGCAGCCCCAGTTGGCATTTGGGTGCAGTTACCAGTTGCCTGTTTTCGTTTTGAGTCTGGGTTTGTGTTGTGGATCATTGTGACTAAGCAGGAACACCTTGGAATGAAGTGAGGCCACATTTTGCTGTATTTATTGATAAGCTTCGATTGATTATATTCACTTTGCATATGTTTTGAGAGATTAATATCAAAATAACACCGAAAATTAACCAAAGCTGACTTTTTATGAGATGCGCATAATTAATCCGAAATATGAATAATATACATATTATGTTTCACATGTGAAAAATACACTTCATTTTTAGCTTTAAAGAACAAAATTAATATTACATTTATAAGAAAATGAAATGTCAACAAATCATTTTGGAGATATTTTCAATCACTTTGTTTCTATGTATCGCTGTATGTATTTAATAAAGCTGTGAACTTTTCTCAGGTGGCAAGAGTTATCATTTATCTTGTCTTGAAAGGCCTGCCAAGCTACCATTTTGCCAGTCATAAACGAAAATGCTTACGAGAAATGAGTTTTTAAGTAATTTCACTTTCATATTGTCGGATTGTGCAGGCGTTTCTCTTTGGTCCCAAAAAAAAAAAAAAACCAGCCAAGACCGACTAAAGTGAGCCAAACAAAACGAAAGACTTAAGCAACGAACTTTGTCGCAGTAAACGATGCAAATATAAGATGGTTGTTTGCTGTTGCTGTCGCATTTGGAGTGTTGGAGGCGCTTCCCTTTTACCGCACTGCCAGGATAAACAAAGACCTTAAGCAGACAGCAGGATGTGTCAGACATAATTTTCATAATTTTACGCCACAAATCTGCAAAAATTTCTTGGGCATTACTTACGCCAGCCCGCACCGGCAGTAGTCCGGCCACTACCCTCGCACCCCCGTTCAACTCTGCTGTCCCATTTGCGGGCTGTGCGGTTTTTTGAAATTTAATACTGCACCAGCAACAACAACAGCCGGTACAACAACAACACCTACCCAAGCAACGACAGCGGCAAATGCAATTTAGCAAACTTCTCGTCGTCGTCGCCGTCGCCGTCGTCGTCGTCGTCGTTGCTGTCGTTGGTTTGCGGCTTGAGTTCTGGCGTTGTAGTTGGGGCACTGCAGAGGTGTGAATATTTAACCGGATATGAGTGAAACGCATCTCTCAGGCGCGAAAGGACGACGCCTTCGCCTTGGCCTCGCGTCGCGTCGCGACACAATTCAAGCTAAATACGAAGCAGGAGAGGTAGTTGAATAAGACGACGACGACGACGACGACGAAGAGTTGCAGACGGAGACTGACAAACGAGTGCTGTGAAGTGGAGTGAGGAGCGTCAGGCGGGGTTGAGGGTTGGCATTTAATAAAATGATAGACTGACAGTGCGGGAGACAGGTCGGCGCTGCCAACAACAAGAGCGTCAGCAAGACGGAGACACCCCCAATGCACACACAATGTACCACAGCATTGCCAAGCTGATCGAATAAATTGTTGCGCTCCTGCTGCGCTGGCAGCAACTGAAGTGGCTTTTCAAGGCGTAACCTGCGCTCCAATGAGCCCAACCGACAAACCGACCAATCTGAGATGCCAGTTTGGCTTCGTTTTGATATATTTAATTCGCTGCTTGCTGTTTGCTCCGCACTTCGATTTCGGCCTGGCTGTCATTTTGCAACAAAAACACATTTTTTGCTTTCAGAACGCATTCGCATGTAAACAATCGAATTACATATGCTCCTTTGGACTTAACACCAAACAGATTAGATGAACAGCAGCAGCGACTATATTTGCCAGTCGCTGCCTGCATTTGATTCCCAGGCGAATGCAAAAAGTATAAAAAAAAAAAACAAAGTAATTCGCTGCGTCCGAGTTTTGTTTGGATTTTTGAGGTTTGAAGAGGTTTTGTTTTTAGTCTTGGTCTTTGGATTTTGCTATGACATGCCATGCCATGCAGCTTCGTGCAGATACGTACTTTAACAGTGATGGCGATCAAATAAAATGAAAAAAAAAGCACGACGACCTTTTCACACCTACCACTCGTATTATAGGCCATAACAAAAGGCGCTGGGTATCAATTTCACTTGCATCCGCTTTTGACAAATTCCCCTGAAATCTACATTTGCGTCTCGTCTCTCGCATTTGACAAATTTCGACTCTGGGAAACTGAAACCGAACTCGTGCAGTCGTGCCGCCAACAAATGGCGCCACATTTCTAGAAAACCTATTTATAACTTACTCTTACAATATTAATACAAAATAAAAAATAACAAAAACAAATAACAATTCAACTTTTCTAATTCCACGCTTTTATTTATTATAGATTTTAATTACAAATGAAAGCCAAATGTCGCCATTGGACGCCTACGAGCGTCTGCCTGAGAAATGGCGAAGTCAAAATGCCAAGCGATAAGTTGTCATAACTTTGAGCCAATGTCCGTTCAGTGCATGTAAATTTGCCAACCAGTTGCAGTTTCAATTTCAATTGCAGTTACTGTTGTTGTTTGAATAATTTTTATGGCAAATGCCTGTCAAATGCAATTGAATGAATGCGGTCTGCCAACGAGGCAACTCGGCCTCGGCCATACACGGCAACGGCAACAGCAACTGGGGCATTTAGCTTAACAAGCGATTTTACAAGCCAAGCTTAAGCTAATGCCACTAACTGTTTAAGTTAAGTATTCCATATCTTTATTTAATTTTATTTGTTCAAAATATGAAGAGTATTTTAAATATTTCATTCAACGTATATTATAATTACGATAGCAGATAGAAAACAGCTTTAAAGTACTTAATTAGTATAACTATATTTTAAATATTTAAATCAATATGTGCCATAATATTTATGGAAAATATAACACATCTTTAAAGCAAATTACATTAAAAAATATATAAAATCAAAGTTTAAAGTATAATTTAACTTATTAAGCAACTATTAAAAATCAATGTGTAATAATATAAGAAAATCAAGAATATGAAAAAAAGCCCTTATGGCTTAGTTAATTTACTTAGTAATTGGGTCTTAAGAGAATAATTTCATGAGCAAGAGAGGCATCGTAAAAAATATTTATTAACTTTAGCGATTTATTCGTATAATTTTTTAAAATTATATTTATTTGTTTGATTTTACGCTACTTCTACCAACTAAATGAATTAAGGATTTAAATTGATGAACAAGCAACAAAGGGTAAATCGACTTCGGTACTTCGCTATATTATTTACTTATGGGCTTGTTAGAAGCTTGATGCTCGTAAATTCAATGGAGTGCCTTAAGCATTCAAGTGATTTACGCCAAATGTTTATGGCAAATTCTGAGCTGCTTAGCGTTTTACCTGCCAAGCAGCCAAGAGCTGCTGTGGGCTTATTTGTCTTATGGAATGTTGGGCTAATCAGTGCATAATTAATATTAATTTATATGTAAGCTAAAGTGCATTTATCTGCAGCTCAAGTGGCTTTTATTTCAAATTTGCATTGCAATGCTTAATTTATGGGGCAATTGTCGCAAGGCGCCTATTAACATAATCCAACACATTCTCGCCTCATTAATTTATATCGAAGCGAAAGCAATGACAACAACATCACAACAAAAGCAATGAGAGAGCAAACGAGGCGTAGAAAGCGGGAAATAGATGGAAATTGTAACAAGTTCAGGCCAAGTCAACAAGCACTTGGCACATTTTGTGGCCATTTCACAGAAGTTGGGCACAGCCCCAGCCCCAGCCCCAGACCCAGACTCAAAGAGTTCTGACACTCACACACACACACACACACACACACACATACACTCGCATACACACACCTGTAGTAGTCACAGGGAGAGGCAGTGAAAGACACAAACTGGTCACAAAGACAACTGAAAAAGTTTTCGTTTCGTTTGGTTTGCTTTGGTTTGGGCCATTCTTGAGTTTGTTTCGAGTTTATTTTGTTTTTTCTTAACGAGGCGCTGCCAAGTCACTGTCAAAATATTGAAATAAAGGAATTTTCAATTTTAATTTCTTTAGCGCGCATCGCGTTTACTCGAAAAAGGGCCAACAGTCGTGGCCAGTGGCAGTGGCAGGGGCAGGGGCACTGGCAAGTGGCAGGGGCAGCTGGGGAACCGAAACGTTAACGTTCCAAGGAAGTGACTCTGTTCTTATGTTAATGATTGTTATTTTAAGCGTTAAATGAGCGTGGGTAAATAAAATCTATGAAAATTAACAATACAGCCAACTAGAAATTGAAATTGACACATGCAACAAAATTACAATTGTTAGTTTTAAAATATTTCTCTCAAAACTAAACAGAACAAATATCAGATTTAAATATTATTGTAATGTTACTAGAGTGCTGGAAAGAAGGTAAAGGTTAGTTTTGGATGTTATCTTTATAACGACAAACGAATAATTTAAGTAAAACAGCTTATCGTGACTTACTTGCAGACTTATTATGATTGCCAATAAATTTAAATTTTCCACTGGTTTGTTCTGTACTCCTATTGTTGTTGTCTTAAAAATGAGCAAATTTTTGGTAATTTTAGTATATATAACCTTGAAGGCAAGCGTTTATTCACTTTCGTCTTGGCTAAGGCAACGTTATTCAATCTTAGACTACTTCTAAACGAAGTCCACCTACTTTATTTGATAATCACTCTCTGATCGGACCCATAATTTGTGCAGTTAACGCAATCAAATATTATTATAATGTGTTTCTTAACCGCGCCTGCGTAAATGTTTTCGGTATGCTGGTAGTTAAAGTACACATGGCGGGTGTTGTTATTTTCGTAAGCTTTGCCACAGCTCATTTTGTGCTTTCTCATTTTATGCAAATTTTACTCAATATGCAAAACATAATCATTTTGTTATAAGAACCAAAAAAGAACTGCACAAAAACTCAACCTGAAGTTAAAGTTGCAGCTTAAGTGGAAGTAGGAGTCGAAGTCGAAGTCGGAGTCGAAGTTGGAGTTGAAGTCTCGGGCGCAGTTTCAAACACGCCCCAGCCTGAAGTTGCCTGGGCAATAAAGCAGCCAACTAAATAACTCAAACTATCACGAGAGATGCGCAAACATAGAAAGAGGGAGTGAGAGAGGGCTGCAGAGGATGAAGAGCAGTCACAGGAGGCAGGAAGCATACACAGGGCGGAGGACGATCAATCGTTTAAAAATTTAAATAATATATATGTTTGTCAGTCGGCGGGCAAAGCGAAAACTGTAACAGCCAATGTCGGAGTTGAAGTAGGTGGAGCAGCAGCAGCAGCAGCATCAGCATCAGCAGCAGCAGCAGCAGCAGCAACTTTGCAGATGGAGTCAAGAAACGAGAGTCGTGGCAAGTTCAGTGAGTTGAACGCATATCGGCGCATGCCTGTCGGCGATTTATGCTTAAAACGGTGCAGATTCTTATGTTGCTCTGCTGTATGCCAGTGTTTTGCCGGTGCCCAGTCAAAGGAGCTGCTACACTGTGCAAGAGATCTGTGCACAACGGTCCTGGAACCAAGCACCAGCTACGGCTACAGCTACAGGCCCAGACAGCTAGGCTGCTTATTAAGCGATCTAGTGATTTTAGAGCAGGTTAAGGAACTTTTTTGGTGCATGCCACCATGGAACGTGTGTCGCCGTGTCGCAGCCTTGACAGTCAACCACTGACTCCCAGTTAAACAAGTTTCGCAAAACCACCACAACGACAACACCTTCCCGTTTCAGTTATAGTTCCAGTTTCAATTCCTAGCCAGTCCTAGCCTGGTCTAGGCAGCACTTTGCATTTTGAGCCTATTTATTGGCAGCACACAAACAAATTAACAGCCAAACATAAAACAACAAAAATAATAATAACAGCTCTTGTAGAGCTCTGATACTTGGTATGGGCAATGGGGGCGTTTAATTGATTCAAATCGAATTCATTGGAAGTTTCGACGCGTTAATCTCTAAGAAAATAAGTAAGAATGCAATGGTCGACAGCTCTCGACTAACAGATACTCTGCACTTATGGAGAAACTTCCATTACATCGTCAACAAATTGATTGCGTCTAAGAAATAAAAATGCTTTTGTTAAATATTCATAATATTGAGCTAAACCAACTTTTAAATCTCAACAAAACTCGGGCTTTTCTCATTTCCTAGAAGAAACGTTGAAAGTTGTTATAATGCACTGATACACGAATGATGGATCTACTAGATTGAAAATATAGCGTCTGTTTATCCCATTTAAAAAGTACAGGGTATAAGCTGATTGTGTGTGTGTGTTTGTTATGGTTGCCCTGCCCAGCCGCTAAGCCACCGCTAATGCAGAATCATTGAAGCAAATTAATGAAGCTGCGCGCAGCTTAAAGAAAATTGTAAATCGAGTTTGAAATCGCGCCACAATCAGTCATAAGTCCCACAGGAATTGACACACAGATGAAATCCGAAGACGCAATGAATCACTGCGAGGCAAGCGAGCGCTTCACAATAATTTCAATTTGGATTTCTCAAATCGATTGTCGCAGCTAAGCTACCTCAACCCCTCAGCCCCGCCTGACGAAGGTGTGACAGCTGCCGGCAACTGCGACTGTGCCGGCAACTGCGATTGCGTCTTGGTTGGGGCTTGGTTTCTGTTATCTCCCTAGCCCCCTGCCCTCCACACACCTTGTCAGCTGGTGCCCCCGCTTGTAATGTAGCTCAATTAATTGTAACGTAATTTCCAGTAGCTGCCTTACGTCTGAGCTTTCGACTTGGCCAGCACTTAGATGCATCTGTCAGCGAGCTGTCAAAGCTACAACCACAATGCACAGCTCTTGATTTTGAGTTTCTTGAATCGACACAAAAAGTTCAGTTATTTAAATCAATTTCTAGAGCTACTTATATATATATATGAAGATATATTTATGGAGGTATAGACAAAAAGCTGAACGGATGTTTGGCACTACCGCAACCACAATAAATCTCTCAACCGCAAATGTGGCCGCGCAGCTTTGTCACCATTTCTCGCATATTCTTTTTTAATGAAATTCAAAAATTTTGCCCCATTTGCTTTGATTGTGTTTTGCACGAAAGAAGTAAATGACAATAGCACTGCCAGGCTTGGAAGGTTCAAAAGGTGTGCCCCGCAAATGTGCCACCGATGCTGCGGTTTCTGCCTAAGCGGTTCCCTTGATTATCTGCACAATCTGAGAAAATGCGAGGTGACGCTCCGCAAACACCGCCAACGCCTCTGCCTGTCATTTCGCTTGGCATCTGGTGCCGAAAGTTGAGCACAATGCCACAATTGGTTGTCGTAGTATTAAGTGTTTTAATTTTTAATAATATTACTGTCAAACTATCTCTTAATAGTTATGATAATTTTTAATACCCACGACAAAATGATTTGCTAAAATATTTATACTACTTAATAACTCCAACTTGTTAGCGAAAAGGAACAACACATTAAGAAAAACACCACATTTAAATTAAACATTCAGAGATAGGCATAAATGTCAGCGTTAAGTTAAGTGTTAAATCAACTTAAATTTAAGCAAAGGCAAACGGCTTCGTTAGGCCTCCAAAAACTGTTTGTAATTTTGCGCCTATTCATCATTGGCAACGAGGGTGTCGCTCCAAGGTCTGTCAAACATTTGCAAATGTCATAATTGCACAAATTTTGATTACATTTTTGTCGCACATTGAAAGATAAAAAAAAGAAAAAGTGAATGTCATTTATGAATCAAATGCCGCTGGATTAATTTGGCGACACCAAGCACATTTAGCATGCAATATTCACATTTACATTCGCCTTCAAGTTGCTGACGAAATCGACACAAGCGACTCTCAGGCTACCTGCCACCTGTTGCAGCGATTATGTCGAGACTTTATATATACATATATATCTATATCTAGTATCTGTTTGCCAAAGCAACGTGTAGCAACATGTTAAAATTTGCACCACGCTGCGTATGATTAATGTTGCAGTTGCAAATTGCAGCGCCCCTCTTACGCTGTCAATCAATGCGCACTGAAATTTGTCCTACATTCCGCATTAGGGCAATATATTATAGAATTTATTATATGTGAGATATGTCAAAATACACAAATTTGAACACATTGATCGATAGGGCAAAACCAGTGAGTAAAAAACATCGGAAATAGTATATTAGATTAAGGGGACTGCAAACAGTTACTGAAATATAATGAAAACATCTTAGTACAGCAAACAAATTCAAAATATAAAAGTCACTCTATTTTATTTTTTTTAAATTAAAGTTAGTGAATAAACGATATCTAAGATGAATGATAAACTTTAGAGAATATTACGTATCCTTGTTTTTCCTGACAGACAGTCTAAATTGGACATTGGTGACTGATGATCACTTGTAAAACTTAACAAAAAAAATGCTTTTTGGCCAATGGTTATGAAAATTTTGCTAACATTTTGATTAAAAATGGCACACAGTCAGATAATGATTTTCCAAAATTACTTTTACTTTAATTTACAGTCTTGGCGTAAGATTTAGTTTCGTATCGATTATATATTCAGTTAACTGGCGCTATTCACAAGCTGTTCAACTAAATTATGCAGTCCAAACAGAGCATTATCTAAATTACTAATTGCTAAATCTACAGCCTGAGCATTGCAGATATTATTGCAGATATTATACAACCGGCTGGTCGAACGTCTGAAAGCGGAAGTAGTAATACCAAGAGGGTGGTCAGCCCGCTCAAAACATTGTTTTTGTCAGCTATTTAACATGGCGAAACATGGATAGATAGAGTTGGTTGGAGAGATGCAGCGTTATGTGTAATCAACGGATGCCAAAGCAGCCGCTCGTCTATGGCTCGACTGAATTTCCGGGAAGAAATATGTACTCGCATTGGCTGGCATGCAAAACAAGCAAACTGACAGACAGCCAGCGTAGCAGGCAGTAAGGCAGTGAGTCTGCCTTGCTGGCTGGCTGGCTGGCTGGCAGGCTGGCTGGCAGTCAGCGACATGCAAAGTCGACAACAAGAACAAATTGCTGCCGCTTGGCAAAGACAACAACAACGAAGACAACGACAACTACAACTTGGCCATGGCCAAGACGGCAGCTCAGTCATAACTCAGGCAATTGGCTTGTTAAGCGATTTTCCAATATCCCAACAGCTTCAGTTCTGCAGAGTTCAGCATTTTGTAATTACGTGTAGTATCCATCTATCCCCCGTCTAGGGCGCGTGCGTGCCCAGCCAGCCATATGGATATTTATTTTTTGCGTACGGGCTTTTCGGCCTTTGGCGCTTTTCGACTATAAATATCCATATGCAGTATATAGTAGTAGTAAATGCAACGCATGTGGCGTCTGTCCCGTCTGTCTGGGCCTGGTTATCGCCGCCGCTGCCGCTGCCGTAGCAGCAGCTGTTGGCGGTGCCGCATATTAAGCTATTTTGTGAGAGCGCTTATCAAACGCATGCAAAAAACAAGAGAGAACCACAGTCTTGGGCACGCCGCAGATTACATACCCTTGCAGACAGGAGTTCAACTGCTGACTTCTAAATTTCATTGTTTGTTGAAAAAATCAACCAATTGTTCCTTTGTGAGGTATATATATTGAAACATATGTGATGTTGAGCTTGGTTCAGCTAACTTGGCTAAAAAGATGTTTATCATATAAAAACTATGCATATTTAATTTAGATAGCTTTCAAACTTTGCTCAGTAAAAGATTGGCATACGTCCGTCTGGCTATATCGCCCCAACTGCTTAGGATTTCTGGAATCAGAGACTTTTTCTTCAATACGTTACAAACTAGACGAGAAAATTAAAATACCTCTGCCAGAATTTACAAACAGAAGAGACATGTGTGTGAGAGTGCATCCAGCGCATGTCCATGTCGATGGTGGCTAGATGCACCAAGATGCACCATCCATATCCTGCAGTGGCAGCTTGAAAATGATTTATAGAAAGCTTTCATTATTTATAGCTGCCTCAGCTCAGCGCTGTCAAATAAGTTGAGGCAATTAATTAGGCGGCCCCTGCATCAGCTTCAATTCTGGTGCCGAAAGCAAATATTGATGCGCGCTTAAAGTATGCAGATAATAGCGGATGCTGCTGATGCTGCTGCTGATGCTGATGCTGCCATAGCTACGTGGATCAGAGAGCAACTCAGTTGATCGGCAGCAAACACATTAATATTTTTGGGATGTTATTCCATGTAGACTTACTGAACGATCGTTTAAGTGGCTGCTGATTCTCCAGAACTACAACTCTTCAGATTCAAGCTAAATTAATGTCTCTTGTTCTATTAAAATCTTTGTCAAAACTAATAATAATAAATTCTTTTTGAGTAAACTGCTGCTGAGCAGATTTTATAGACTTTGGCTTATGAACCGTTTCTTTAGTGCAAAAGATTGTTTCCTTTAAAAAAGAATGAATAATTTTTTATATGCAGCAAATCTGATTTTGAATTATAGACTTAAGTCACATCCCAGCATTGGAGCACTGAAACTTGTCTACCAACCTGGAGTAAGTAGCTGTTATCCTATAGATGTTGCCACAAAACGCACAGCAGCTGTTGAGCATAAATAGTTTATTGTTGTAGCGCCTTCAGTTACATTTTTATGGCCAACATTTCAAACTGAAAGTCAATGTAGCACTGTGGGAACTCCTTTTCGACTGGCGTGCAGCTAATTGGAGTAATATGTATGGCTTTTAAATGCTTGCTCATTAGTGTTAAGCAAGCATTTTAATTTAGGGCCAGCGGCCGCTTATTTGATACGCCTCATTTAAGTGAAATGGAAATGGCAATTTTCGGTCAAGTGGCGGAGCTTAAGTTTGACCATAAAAACACGTGCCAAAAAAAAACAAAAACAAAAATAACACAAATCGACAGGTAAAATCACAACGTAAGCAAAGACGAATCCAAATTCAACTTCAGCCAATTCACAACAAGAGAACGCAACTGCAAAAACAGAAACCATTCATTTGTAGTATGCGTCATTAACTGAAGGAGCGTGTTAGCCTTTTTTGCGACTCTTTTCTGCATCCTGAGTTGGAGTTGGAGTTAAAGTCGCAGTCGCAGTCGAAGTTAAAGTTGGCAATAAAATTGCGCTGTCTGCCAAATTAGAGGTTACCCAAATGGCAATACAAAAGATGAGGGAGTGTCAGCTGGAGAGACACGAGACTAATGCATATAAGCAAGTACGAGGGCGGGTGTTAATAATAGGCGTGATCAGTGGTTAGCAGCAAATCAGAGATTAATTACGAGGCTATTAGCATTAAAAACTACTGCTACAAACAACAAGAATTTGATAAGATGCTAAAAATAGTTAGTAATAATGACTTTCATTTTATTATTATAATTGTTATTAAATAAGACTCATATTATTATATAAAATATATGCAACATACTCATACTCAAAACCGTAACTACGCTGTTACACTAACGAATCTTTTAGTTAACTTCTTCTCAAGATGCCCAACTCAACTTAAGGCACTGGAAAAATGATCTTAAGTCCTCTGACAGAAGTCCATAACATTGCGTGATGCTCATTGCAAAGCACTTAGAACTTGCTGAAGACCCAAAGTGATATTTTATATTAGCTAAAGAGCCAAAAGAGTTTCTTTCTTCTATTTTGCGCTCGTTCTAATTGAAATAAATCAGTTTCGTGCCTCGGTTAATATTACCAAGGCCCATTTAGCGTCACTAATGATGCCAAAGTAGAGAGATAATGCGAAAGAGAGAGAGAGAGAGAGAGAGAGAGAGAGATAGAGATGGGTGGCAGGGAACTAGCTTAACTAATAATTAATCGTGGCTGAGTGATTTGGTGAATTCACGACATTGCCGAAACATTGATTTGGTCAGAATAATAATAACATAATTGTTGAAATCTGCTGTAGCTGCAAATCGAATTTGTTATAATTGAGCTCTCGATCATAATCAATGGAAGTGGAAGTGGATGGAAGTGGAGCACTGACGGGGCAAGAACCAGCAATTGGGGCGGACTGTAAACACGACTGATATTATATAATTGAGAGTATTAAAATGGGTCTCTCTTTCTGTTTGTTGTTTTTGTTGCTGGTTGGTGTTGGCTCGTTTGCTGCGGTGATTTGCAGCACGTACTTTGGCCAGCTGGCAGCTTCTTTTTAACTGGCGTTGCCCGCTAACAAATTAATAAATGATTATTATATTACGCGAGCCGTTAAGTAATGCGATTATGACATAAAGAGCACACACACAGACAGACACACACACACACACGCACACCACCAATTGTTTTTTAGCGCTAAGAGTTCAACTGGGACTCAGACTTTATGCTTCTGTGTATATAGATATGGAGAGCGCAGATGCGTTTCTGTGCGACGCCAGGCAGCAGCAGCAGCAGCAGCCACAGCAGCTCTTTGCGTCAATAATTTATCCATTTAGATTGCACGCGCCTGATTGTGTGCTTCGTGGTCCGCTGGCTGGCTTTTAGACGGTAGCCTAGCCTGCCACCACAGACGACTGGCTGTGGGGCTGCTCTTTGGGCTATATAGGGGGCATGGCTCCGGGCGCTGCCCACAGATGATTTAATGCACCAAATTATAAAATTGTTGTTGATTTAATTTTTATAAGTGTAAAAAGCAGGCCAACTCTTTCATTCTCATCGCCAACTGTCTGACGATCAGTCAGTGTGCAGCTACTCGTCTTTATTACCTGGTTACCTGTTACCTGTGCTGGAAAGTTGCGCCAAGTCGAGCCGAACCGAGCCGGGCCAAGCTGATCTGAGCTGAGCTGAGCTGTGCTCTCTTCAGCTTGTAACCATGTTTCGCAGTTTATCGCAATCTTAGCCGCAACCGAAAACCGCTGCCAACACCGGCGAACGTGACATGTGAATTAGGCAGCCAAAGACATGGACATGGACACGAACTAAACTGGCAAAGGAACAGGTGCTGGTGCTGGTGCTGCTGCTGCTGCTGCTGCTGGGCAGCCACCGCAAGAAACCACAGAAAACCGACAGCCGGGGCTCCCTCCAATTTATCGTGTTTTATTAATAAATTAATTGACGCAAATGTGGTGCTGGCATTAGACATGATCGTTAAGCTGCTCTTTGGGTCACAACCGAAAGCTTGTTATGAAGTTAGATCAATTTAGTACCCAACTATTTGTTTGGCGAAGTCATTTAGCTATTTGATGTAGGAAACCGTTCAAGCAGCGAATTCGCCGAATTAAAGATAAGCAAAGGCCACGTTTAGATATCTAATTAATTTAATGAATTATTGCCCATTTTTCTGTTCCCATGTATTATTTATTGTGTTAATATTAGCAACGCGTTTTTGTAATTCAGATCAGTCGCTTAATTATTGAAGACAAACGCTGGAAATGCTTTCCAAATTCAACTAAACGAATTCATAGTAATTAATTATATAAATTATTAATATTTGTTCATCCTTTAAAATAATAATTTTTGCAATAACATAAATAAATTAATATTAATAAGAATGATGAATGCTATGTTGATGAATTAGCTTAGCACGCCTTTAAGAGATCATAAAACACAATTTAAGCTATCTAAATTTAAGATCATTGAGAATTGTATTTAATTGCTTGCATTTAGTTTTATATCGCTGATTTCATTCTGAGTGCTTTAACGTTTTCCAATCAGCTTTAGCTTTGTACTTTTAGGCTGCTCGGCCAGCCAATTAAAAGAAGTTGTGTATTTTTATTTTTGGCCCTTAAGCAACCAGCAGCAGCAACAACATTGAGTTTCGACAATGCCACCACCCGCTGTTGCTGTGGCATGAAGAGCTGGTAGTCAATAATCGAAATACTAAACCCGCGCTTAATGCAACAGCAGAGGCAACCCGCAGGCCGGCAACGTGCACAATTTGGCGCCCTACTTCGGGGCACCTACGCAATGAGAATGCTGTTGGATTTTTGGATCCACTGCATTGCATTTTCAGTGCCATGTTAAGTGTTAATAAATCGCAGCCCCAATGAAGATCACGGAAATTTGTTTCAAACTGTTTTTATATTACTCTTACAACTTCGTTTTTGGGCAACCCTTTTTTTTATTATTTTTTGGTTGCCCTTTTATTACTTAACAAATTAGCCCAAATTAATCAGAAACGAAAGTAACGCCACATGCAGCACTTAGGGTCAAGACAAATGACTTGCGGCGCAGTGTGAGGGATGCCCAAGTCCGAAACCGAACTTAAAACCAAATGCACTTGGGAGGCCATGAAAGACAAAAAAACGGACAAAAATAAATACATTCTAAACATTTTACGAGACGACATTAAGCGGTACTCGAGTGACACATCCACAACACACAGCGGAGATGCGTAAGTGCAGCGTATTCTGAAACAATTTGCAAGCTTTCAATCAAGCAAGCTTCTTGCAACGGCAACTGGGAACTGAGAGCTGGCAACTTGGCTCTAATCGATCAAAAACCCGTATGGCAGGCACATGTTGTGGCAGCCGCGTTCGATTCCATCATTCATGCGATCAGCATTATCTGCCGTCAGGCATCAAGCCGATGCCTCGCGATGCCAACCTTCTTCCAAGCCACACCAACCAACATGGTACACAGAGGTGCCCCACAGTGCCCCAGCCGCCTCTCTCGTTCGCTGTCTGTAAAACGTTCTCAAAAGCGTAATTAACGTTCGCATATTTTGCTGTCGGATTATCGCCCGTACTGCGTTCATCAGCGACAAAAGCTTCCTGTGTAAATTGAACGAATAATTGCGCGACTAACTGTAAAAAGACGCGACTGGAAAAAGAAACGCACTCTCCAGAGGATTTCACCTGATAGTAGCGTCTAGCTGACTGCGACCCTGCACCCAATTAACTAATAACAAATGCCAGCAATTAATAACTCGCTTGACAAACGCTGCTTTATGAGGGTGGTCTTTCTATTTTCCTATCGGGAAATGGCAGTGAGTTTTCCCAGCCAAATAGGGTCATAAAAACTTAAAGTAAACAATACATATACGTCGATTTTACCAGTCAGTGTCAATTCTCGAGTGGTATGCCTTGTGTTTGTAAAATGATATGAGCACTTTTCGGTTACAATCTCAATCTCCTACTCTCCATATCCATCTACCTCTCTCTCTCTCTCTCTCTCTCACTCACTCTCTCTGTCGCTGCGTCTTTCACTGGCTTTGTCCCTTTGCCATTGATGGGCACTCGGTAATTTCTCAAACGCTAATCCTTCGGGTCGCTGCTTATCGCCCGCGCCCGGAGACACTAATTTGATGAGTCATCTGTACCGACTTCGTCGTCGTCCAGTTTGCGATAGTCATCTGCCTATCGTTGAAGGGCTATAAGTGAACCTACCCCCAACCCTTCGTTCCCCGGCCCAGTTCCCATTCCCGGACCTAGGTTTACCTGTTTGACTATTGTCGTAAATTTAAGGCTTGTCATTGAATGGGAGTGCTGTGAGCATCATCTAGGGACTACTATGTTTGTATTGAGTTTTCGTAGAAAATGTCACAAAAATAGAAAAAAAGGGAATGTCAACACACGCACACACACAGCGCACACACACGCACACAGGAGAAAGAGAAGAAGAAAAGTATGTACACAGTTAGATAGATGATAATCGGATCGTTGCTCAGAGCATATACGCATTGGGTATCTCATTTCTAAATAAAAGGCCGCAAATGAAAATGGTAACAATAGAAACTGTCTAGCGTTGTTTGAATTGTTGTTGTTGTTTGCCCTATTGTTGTTGCCGGCTGTTCAATACTTACGTTGATATCCGAGAGCCAAAGGCATTTAAAACTTATCGACTCTGAAACAGAGCCGAGCCGCATTTATGCGCTTCATTAATTTGCTTTCAATTCAAGGATATGCTCTGTCTAGATAAACTCTGTGATGGTCGATGGAATGTGTCTACAATTTCACCAGCTGTTCCTTCCCCCATTTAAATAATAATATCATATGTTCGAATTTTTTATTAAATTTTTCATATAATTAGAAAAAAAAAACTTGTTTGGATTGATTTTATAGTTAAGATTGTTGAAATTTTGTAAAGTGCTGAAAACAATCTAAAAAGCTTGATCAACTCCAAATTTGTAATCGTTCGAAAAAACATTCATAAGCTATGGAATTTGGAAATTAAGTTATTGCTTAGCATAAGACGCTTTTATTATACTACTAATCAAAAGTTGTATTAAGTGCTGGCCGTAAAAATGAATCAATTTATAAATTTCTAAGAAACTAGAGAGATTGTGCTCCCATCGTTTAATCCTGACTTTTTATAGATGTGCAGAATGTTTGACTTAATAGCGCATATGAGAGACGGAAAAATCACAAATAAACATTTAAATTTATGTAATAAAAACTTTATACATTTTCGATTGAACGCAAACAGCTTTGGAAGAGCGCCAAAAAATCATGAATGGGGATCAAGTGTCGGCTTTGGCTTTTTGATTTGCCAAAAAATATAACAAAAAAAAAAATGAATAAATAAAGAAAAAGGAAAAGGCAAATTAATTGAGTTTGTGACTCTGCCGTTGTCTAATTCAGAACTTTTGGGCGCACCCTAACGGCAAGTGGCCTGGCCTGGTCTGGTCTTTTCTTGTCTGGCCTTTGCCTTTGCCTGTGCCTGGCTGACTCATAGGCGCACAGTTCGAGAGTCCATGGTGATTCGACTGCCCCCCGCCGTTGTGCTATCATAAAAACAAACAACAAAACAAAAAAAAAACGATGCCGCCGTCGCAGGTCTTGCGAAAGGAAGTGCCATGAAAGATTCGGTCGCCTACTCCAGAGCTGTCAGCTTATCATTTCGCTTTTAGCGCAACCTCTCAGAAACGGTGTCCTGCCTGTGTGTATGTGTGTGTGTGTGTGTGTGTGTGTATGTGTGTATGCTTGTGTGCCTGGCTCATTATCAGAGCGCGCTCAATGGAATGCAATGGTAACATCTTCTGTGGCCCATTCCATGCCATTCTTTCGCTCTCTCTCACATTGCGTGTTTCAACTCAAGTCTCTGTGGCGCTCCGGCATTCTGGCATCTCGTGTTATCCTTGCTCTTGTGCTCAATTTCGGCTACTTTTGGCAACCTTATAGGTGTGTCTATGTATGCATCTGTGTGACTGTCTTTCTTTGTATTTGTGATTGTGTGTGTGTGTGTGTCGTGTGTTCGTGTCGCATGTCGCCCGGAATACTCGCTGTGTTGCCTTTGTCCGTCCGCCGTCGCTGCGATAAGGTTTTAAGTTATGACCTTTTAAAATGTCCAAATGCGACGATAACACGTGATTACTACAAATGTATTCTGAGAGTGCAGCGACCAGAAACCAACGATCAAGTCAGGACGCCAGTCAGTTACGAGAGAGAGAGAGAGAGAGCGAGAGTGAGAGTGAGAAAGAGGATACAACATACAACATACAACATGCCTTCAACATACAAGAAGTCGCTCTTGTCGACCAACAGTAACAAATTGTTTTGGCCCCCAAACCTAAGAAATGAAATCTTAAATCACAGTTCCGCCCCTTTTGCGTTTTGGGCCAAGCTTCTGTCTAAGATCATCACCGATTGTCGAAGCACTGCAGAACATTTACTGCAAAATGGTTAAATTGGCCAAGTGGCCAATTCGCCAGTCGCCAGTTGCGATCGTCGTCATCATAGCTATACCATGTGAACCAACAATAAATATCGATCAAAACGTCAATTTTTATCTATTCCACAAATCGATTGCACAGTGTGGCCAGCATTAAGATTTATAAACATATTGAGATTAAATGCAAAAATATATGGAAAGAAATGAAACCTAATTTGAAAAACAGGCAAAATCTTGTAGCCCGAAAAAAATCGCAGCAAATATTTGTTTGATATTTTAAATAGCTTGTAGGCAAATTTAAAAATTTAATATAATTTTTGAGCAATCACACAAAAATTAAATACTTGAGCTTTAAGGTTCGCAAAAATGTCAATTTTATCTTTTAGCTCTCAGTTAAAGTGTGTTTTTTATAAGTTCTTAGCACTAATTATAGATTGGTCTCATTTTCAATGCCTTTTGTGACACTGTGCAACTGAACGGGCATTTTGTAAATTGTTGCGCCTTGCATAATTTTTGCATAATTCTTGTTTTATTCTGCGCGCCTTTGCTCGCTGCTTCAGGAATTTTCCTTTTTCTCTTCCTTTTTATATTTATTTTACTTATTTCGCTTTATTTTTATATATTTTCTTTTCCTTTTTTTTATTTTTTGCATATGTCGATTGTTGGCTTGATATCCGTGGCGGACAACGTTGCAAAGAAATGCTGGAAGGGATTCTGCGCTCTCCGCTGCTTATTATAAGTGATCTGTCCCCCTATTCCCCTACTCCATACGCCACGAGGCAAGAGACAGGAGACCGAAGTTGCAAGTATATTGCTAATAATAACAATAATAATATGCGTTCGCTTATCAAAATTGACGTCAGATCTTATTGATATGCATCTGGAAGCGCAGTTTTGGATGCGCACAAAGGAAAATCGTGTCAAAGGACTGCTACGAAACCAGGTTTCAGGTCCAGCTACAGAATTGAGCTTAATTGAAGCGTTATTATGTGAGTGTCACATATGCAAAGTATTTTTTACAAAAATATTTGAACACCAATGCCAGCTCTCCATACGGTGGGTCTGCAGTCGACGCGGAGGTTGAGGCTGAGTCTGAGACTCTTGACTGAGACTGTTACTGAGCTATTGCTGTGGAGTCTGCGTCCTGCTCTGTGGCATCAAGCTGTGCATACAAAACGTGCACCTTCGCTCAGTTTGACAGATGCCTCAGAATTTAAGCACCGCAGGCCATCGGGGCGCTGCTGCTGCCACAGCAGCCGCAGCCCGTCTTTTATTAATCAGCAGCACCGACCGATCATGCAGTTCAGCATGTGCATTTTGGGAAGTATGTGGGGCAGAGCGTAAGGGCAGAGAGTAAGGCTTGCTTGAAAATATTATTTATATCGAATTTAATAATAATTCTTGAGCCGCTGCTGACGTCGCTCCTTCGGCTGCGTCTGTGGCTGCTGCGACTGCGGCTGCAGCTGCGTAGGCAGCGTCAGTTTTGTTGGCCAGTTTTGATCGGTGAAAAAATTTGCATTGATCGACGTTGAAGATATGGTGGCTGGCAAACTGCCAAATGCCTGATGCCCCGATTCCTGATGCTCGATTCCTGATGCCTGCTGATGTTGCTGATGCCTGCTGCCTTCAGCCGGTTGGCAGTTGCCGTCGTGATGCGGCTGCCGATCGCTTACCGCGCTTATGATGAATGATTGCGGGCGTCGGCCAGGATGGTGGGCCATTCAACTTTGACTACTTTCGCCCGGGTGAAAGGGTGTCGCCTTCGCCATCGCCATTGCCATCGCCATCGCCATCGCCATCGCTGTTGCCGCCGCCCTTATTAGCATGCCAGTAACGTTTCGGCAGATTTATGCCTCCGCACATTCTCACAGCAAAAAATTGGGTTACCCCGCTTAGTCCCGGCCCTTGCCGCCATCGTCTTCATCTTAATGTGCCGTTTTGTTAAATTGCAGCGTTAAGAATTGCGCACATAAAGCATTTTGTTGTCAAACTGATTTTTGATCATACATAATTTTTATCTTGATCCAAATAAGGCTTACCAGCTCCAGCCACAGCTTCAGCCTCAACTCCAGCTCGGCCTAGGGCCACAGAAACCAGCTTGCATTGCGGATCGTTAAAATATTTATTCATGCGTGGTCAGCTGATATAAATGTATGTATATATATATTGGTATATTTGTGTGATTATGAGAACGTATTAGTATATGTAGTATATTGATGGCAAATACGTTGAGCTCCAAATGAGATCCAGCCATATGAAAATATATGTACGTATTTTACGTACAAGCATATCAAAATATTTGGAAATCGATTTCTTTTGGGCGTTTCAAACCGTACGCCTTATTTGTCGCCCCAAAATGCTGCTAATAATTTGCCAGCCAAAAATGGCTAAGTGGCCAAGACTTAAGTGCACCATAACAAATCTGAGCATATAAATCTCTTGAAATTTATATTGCACAAACTCACACACGTGTGTATTCGATATGGCATTCGATTTGGGCTCTTAAAAAGCGACCGAGTTCATTGCGAATTTTACGAGTGAGAGCAGTCATATTTATAATATTATGCACTGTTATGGAAAATATTTATAGCAAATGTGTGAAGTTGTAAAATGTAATGAAAACTACTGTCAACTTGGCCATATAAAAAGATTCGTTTATAGCCATATTGTCTAATTCAATAAAACTATATCTAAATTTAGTGGTTTATGGCCACATTGTCACCCAAATATAGTGAGCTTTAGTCGGATTCAATAAAATTATATTAGGCACCTATTTAAAAATCCGCTCTAAATCTGTTTGAATGCATACAATACAATCGACCTCAAGGCATTGACCCGAGCAGACACCAAAATATAATCCCTTTGCTATAACTTTTTAGTAATAAGACTTTCTACAAAAACAAAATAAAAAGTTTGATTGAGATTTCTACATAATAATTTTATATTTTTCGGACTTTCCGAGTTAAAAATCCGAGTACTCAAAAACTGCAGTCAAATCAATTAACTCTGCTAATTGTAGATTTGAACTACTAGAAAACACAAACTGAGAACAATTTAACTTTCCACATCTTCATGACATAATATTAGCTTATTATTGAGTATATCTTTTGTCATAACATACTTTTATTATGATTATAAGTACAACATTTGTTGTCTGAATCAATTTATTCAGTAAATCAACGAAATACATAATCAAAAAGACTCTCGAGCCTTCCTTTAAGTTCATTCACATTTGAATATGCCAAAGATGATTGTTGTTGTTCCTGTTGTGGTGGCAAAACGAAATGTGCATTTGTATTTATTTATTATCGTTGTACGTTCCCTTGACCTAGTTTAAAGGCAAGTCGCCAACAAGCCGCAACGGTAACATGTTTGCTTATAACCAATGGCTCAGCTAACTCCCTCGCGGAACGTGGCCCCATTGTTGTTGTTGTTGTTGTTGCTGGCATATAGTATAAGCGTACACACATAAATTGGACCCCAATATCCACAAAACGACAGTAAACGGTCATTTTTATCGAAATAATTGCTTTTTTTCCGTTTGGCAGCGAAAGTTTTGATTGCGTTTCGCCTGGCGTTAGCCGAGTTAAGGCAGACATAGTACGGTTAAATCGTAATCGTATCGTATATGTATGTATCGTATATGTAAGAACGACATCCACATATCCGTAATCCAGTACTACACTTACACACACGCACACACAAGCATTTCATTACGCGTCCGCCCGAGGCTGCCAGCCAATCGTTGGCCAAACGAGCGTTCTGACAATTGTAAGTAACCACGTTGCATGGCCTTTGGAGATGCAGTCAGTCTGTGTGTGCTCCGTGTGCTGATTGTGCATACGCACGAAATCAATAAATAAGAAGAACAAGAAATTGACCAGACTTCGGCAGTAGTAGCCCACGCCGCCCTGCCTCAACTGTTGCTGCTCCAGCTGCTGCCTCAGCTCGATTCTGCCGTCGCTGCTGATGCGCGCTCATAATTCATTTCATTATTGTTTTGACATTTTATTTATTGAATGCGAACAGGCGTGCGTTGTCGATGCGTCCGCCCCCTTCACCCCCTGCCAACTCCTACTCCTTCAGCTTATGTGGGACTCCCAAGAACCTGGACCTTGGCTTGGATTATTTCACTGCCTTTTTTTTTTTGAGGGCTGGGCAAATGTTTTGCGCAAATTGTTAACGGGCTTGTTTCGCTTTGCTCAAATAAGTGAAATCAATGGCCCTCCACCCCCTGCACACCGCCTTCAACACGAAATGATATAGCTGCGTGGAGTGTTGGGTCTGTGTGTGGTCTGCAAACAAAAGACTTAGGCAACGAACTCGTGTGAAAAGCAGATTGAATAAAAGCTGATTTTGAAAATTGTGACGACTATTGTTGGCAACAAGCAAACAAATGAAATACTTATGATAATGAACTGGCCAGCTAATTTACATAAACGAGAAAAATAATTTTGAAGTGTTTACAACACATGGTTTAAATCGAGGTAAAACTGTTTTCAAAAGTGAAGCATCAATTAAGTTACTATTCGTTACAATCCACTAATAATTACAATAATTATTAACATATGTTTTGCTCAAATATTTATGGAACTAACAATCAATAAGAAAATCTTTGGTAAATGTTTGTTTTTAATTTTAAATGCTTAGATAGAACGATAAAAGCCATCCGGTGCATAAAGCCAACTAAATTCAAGCAGATTCAGCTCCATTAACTATTAACTATTAACACTCGAGTCTCTGCCAATCTCATTGAGCTGTGGAAAAGCATTAAATGCATTCCAATTGACATTATAAATGCAGAAGTACTTATGCGAGATGCAGCAGCAGCAGTGCACACGCCCACAACGCAACTGCCAACGCCCACACGTCTTGGCAGCAATGGATGCGATTGCCAAATGCCAAATGGCCAACAATTAATACACACCTCAGCCGCAAATGATAAATGTGTTGAACGCGAACAACCAATGGCAAATAATTTGGATCAAAAGTTATGGAAATTACCCGGTAAGAACTGATACCAAACCGATCCGATACGAACGTGCCACATTCAACCGGCAACTGTGTGAGTTAATGGAATCAAAACGCTTTAAAAAAAAAAAAGGAACGAAGGAAAAGAGCAACGGCAACAACAACAGCGACTAAAGTGACGCATGCGACAAGAAAATATGACAATATGCTAGCAAAATTAATCTTGCATAGTGAAGCGGGGCTGGACTGGAAGTTAAGTCTAGGCAGGATGCGAGCTGCCATTGTCGCCAGACCGTCGACCGGCGGTGAATGGTGAACTTGATTATGTTTTATGAGATGTGCGGCAACTGCAACTGCAGCAAGCAGCAGTGCAAGCGTGGCTGCTGCTGCGTTGGCCACAAATCCGCCAACACTGTTGCAAGTCCGTCTGTGTCGACTGCGAACGCCATTAGATGTCGCCCATAAATTGTGGTATCATTTTTTATAAGCACTTATATGCTGACCAGGCCAACACTGGCAACACACAACCTTCGCTGGCCAAATGACCCAAGAAAAGGGCCCCAACAATGGCTAGCAAAATGTGGCGTAGATTTGTTCTTTTTTGCACCTGGTGGGCGCTAATCTGTCTACCCAATACCGATGCTGATTACGTGGGGAAGCGGGTGTGCATGTGAGTATGTGTGTTATTGTTGTGCTCATTACGACAGCCAATCGGATGATATATGGATAATGCGCGTACCTTAATTGAAAACCCATTTTGTGCGCAACAAACATGTAAATGCACCACTGTGCCGCCTACGCAAAAGCCCCTAGTCAGTTAGTCTGTACTCCGTATCATTGTTGACGACATTTATGTCTTAATATTTTTGCTGGCCATGGCGCGAATGCAGTGGCACTCAAGCGGTACCGTTACGAGGCCAGAGCCATTAGCCTGTCCCAGGCTCCGACTGCGAGAGCTCCTCGCTCGCTTCTCTTTTCTTTTTTTTCAGTTAACACATGGCCAGCAAATACATTCGTATTTAAACCATTAATTTCCATTTATGGATTAAGCATGTACAGTCTGAAGAGAGAGAGAGAGAGAGAGAGTGAGTGAGAGAGAGAGACATCGAGAGAGAGAAAGACATTGAGTGGAGTCTGAGTTGGAGTCGGAGTCGGAGCCTGAGTCTGAGTCTGAGCCTGGACCGCACGCACAAAAGCCTTTAATAAATGCAACACCATTACGTGCAGCACATGCTTAGAGGAAGAGCATTAGCCGTAGTTGCAGTTGCAGTTGCTTCAACTGAAGGAGCCACCAGTTGGCCAAGGGGAACAACTCAATTGCCTGGCTTACTGACTGCTTACTGTTTGCTGCGTCTGCACAGTTTTTCCGAGCTGCTTATCGTCGCCTCTGTCGTGGTTCGCGCTGTTGTTGCTGTTGTTGCTTTTCCCGCTCGCGCCCCAAATCTTTAAATGTGATTTGCATGTGATTTTTCTTTGGCTTCGCGTCTACTCAACTCCAGCTGGCAAATGGAGTCGCTGGGATTAGTGCGCGTGAGTAATGATTCCGATGGCTGCGACTCGCAATCTCACAACTCGTAACGGGCAAAACTGCTTACTGCTCGGGCAGCTTGGTTTTTTTTTACCCTGAACACATTAAAAATGGTTAAAAAGGGTATAATGAAGTTGTGCAATAGTATGTAAAAGTCAAAAGCAGGAAGCATCTCCGTCCCCATAAGGTATATAAATATATTATTGATCAGGATCAAAAGTCGAGTCACTATACGAGCAAGAGACTTCTCGTATACCATACATGCCAAGTTTACTTTTTATGAAGATATGAAGAATATTTCCCCAATATCGATATCGGGACACGAATAAGAGACTCAATCAAGTTTATTTATTATTATTGAAAACGAATTACCGTTTCCCCAAAATTAATATCAATTTCTTTAGGAAAATCTTTAGGACCGGTTGAAAAACACGTAAGATAAGCGTATCTTCATATTTATGAAATTACAATACATACATACAATAGAATTAAATATTTTATAATTGGTTAAGATTATAGGTTCAGGGTATCTTCCAGTCGAACTCCTTCGCCAAGAGACTTCTCACTCGATCTATTTCTCTTTCCTAATGGAGCTGTAGATTTGAAGCCAGTAGCTTTGAATGAAAAGGCGAATCTTTGCTACTCTTAGTTATTTACAAAGATATATAGTATTTATGTATCTATCTTGTAATAATGCATAATAAGCTTATATGAAAAATGAAATGGATTTAAACTTTCACCAGTAATATTAATTATGAGAAATGTTTTCGATAAAATCGAGAAAATTGTGAAGATTAATTCACATATTTTTAAAGTTTAATATATATTCGTAAAAAAAATTAGTTAACATTTATTCTTTGGCAATTTCACTTAATTTCAAATGTAATTATTTAAGTTTTCAACTTTGTTAAAGTTCATTTTGCATTCTTTTTAATTACTTAGGTTATATTCATCTATCTAAAATTAAATGCAGTTTCAATATAACCAGAAAGAAAGCAAAAATTCTTATTTATGATTAAAGATCATTTTCAATGCTTACATTATCATATGTGTTGCAAAATGGGTCTGTTAGTTCACAGGCCCCCGGTACAGAAGAGTACAGACAAACAGTGACTACTAATACTAAATACGAGTACTCATAAATTTAACACGGCCCAGAACGATTATGCTCGCATGTGTACCTAATGGAAAGTGGATTTGTGGATTGTGGATGTGTAGATGGCTGTGCAAACACTCGTCAAACACGAATTCCTGGGTGTTCTCTTCACAATTGTGACGCCCCGAAATCGAGAGGAAGCCGTCGCCAGAGTCCGAATCAGAGTCAGAGTCACAGAGCCAAATAATGCGCTCTCTGTTCGAGAGCAGCAAATGCTGATGAGCAGCGGCTTCAGGGGCTGGCTGGCTGGCTGGCTGGCTGGCATGCTTGCTGGCTTGCTGGCTAGCTAGCTGGAGGACGCAGTTGTTGATATTAATGTAGCCCTGTCCGAATGGCAAATGAAAGTCATCAATCAGCGAGCGCACAGCGCGACCAGAGCCATCAACTAAGGCCACGGCAAGGGGGGATACCCAAACAAATACCCATATACAAACACAGAAAAATATGAGCTGAGTGCGCATGCACGGAACGTTATGGGTTTTATTTGTTGTTGTTCGCATTTTGGATATGACTACGATGCCGGGGCAAACACTGTCAAGCTGGGGCGGATCAAGGGCGCGCCTTTTGTGTCCACTTGCGTGAAAAATGTGAGAGTGCGAAAAGCGCCAACTAAAGCACCATTTACAATGGACAAGCGCTGTTGCGCTGAGTGGATTTTATTATAACATATTAAGCATATTCCACCATTTTGTCAATTTAACATGGATTGTTGTCTCTTTCTACAGCAGCACATACTTTCTATCTCTATTTCTCGAGCGATTGCTTGCTTTTTCATTCACTCTCTGCGGCACTGATGTCTTAATTGTTATGCTTAGAGGGCAGCTAGACTCTGTCGTTCTGGGGCGTTATAAATTAAATTTATGTTTCTATGCAATTTATTATATCAAAATTGTTGCCACAGCCAATGTAGAGCCCCACTAAATGGGGGCCTGGCCGTGCTGATAGCCGCGTCACGCCCCATTTGTCGGCTTTTTGATGATGCTCAGCCAGACAACAACAACTCGTAGCAACAAGTCTCTCAGTTGATTTTGCTTTTATTCAACTTATTTTATGATCTAGCCTGGTCTCGCAAACATACATATATGACAGAGTGGAGAGAGTAGAGTGTAGAGTCGAGAGGGAACGGGGATGAGAGACGGAGAATGCACTATCTGTGCTCTGCTTGCCAGCCAAGTTCGATTTTGGCAATCGATAAGCTATAAAGTAGGGCTTCCTGCTCAGCTATGGGGTTGGGTTTATTAAGTCCATGCTGCAGCTGAGATTTACTTTTAGGGTCAGCCAAAGGTCAGCTCAACAAATGTCCCAAATTTATTGAGTTTTCTTTTTTTTAACTATCGTTAACTGATTTGCCTTTGTCAACGATTTGCTGGCTTCAATACTTGAAAACAAGGAGTGTGATTTTGCAATAGTAGTTATACTTGTTCAGAAAACTGAAAAAATATATTACAAATGGTTTTGATATTTATCTTTTGGAATTTAACAATGAGACTTGAGTGTAATTCGTAAATATTAAAATTCTTATTCATATTAATATTGTATTGATTGTATTTTCTTTCCATTTCAAATTGTGCAAAGTGAGAAATAAAATTAAAAATTAAATAACTGTTAGAATTTAGTTTTAGAATTGCTTTAAAGCTTTTTACAACTGGCTATCGTAGCTAATATAAAAACTGGACTATGAAAGGGCATCCAAATGTTTACAACATCACTGAGATTTATTTGTAAATGTTTTTGCTATTTTTTATCGCAGTTTGTGCATCTTATTACTCTCAATTTTCGTGCCGAACATGACAATTAAATACAAAATAATAAAGCAAAAACAATAACGAAAACAATAACAATGCAGGCCAACAACAAGCTCGTAATTCGTAAAGCATTTTGTCATTGTTGCAAGTCAGCAGGAGATCTTTCACTTTTAACCTTTCGAAACAAAAAGAAAAAACAAAAAGAAAAAACAAAAAAAATCAATCCAAAGCGATTTGCTTTTATTATTTTATTGACAATTAAAACATATTGGGACAATTGAGGCTGAGTGCTTACGGACTGGAAGCCCAAGATGAGTTGAGAATCTGAATCTGGCTGTTCCGGTGTCCCGGTGTCCCGTGGGCTGCGGCAGTTGCAATTGCAGTTGCAGTTGCAAGTCTGTGTGTGTATGTGATTTATAGATGCAACGCGTGGTTGGAGCATGTGAAAAATGAATGCGAGATTTATAACATCAGCCTAATTGAATGTTTGATCCTGTGCATAAATAACCAAATTAATGAAAATGATTTTTAATAAATTTCTCAATTGCATGTTTAACTCGAACGCACACTGCGCCGCAAAGAAGACGCAAGCGAATGCAAGACGCAATTCCATTGGCAATGAATCCCGGCTAGACACGCGGCCATAACGATGTCCTGCTGAGCATGAGTAATGCTTCTCTATTAGGCGCTGCATCACTCCTGCTAATGGAGCCCATGGAGCTCGCCAGTTGCTAGTTGCAGCTCTAAGCTGGCAGCTGCAGCTGCAGTTGTGCATGGAGTCGGAAGCGATGTTGTCATTAGGCTGGTCACCTTTGCATGAGGTTGGATCTTATTCACTCCCTGCTTGCCTGTCTGTCTTCTTGCCTCCCTGCCTGGCTTCCTTCCAGCTGCCTTCATAAAATGTATATGTCATTCACCCGTTTAATTATGAAGAAATGTATCCGCTTTTGCGATAATTAATGGCGCCATTGCCATCAGATCAATTTTTTGTTTTTTTTTTGTTTTGGTTTCTTTTTGATAAGTTCAACTCACAGATAATTGGACGGCAACATTTTTGCATGCCCGTGCCCATGATCGGAGGCGGCCTTTTGATTTACCACCGACTCAAGAACCAAATACCAAAGAGGCACACCAATTTCGCATCGCATATTTTTTGACATGCCCGTTGACAACTTCAATTAACGAGTGCTCAGTGCTGGTAATTAACGCATTTTTCTTTCTATACTCTTACCAAAAACGAAACAAAATACAGATCACCACAATTTTGGCATACCTCAAACTGAGCAACACAACTGCATTCGAGACAAGAACTTCCCTTCACCCTTTTTTTTTGTGTTTTTGGACAGCAACAAGCAACATACATAAGTAAGTATCAACTGATATCGGCTACGATCAACAGAAAGGAAATGGAAGCCATTTGTCATCATCGTCATCAACAAACCAACAAACAAACCAACAATAAACCAACAACAACAAGCCAAGTCGCATTGCATTTTCTTGTGGACACTTCCTATGGCTGCGCGGGAGCGGAGTTAAAATGTCAATATGCGTCAATTCTTGGACAGGTTCTATGCCTGGAATTTCTAACAATGCCGAAGCGTGCTTTGGGCTTGGTTACGCTTGGAATTTGTAAATATATACCCTATATATATATGTATATATATAGAAAGATCATTACACACATAGCGCGTGCATATGTAAAATAAGTTGTACAGAAACTTATTCTTTTATGAAGAGGTAATCAGCTTGAAGACCTCTCTGGCAACCACAATTTGTTCAATTTTATGGGAAGTTTAGCCTTTCATATCGAAATCCTTAAACCTAAAACTAAAGAAGCAACTGATTACAGGATGTCTACACAGTCCAGCACATTCGAATCAGTCAACAAGCGTATTTGTTATTTGTTTATGGTTTCTGACAAGCACTGAAGTGTTGAATTTTGACTTTTTGAATAGTCGCATAAATCAGAAACACCACAACGACAACAACAACAACAAATTGGGCAAGAAAATAAAAGAAAAGAAAGAAGAAATGTATTCAGAGCCGCAGAGCGGCACCTGCCAGTTTGGGCATTATGTCTTCGTTTGGTGCCAATTGAAATGCAGCAGACACCGCTCAGACATGACGACAATTTGTCTACGATCAATCTATGCCCAAAGACAGTAATGATATAGCAGCTGAATTTATAGTTCCGGGCAAATTGGGTGCCGGTACTATAAGGGGCAAAAGGAAAACAATGGCTTCAAGATCGGGAAAGTAAAAGTGTGCAAATCTTTGGCCGCTGCTCCTTGGTTGGTTCATTGGCCAACCATAACTCGATCCGCCTGCCAGTGAGAACAAAAAATCTAGCAACAATGGCTGGCAAAATACAGATGGACAGTTGGACTGCCATACAGGCGGTAGATCGCCTTCGTTTTGGCCGCATAACGCTGGCGGCAATCAAAATCACGTCACGATTGCAGTGTGGCTGAAATTGAAGCTGCAACTGCGCAGCGACTGAGTTTTGGACGCCGACTGTGGCAAGATGCTGCGCATTTTCGCACCAACAAAGAGGTGCATAATCATAATGAAAGCAACTTCGTATTGACTTTAAACGAAACAGTTACGACATCCAAACAACAGTTAATTGAATAAAGTTTTGCAAACTGTTGTAATTGCTCGATTGGAGATTTACAAAGCGAACGCATTTGTATTCGCAAGATATGTCTGATAATAGCCAAAGATTTCTTTGGCTTCGCTTTGGGTTTCATGTCTGCCAGGAGCCATAATTGAGATGCCTTCGAAGCGATAATAAATTATGAAGCCAACAAAATAAAACGAAAACGAAAATCAAAATGAAAATGAACATGAAAACGACAAAAGCCCACAAGAAAGTAAAATACTACTACTATATACAAGCAAAACGTGGCTCTGGCTCTAAGGTGACTGACTCTTTTTCTGCTTATGCTTCGGCATTTTGTTATTTTTTGTTTTGGTATAGTATCGGCATTGGCATGCAGCAGCCCAGACGATTAGGCCAGGGATTAGGCAAAGTTTACCCCAGCCATAAATTATAAGTCTTGGCCAGAAAGGTAACGGGATAACGGCATAAGAGCTAAATACAACGGTTAGACCTGAAAACAACATCATGAAAAGGGAAACTGAAGTCGGTAGATGAGCGCATTGAACCCATTTAAGGATTTCGGCCTGAACTGGATTTGAGTGAAATTAAATGTATCGTATGGTATCCGAGTCAGGTATGCAATCATTTTGCTCTCTATTCACCCGCTTAAGCTTGTCGAAGTTTTTTTTTTAGTTTTTCTTTGGCTTTTTTGAATGTTTAAGTAAATGGGTATAGAGCTTTAGACGGCGTCCAAAATCTACATGTTTTCATAACTATATTACAATTTGTGTATAACAAAAATTAAAAATAAAATTATTGAGCAATTCCCTTTGGTTTCCTTAACGATTTTATTTCATTTCGACTTCTGTGGAATTATTTTGAGTATAAGCTTATACAAAATGAGGAAATTGGTGCTGCTGGAGTAATTACACAACAAATTTGAAATAGCTCAGTAAGCTTACATTTTACAATTTATACTTAAATTTGTAATTAATTAGTTCTTGTAATCTCCTATCTGATATAAAAATATACTTCGTTATGAAATTTGAATACAATTTGTAACTGAAACAGAAACCTCGCTTAGAATTGTCTCATAACTCAAGGGCCAAATTGAAATACAAAATTGCATAACATTAGCATTCGTTACATTGAAATGCCAAACAGGAAAAATTCATATAATTTGGCATCATTTTCATATTTCTCACAATTTCGCAATGGGACTGAAGGATTTTTTTTTGTATTTTTGTGAATGAATAATGCCGAAAAAGTAATTGAGAACTGTCATGCAATCAGATATGATACGAATAATTCAACTGAAAATGTTCCCTCTTTTCTGGCCACCGTCTGCAGTTAGCGACTCAGCGGTTGCATTTCAGTTCGGCATTTGCAGCGATCCCCCTCCACCTCACCTGGACAATTAGCAGCGCATTGCGTGCCACTGGCTGTGGTAAGACGTAAAACAGGGACAAATCTTGACCAAGTTTGTGTCTCCAATGCTAATGGCAGCGAGGTCAGAGTTTTATGTATTGAGCATATGTTTCTTGTGTGGCTCTTACAATTTCCTGGTTTGTCAAAACTATCGCCTATATCGAATTTAGCCAACGGCTCTGCACGGCCGCGTGCCTCACAATACCTAGCAAAAGCACACACACAAACTAAAACAAATCAACAACAAAAAAAAAACGACTGCAAAATTGAACAAAAAAAAAAAAAAAGAGAAAAGAGAACATCGATTTGTAGCAGCGCCTTCGCAAAGCGTGAAATTTATGCGACCCACACGCAGCGCCACTCACACGACCACGACCCAGCAGCAACAGTAACAGGCAACAGCGGCGAGAGCAGCAGCCGCCACAGCCTCAGCCACAATACAAGAAGATGCTTCACCTTCAACCATCCAAAGTTGTAGTCGAAGTTGGAGTCGAATGCGGAGTTGGAGTTGGAGTTGGAGTCGGCTTTGATGCCAGCAAATTTCATTTCTCGCAATAAATCCCTGACTGATTTATGTACTGCACAATCGTTACAAATCACAAACGTTTACTGAATGAGCGTTCGTCTCTGCACTCTCTGCTCCTACGAAAAGCAGGAAAAAAAAAGCAGAAAAAAGTGACAGTGGCTTCTGCCAGTCTGTCCGTCTTTCTGTCTGTCTGTCTATCTGTAGTTTACAGTCTGCGCTCACGTGCTGACTTTCAGCTTCAATCAGCGCGTCTTCACTCGCAGCTGAATTGCATTTGAATTAATTAAAAATAAGAAAAACGCTGCTTGAAATGCGGCTGCTGCTGCTTCAGCTGACGAAGATCACGAATCAGTAACGTTTTTATTTTTTTTTTATCGCTTTTGAGCAAGCACAAAATTTGTCAAATAAAGATTTGCACAACGGCAACAAACAATAAAATACAAAATTCAACGGCAATGTCTCCATTATGTCCAGACACACACACACACACAGTAAAATACACACACTAGATGTAAATCTTGCATGTACACACATGTATCCTTTTGTGTTGTGTTGGAGTCAAACAATTGAATGCCCTGACAATGCAACAGCAACAGCAGCAGGAACAGCAACAGCAGCAGCAGCAGCCTCATCCCCTGACATGGACAAAATCGATCAAGCCAAAAGACAACTGCAGCCCAATCCCAACAGGAATCGCAGACTGGCAGCCAAGCAAAAGATTTACATACTCTCGACACTCTCGAGTATCCGCAACGAGGCGACATTGTCCACGGTGCTGACCACTTAAGTTGATGTCGTCGTCGCCGTCGTCGCCGTCGTTTTCGCTCTGCGCCCAAGGCGCATGCCTGCAACCCCAGCAACAACAACAACAGCAACAACAGCAACAGCAGCAACGACGACAACAGCAGAGAGAGCCTGTTGCCTGTTGCCTGTTTGCCGGGTGTTGCCAACTTGGGACAAAAAGGATGACTAAATGCATGCAAGTTATTTAAATGAGACATTTTAAGAGTCAGTTCATGGCAAGGCTGCAGAATGTGGACAACTCTTGGTTCCGACTCATGCATAGCCTTTAATAGTGTATACGATATGGGGCTTATCGAATTGATTGCCAAATTTGTTAGTGTTATAATTTAGTCTAAACATCTACAAAGAAAGCAGCTAGAAAACAATGTTAAATTAAGCCTGGAAATTACATTCTTAATTCCAAATTAAATGTTTAAAAACCCAAATAAATTATTCTTCTATGCCAATAATTTCTCTTTAATGCAAATTGTATATGCGTATTTATATATTTCCTAATATATATTTTCCCTAAATAATTCCTAAAAAAAATCTTCCGATTATAGGATCTGCAAGAAATATAGGATTAGCTTTATTAAACTAGGGCAAGAAAATTTCACAAATTTTTTCCTCTCGAAGCTGTCTTAAGTGAATTTGGGAGTCCCAAATCACACTGCGATTAATGGAAAAATCAACGACCTCAACTTTTGAGGTATGACCAAATTGGAAAGCTGTATAAACATCCCATTATCATAAATATACCTACTTGCTCCAAATTGGAGCTGAACTAGAGCATCGCTGCTTCGACTAGCCATAGATTGATTGAAAGTTTACATTTATGTTTATCTGTGAGCTGTTGAGCCACAGCAATGCGGACTATTTATGTACGGACATTTTATTCGGTTCTGACTATTCACCTGGTGGCTGTCAACTTTGGGTGGCAGCATTGGCCAGCTGGCAGTTAGTGTCCGCTAATTGTGTCGCAGCTGCCAGATTTATGTGGCCCGATCAGACCGGCGTTAATGTATGCAAATGCGTTAGGCCATCAAATTATAATTCAATTCTCGATTAGAGACGATCGACCACCCGAGCAGCTAAGAAAGACAAGACGCTTGCCTATTGCCTGGCAAGATTGGCTCATAAATTGTCCAAATTAATTCATTGTGGCACCAATGGCGACACCTACTCGTTGTCCGCTGGGAATGTATCTGACCACTTGATTCGTAAGTCATAAATTTATAGTCTTTATTGAAACATCAATTTGGACACCACATAGCATAGCGACAAGGCAACACCTAGCCGCCCAGTTCAAAGTTACCCGATCCCAATTGTATTTCATGAGGAGAACGGCGAAGAGAAACGAGAGACGGGAAACGAGAGAAGCGAACAGTGAGGCAACAGAGGCAGCAGAGGCAGCATCAAGGTGGTCTCCAATGATGCTCCAATCGTTCCGACCAACAGCAGCGCTTGCTTGATGCTCTTTCTACTGTTTAGAACTGGTTTCTGCCTACAAACTATAAGTATTATCTGAGTATATTTTTGTCGTTTTTAACGTTTCGAATATTATTTCGATTTTTGGCAGATACGAATTCAACCAATCGCCGTCGTTCATTTTTGTTAATGTTTGAACACTTTTACAGCTTGTTATGCAAATGGCTATTTTTTGTTTTTTGTTTTTGTTTTGGAAAGTCTTTTTAGCTCTAGGCGTTTATTTTTTTTGTGGCTACAATGGAGTCTGATTATCGCAACGATGATATCATACCACAAAAAGGCGTGACAATGGTAGCCAATTTAAATTGCATACACAAGCGTATATTTAATGAAATAACTCAATTTAATGGAAAGATATTAACCACACGACGTGATAAATTAAAGTGTTGTCTGTTTAGTTCTGATTAAAGTCTTATTGAAGCAGATATTAATAATGCAAAAAATATTTGCTCAATGTCCTCGCCGTAGCAAGCAGCTTTGTGCATTCGTCATGGGGTAAGCCTGGCAGAGCAGGCAGCTATAGAACCGCTAAAAACGTGCAGCAAGCAGTAGTTGCAGGGCAACAAGCAGTGCACACTGTTAAACTTATTTACTTTACCGTTACTGATAAGCACAATTATTTATATAAATTTAGAAAATCGTGTGTAGTGTTTAGAATTCTTAATAAATTGAGTTATTTTAAATAAATGTAGGTGTTACATGAAATGAATATAATAGAAACAATAATAGAAAATTAGCTAGAAACAATGAGATGCTGTTTGCTTGTTAACAGTGCGCTAACAGCAGTGGTGTGGGCGTTTGGGTGGTTATTGGCCCATCGCCCAACCACCCCAAGGACATGGCTAGAACATTGCTATAAACGGACGAAACTCAACAGGTTTAAGTTCAGTTGCCTCTGAGCGCTCCTCGTGGCTATTGTCAACAAAAAATAGTCCTTGCGACGGGTTCGAAATTGTCGTTAGCGGTCATAACGGTATATAGATAATTGAATTTTCTTGATGTGCAGCAAATTTAATGTGTCAATAAAAATAATATTAATAATATTTATTGCTGATGTAGCGCTCGCGATTAATGTGATACATTACATACAATGATTTCTCATGCTGCGTATGCAGTTTAAATTGACAAATTTACGGCTAATATTTAATATACATATGTTCACTTATGTGTTTCTATATATAATGTGGAATTTTCAGTTATGGCTGGCACAATATTTTTTTAATCTTAATTTAATAAATGCTCGTTTTGGATTATTAATGTGTGGGACATCCACCCGCCCACGTTGATGACAATTTGTCAACGCAATTAAAACTTTAATCAATAAATGCGCTTAATGTGTGTGAAAAGTAAACAAGACGGGCAACAAACAGTTGAAAAGGATATTGTGTGTGCAGGAATTGTTTGTTTAACGCTACACTGTCAAAAAGCATTGAGATACTAGTATTTTATCACAAATAATCCTTTATTTGCTTCGCGCTATCAAATGTGCCTTCAATTAAACTGAAAGTGCGACAGGACACACAGAACACAATACAATCCTTGACCACATTAACTCAAACCCAAACCTGCTCATCCATCAAATTTGTTGTGTGCTGACATGACGCTGACTGCTTGAGCAGGGGGCACGGTGGGTGGGTGCTTGGATGGTGGCCTGGGTGGGTAGATAGTGTGGCCCATATGTGTTTATTTATCCGTTTTGCAATTATTTTACGCGACCCCTTTCTCATTACCGCAGGGCAGAAACTCTACAAGTGTGTGTGTGTGTGTGTGTGTGTGTGTGTGTGTGTGTGTGAGTGTGAGTGTAAGTGTGTGCTGCGTGTGTTGCGTGTGTGCTTGTGGCATTGAATTGAAACAGATCGAATTGAACAATTATCTATCGCTTTTTATGCAGCCATAAACGTTTGTATTTATGGGGCGTAGTCGATGTGCTCACAATATGCTAAATGGTAGAGCAGCTAACAAATTGAATCGAGAACAACAAAAGCAACATCAACAGCAACAACAACAACAGCAACAGCAACTAAATCTACACGCAATGCAAAGGACAATGGAGACAACGGCATTGGATGCAACAGCGTCCGCAACGGCGTCAGCAACGGCCTCGGCCTCTGCTGCGGCATCCACATGCATTAAGATCAACATTAGCAACTGCAAATCAAATCATCCTGCGGCTCGTGCCAGTGGCAGCGGTGTTGGCGCTGGTGGCGGCAGCGGTGGCTTGTTCCTCCTGCCCACACACTCCACGCACCACAATCTGCAGCTCGATAAAATTTCTGTGCGCTCGATTAGTTCAGAGGATATATCGACTGGCGGCAGCGGTAGATGCTGCAGTGCCGCTGCACGAAATCCGGCCATAAAAACAGGACGGCGACTGCAGCTGATGCAGGTTAGTAAAACGGTCGGAAAGGGAAGGGGGGAAGGGGGTAGGGGGAAGACAGGGGAATGAACACTCAGCATTAATTAGCAGAGCGTATGCATCTTAATTAGCTCACAAGCTGTGTGCGTTACTGTGGGGGAGGGTTGGGCAGAAGATGGGCAGTCACGTGCCTTTGGCTCAAATGAAGTGGCTCGATTAGCTACAGCAGACGATAAAGACTAATCACATTTCAACACATACATACACACACACACACACAGACAAATTAATATATATAGTCTGTGGATGGATGTGGAGCAAGTCTTCGGTTCTCAATTCAACTGAGACTCTGTCTACATTTTCCAGATGATAATTCTACCATTTATACCAATATTGGCATTGATTGTGCAAACATCGCTAACACTGCAGGAGATATTGGAGTATAGGGCCGATGTGGCCGGCATTGAGACACAGGTAAGTGTCAACAAAAAAGACTGCCATACTCCGAGGCAACCTGTAAGTTACGACAAACACAATGAACATTTTAGATAGGTTCTTAATCTGCTTCGTTTTATTGAATGGATAACTGAACACAATCTGAGGTGTAAAATTACAAAAAAATTAAGAAAACAAAATAAAATAAAAAACGTAAGTTAAAAGTCTCAAATTACCAAACAAAATATATTATGGTATATACATATATTAAAATTATTATTATTATTATTATTATTATTATTATTATTATTATTATTATTATTATTCATTTATAATCAAATCTATAGTCTCTGATAATTACTGAATACAGCTGAGCTGAAAATCGGCGTAAGTTGGAAGAAAATGCGTACTGCATATGACATTTGAGGGTCCACATCGAGATGTGCAGCTTTCAAGTGTACTTCAAATCAACAGGCTGTTAAACTGTTAAACATATTAGTTATACCCATACATATTAGCTACTCTGAATAAGAACAGGGTATAAGGCAGCAGAGGACAACAGAGCAATACAGATAAAGAGTGCGTAATTCAAATGTATTGCTGAAATTCAATCATCCGTCAAGTAGAGGAGCTCTTGTTCCGCTCAATGCTCACTTGACCAGCAAACAGATGTTGCGAGTGTATAGCGAGAGTGTCCTGTGGCCATGGATATGTATGTTAAGCGGGTACGGGACGGGCGGTGGTTGAGTGATGTGGGGGTAAGTCGACAATCGGCAATATTGTTTGCTCAGGTAAGTGCCTTGTGCTCGAAGTCCGCAAGAAGAGACCTCTCGTGGAGGCACACAAGCAGCTTTGCAGCACGAGTGGTGGAGGACTTACCCCAGACTCAGTCCCAACCGCAACCATCCCATCCCCACCGATCCCCTAACCGCAGACGTATCACTACGCTGTCCACCGTGCGCACTTCTTATGCAAATGCCTGGGCAAAATATGAGAGAGAAATAATAAAAAATATTTCTAGATGCTAAAGTGAATTGATAGGCGAAATATGCAATGACACACTTACAAGTTGTGTGCGGGGTGTGGGGGCGTGGCAGTGAGCACATACAGGAAATGCGAACTGAAGGACAGCCCTTGAATTGGGTCACGTACTTAGAAATGCAAAGGACAGGAAATAAATATGGCTTGCCACGAAAAATGCATACTCTAGCAGTATCTGTCACACACATTGCCAGTTGACAGCCTGACAACTCAAACTCCATGGAAATTTAGACTGTGGCTTAATTTCCGCGTCTGTCTCCGTCCGAACTTTAGCTAATTGGCTTCAATTGGATTCAGCTGTAACTTTAACTTCTTCTGATTGAACAAAAGTTGCTCACTGCTCCCAGAGTCAATGTTAATTGTCTATTAAGATAAATAATTCAGTCCTAAATAGTCAAAGTCATGTTTGCGTGAGCCCGAAAGAGTAAAACTAATAAGAAGTAAAAGCGTTCCACCCAAATTCTCTCCGAATTCTAACTTGATATTATTATTAAAGTAGAGAACCAGATAATCCAGAATTAGTTAAATCAAGCACCCAAGTCAAATATATATATTTAAAAATAAGACTATTAAGATGTCTCTCTTCGAATTCTTACTGGATTTTTTGTATTAAAGTTAAAGCAATAATGTGTAAGCCACATAAACATGAAGTAGCTTAATTTAAAATTCAATTCAATATTTATTTTTAAGTAAAGTAGTAGAGTATTTATTTTTGAATGTAGCTTCAAAATAGAACAATATGCTCCATAAGTATATGTAAGAAAACGGAGAAAACATGATGAATTATTCAGTGCGCTACAAAGTGAAGGACTAACTAATCAAGACCACACCTAGCGCAGGACAAGACTCTCTGACTCGCTGATAACTGCGCAAAATAAGACACACTTTCACACACACACACACACACACACTCATACACACACACTGACAATCACATACGCTCGAAGATAATCTCATTTCTGGATGTTTACCCACCCACGCCAGGTGACGATTGCAACGGACTTGGGCAAAGTTGTCACACGACTGCAGCTGGAACGTTCCGAGGTGGCCTTCTACATCTTTACCAATGGCAGCAAGCAGCGGTTAGTTGACTTTAAACTGCTTTTCCTTTTACAAGAATTGTGCCACTTGTACGTATTGCAGTGCCAATCTGACACAGCGCTTTGCCAACACGGATCATGCGTTGAATAACATGACCACTTGGAGCGAGATTAGTGTGCCGACTGCGCCAGATGAGGATGAGGATGAATGCGAGGTCATGCTGAATCGCAATGAGTTTCAAAGTCGTCTCAATGAGTTCAGAGAACGTGTGCGCCTCGAGCCCGAGGATAGCTCCATTACAGAAGTCATGAACTGGTACACATCCATTAATCGCGGCCTGCTCCATCACCTGAATGAGCAGATTAAGGAGACGGACAACAGTGGCGTCTGGCGGTATGTATCTTATATCCTTTTCTTGCTTTTGTTAGTAAGCTTTAATGTTCTTTACAGAAGACCAGAAAGTCTGTCTTTCCTTAATTTTCTTCTTTCATTCCACTCGTACTGGTTAAGTTTAACTTTTTAACTATTAACTTGTCTTCTCGTTGTAGCTATCTGGTGGGTTTTAAGAATCTGCTAAAGAGCATTGAGTGCCAAAACATAGCCACCTCCTTTGGCATACGCTACTATGGACGTGGTCCATTGACCGCTGAGAACTTTGTCTCCTATGTGCGCTACGAATTTATGGCCCGGGAAATGATCAACTCCACGTTGAACTATGCTCCAATGCTGAAAGCCATGTATACCAACATAACCAATACAAAGAAATTCCATCGCGTTAAGCTCATGTGCGTACCCTGAATTTTGATCTTTCAAATTTTACAAATTACAAATCTCTCTGCTTACAGGAGCAACATGGTGCTGAAGAATAAGCCAAATATTTCGGATGAGCGCAGAGCCAATGAGTACAATGAATTTATGCACAATTACACTGATGATCTCAGAATACTTCAAAAGGCCCTGCGACGTCTTATCAAGTATGTATCTTGTATCTTTAACTTAACTCTAGAAAAGATACTTTATTTCAAATGTGATTCACTGTTGAAATCTTACGCCAGACCTTTAGCTCTGTACCCTCAAAAAATGACTGTAGGAACGATTCTACATGTTCTAGAAAGCCATAAAATTGTCAAAAGTTATCCGATTTTTAAAAACCAAATCATTTTTGATCATGCTTTGGAATGGGTCAAACACTACATTTAAATCAGAAAATGCAATTCTGAATCCTTTGTGAAAAATGATTTGCCTTTAAAAAAAACTAGCGTAGAAAATGTAAAAAATAAGGTATTTTTGATATATGTTAACTAAACAAAGTTATATCAATTTGGCAGGGAATATGTGGACAAAACTTTGGTGGAGGCGGATCGCAAGGAGGCGATTGGCATAGCGATTCTTGTTGTTGTGCTTTTGGTGTCACCGATTATAATCATACTGGTCAAGAATGCAGCTGCAACAATACAGGTAAATAATAACTCTGCATAACTAGCCATAACATGAAAGATGCGTGCCGTGCCACATTTTACAGTTATACGCGATAAATTTGTCCCTAAAAGCGAAGGAATTGAAACGCGAGAAGCGCAAAAGTGATTCGCTGCTCTTTCAAATGCTGCCGCCCAGCGTTGCAATGCAGCTGAAACAAACACAACAGGTGAGTGTGCCAGTGTGTGTGCCAGTGTGTGAGTGTGTATTCAACCGTCTTTATTTTGGGACAGGTGCCCGCTGAGCTGTACGAGGCAGTTACCATTTACTTTAGCGATATTGTTGGCTTCACCGAAATTGCGGCCGAATGCACGCCGCTGGAGGTAAGATTTCGCAATTGATATTCAAGTGTATTAAGGTACAGTGGACCCTCGCACGTAAGAATTGCTTAAGTTAACATTTTCTACAATTGGTATATAAAAAAAAACGAATCAATAATAATAAGTCATCAATAATCATTAGTTTTCAGTTAAAACAGTTGAAAAAAGGAAAACTAATAGAAACTTGAAATAATTTGAAAAACCTTTCGAAACTGGTAGCGTTCTTAGTTACGAGCGAGCACTGTGTATCAGAAAAGTTAAGATTTAATTGTAACTGAAATGTGGCAATTTATTGGACAGGTGGTGACCTTTCTCAATTCCATCTATCGTGTGTTTGACGAACGCATCGAATGCTATGATGTCTACAAAGTGGAAACCATTGGTGACTCCTACATGGTTGCCTCCGGGCTGCCCGTGAAAAACGGTAATTTATGCAAATTTCGCTGTCAGTCGCAACAGGCATTTACCCAGCTCACTGCACGTCTCCCAATCCCAACACGTAACCCCGAAACTCCTCCCAACTTCCCTCGCCTTGGTTGCGTTAATTTGACTTTGTGTGCCCGGCGCCCTAATTTATGCTGCGAAATGTTTGTGCAGCTCTTGCCACACAAAAAAAATTAAACATATGTTTGTCTGCTCTACCCTCCCAACCAACACCCCACCGCCGCAAACGGTTGTTGCCACAGGCAACAAGCACATCAGTGAGATTGCCACAATGGCACTTGATTTGCTGGACGCCTCTTCGGTGTTTCGACTTCCCCGTGCCGGCGACGAGTTCGTGCAGATACGCTGCGGCGTCCACACTGGCCCCGTTGTCGCCGGCATTGTGGGCACCAAAATGCCACGATACTGCCTCTTTGGCGATACAGTGAACACCGCATCGCGAATGGAGAGCACCGGCGAGGCGCAGAAGATTCATATCACCGAGGAGATGCACGAGGCGCTGCAACAGATTGGCGGCTTTAAGACCGAGCATCGCGGCCTCATCGATGTCAAGGGCAAGGGACTGATGAGCACCTACTTTCTCACCTGCAAGGATGGTCCGGTCCGGGTGCGTGAGGAGATATCGTGGTGTGCGGATATGCAGCCCGTCTTCCTAGATCATCTCAAGCTACATCCGCCGACAAACTACAAGCTGCCTAAACGAAAATGAGCGACAAGCAGCACAAGCAACAATTTGCCAATGAGCAAATTACTACTGTTAACCACCCCTCTGTGTGTTACATATATATATATGCAGATATATATATATATATATATATAAATGTGTGCGTAGCCATCTCTATATTTCTGTGTGTTTGTGATTGTTCGTCCTACTTATTCTGTCACGCCCAGTGGGCGTAATTAGCCCATCCATGTAATCTGCAGCATGGATAAAAATACGTTGCATAATTAGGTACAAGCTATATGATAGTTATACTCCGCATGTGTTTCATAAGGTTCTTTTATGATAGAATCCTCTGCATACACTGTGCCATCAAGAAACATATGGAGCCGCAGTAGCAACTGGAATACAGTAAAAACTCTCCTCGCGGATAATTTCACTTAATCATTTTAATTTTTATTTTTAATGTTTTTAAGTTAATTGTCCCAAAGTGTTTGCGCAAAAATAAATTCAATTAATAAACATTTTAGAAATTTACATGGTGCATCTTCATCAAAATTAAATGAATCAAAAATCCAAATCAAAGTAAATTTTATATACATATATATATGCATATAAATTATAAGTCAAGTGGAAGACACAGGGGAGTTTTTACTGTGCATAAATAACTACATGCAAAAAGTATTCATAAAAGATAAACAATGTTTGTAACACGAGATTAACTACATATAATATATATAATTAGCATATGCTACTTTCTATGTAGTTTGAGCTGGTTGCTCGAATAAATGTTATACTTATTCAAAACTTGGTGCTAAGTATGCCTAGCATGAACATTAGTTCGATTTTGAGAGTCTACTGGCTGCTGGAGCTGCTTGTGGGTTTCGCGTATGCTGATCGGGGCACCTTCACTCGGAATAGCGATGATCAGTTCCAGATGCTGATTGCCGGCGGTGTTATACCCGACCATAGCCAGTATGTGAAGAATGTGGTATCCATACGCACATTGCGACATATTCAATATTATGGCGATAATCATTTCTGCACCGGCGTAATCCTTGGCAGTCGCGCAATTTTAACAGCGGCTCATTGCGTCACCGAGTAAGTTGATATTTTTTCTTTTCTTTTGCAGTTATTGCTTGTAATTGTTATTTGGTCTTTGCAGTAGGCACAAGTCAATTATGAATCCACGCGGCTTACTGATCGTGTTCGGGAACTCCTATCGCCTGAACAGATTTAGCCGCGACGACAGCCGGCATGTGGATAAAATTCTGGTGCACCCGAAATATCGTCGATATGTCAATTACGATGTGGCTGTGATGCGCCTGATGGATCGCATACCCGGCAATATGCGGCTTGTACAACCAGTTGTCCGGCGAAGCCACAATGATCTTATTGTGGGCATGAGATGTGTCACACTTGGCTGGGGTCAGGTGTATCCGGTAGAGTAGTATAGTATTTGTTTGGCCATCAGCAAGGCCAGTTGACTATATAATTACGCATTTACATGGCAGCATGGTCCCTATGCCAATGAGATGATGTTCCTGGATGTCATCATTCGTACAAACGACTTCTGCAAGGACATGGATAACTTTGTGCCTGAGGCCAATATCTGTTCGGAGCCGTCAGCAGAGGGACAAGTTTGCCCTGGCGATTTGGGTGCTCCGTTGATGTGTCGCAATGACCTGAGTGGTATCATTGGTGGCGCACAGAGTTGTGAGGGCGTCACGGCAATCAAGTTTGTCAACTACTCCTATGTCGATGATTGGGTTGAGGATACCGTCAATGCGATATCCTGCAGCAACAGCATTTGGCTTTCACCATTTTTCTATGCTCTGCATATTCTGACAGCTGTTCAAGCTTTTGGCGCCAAGCAGTGTTGGTAAACGTAAACGTCAATTATTAAGCAGATTATTATAGTTGTAAGCAATGGACAAATATTGCATTATTTGTGTAACTATCAATTATAGAACGATGCATTATTTATGTTCCCAATTTCATTGTTTCGATTAATTTGTGAAATACAAAGAAAATAAAAAACATTCGCATCAAATTGGCAGCACTGTCATTGTTGTGTTCTGCAAGACGTATTTGTGTTTCGTATTTTGTCTTCCCACCGAGCTCTTTGCTCCAAACAGCTGATTGGCGGGGCACAGTGAATATGTAATAGTTGCCCCAAAACAACAATTGAAGTAAACCTTAAGCTATGCTACAACTAAGTCGAAATACCGCTAAAGCTGCACTGCAGCGTTGGCGGCCACATAAACTAGTCTCAACGTGGTCACCTCTGGCCACCGCCTTCAATGTGCCGCCAGCAAAGCGTATGAATTTCACACGCGACGATGTGGTAAATAAATATAAACTTCGAAATCTCCAAAAGTGTAATTAAAAATTATGCCACATTCAGGGGCTATTTCGCATGCCGGAGTTGCGCAACGCAGAAGGGTTCTATCTGCTGCGTGAGAATGTGGAGCACTCCACGCAGGAGCTGATTGGCGAAGCCACCTCCAGCCAGCGCAATCGCAAAATGGTCGACATCTTCGATGAGCTCTCCGATTCGCTGTGCAAGGTTGCCGACCTGGCCGAGTTCGTACGCATCGCGCATCCCAAGAACAAGTATATGCAGGCAGCGGAACAGGCCTGCATCAGCATTTGTGGCGTCGTCGAAAGCCTCAATACGCACAAGCCGCTGTATCAGGCACTCAGCCAGGTGGTGCAGCAGGGTGATTTCCTGCCTACCACAGAGGTGGATCAGCATGTGGCCAAACTGTTCCTATTCGACTTTGAGCAGTGCGGCATTCATTTGCCCGAGGCGGAGCGGTTGCGCGTCGTCCGGCTCAACGACTACATCCTACAGCTGGGTCAGAAGTTCATGAATGGCGCCGTGCAGCCCACGGTCCTCTCGCGCCACTGTGTGCCGGATGACATACGACAGTAGTGAGTGCCAGCTAACCTTTATAATTAAATATACAATTTTATTTACATTCCTGTTGCCCGCACAGCTTTCCCAGTGCTGGCGAGAACATTGTGATAACTGGACTCTGCACCAATGCCTCCAATGTGCAGATGCGTGAGGCGGCGTATCGTTTGTATCTGCAGCCCTCCGATAGCCAGGAGGAGCTGCTCAAAGATCTGCTGATGTGTCGCTACGAACTGGCGCGCAGCTGTGGCTTCGAGACCTATGCACATCGGGCACTCAACGGCAGCACCATGGAGCGACCCGAAATCGTCTCCGAATTCATTGATGAGCTGTCGGAGCAACTGCGTCCGCGTGCCGATGCCGACTTCTCGCTAATGTCTCAAATGAAGCGCAAGGAAAGCGGTTTGAATAATGCTCTGGTGGAGATCTGGGATACTCCATACTTTACCACACAGTTGAAGCGACAATCGCTCGAGGAGCAGGCCAATGAGTTTCTGCCCTATTTCTCATTGGGTGGCTGCATGGAGGGATTGGACAATCTGCTTCACTCGCTATACGGCGTTCGTCTGCAAAACACCGAAATGGAGCCGGGCGAAAGCTGGCACAGTGACATCTACAAGCTGGCCGTGGTCCACGAGCAGGAGGGTCTGTTGGGCTACATCTACTGTGACTTTTTCGAGCGCAGCGGCAAACCCAATCAGGATTGCCACTTTACCATACAGGGCGGCAAGCGGCTGGCCGACGGCACCTATCAACTGCCCATTGTGGTCGTGATGCTGGGTTTAGCCCAGCCACGCTGGACGGGTCCCACACTTCTGTCGCCCGCCCGCCTCGACAATCTGTTCCATGAGATGGGCCATGCAATGCACTCGATGCTGGCCCGCACCGAATATCAGCATGTGACTGGCACACGCTGTGCCACGGATTTCGCAGAGGTGCCCAGCGTGCTCATGGAATACTTTGCGAGTGATCCGCGCGTGCTGCGCACCTTCGCGCGCCACTTCCAGACGCACAAGCCCATCTCGGAGGATATGCTGCAGCGCCTGTGCGCCTCCAAGCATTTGTTTGCCGCCAGCGAGACCCAGCTGCAGGTCTTCTACTCGGCCCTGGATCAGGTCTATCACAGCGATGCGGCGCAACAGGGCGCCAGTACGACGGAAACTTTGCGCGACGTCCAGAATCGATACTACGGATTGCCGTATGTAGAGAATACGGCGTGGCAGCTGCGCTTCTCCCATTTGGTTGGCTACGGCGCCAAGTACTACGCATATCTGGTATCGAAGACAATCGCCTCGTGGATCTGGCAGACGTACTTCGAGGCTAATCCCTTCAACCGCCAAGCGGGCGAGAAGTATCGAGCCGAGATCTTGGCGCACGGAGGCGCTGTTCCAAGTCGCAAACTGGTCGCGAATTTTCTGCAGCGCGAATTGACGCCGAGAATACTGGCAGACAGCCTTATACACGAGATTGACATGGACGAGTCGAAGATCAAGGAGCTGATCATTAGCAGAAACTAGGCTTTTTCTTTTTTTTTTTGGCCACAAAACGCTTGTAAATAATGGTTTGTTTTTAATTATAATTAGTTAACTGCTCCATGGTTTTTTTTTTGTACATAGCGAATTTAGTTATGCTTGCCTTAGGCAGGCATCACAGCTGGCATCAGTTCGACGCCAACGAATTCCTTGGCGATTCGCACCCCAAGGAAAAACATGCCAAAGCTCTTCACCAACATCCTGGAAAAAAAAGTTGGGTTATGTAAAGATTATGTTGCCGCAACAGAAGGCGCCTTGTGACACTTACCACTGGAATTCATTGTGATAGATATTGCGTATAATGTTGAAAGGGTTTCCAGCTTTCGCCATTGTGAGCAATTATTTTTCTATCTTACTTATTTAACGTTTGACTTCTGTTTTGCTTTTATGCCGTCGCAACAGTGAACAAATATTACAAAGAAAACAGAACGCTCACTGTATCTGAATAAAGTTTACTAGTATTTTTTTTCTCTTTGTTTAGTATTTCAAGTGAGCTAAGGTTCCAGTTGTTCTGAGTACGCCAGTTCCGAAAATCATGATTCCAATAGTTCATTAACTAAGAAAAAACGCATATATTTGGTTGAATTAACTTTTTGACAACAGAACTGCATAACACATTTAATTACTGCCCACCAAAGAGATGTGTGGTAAGAAGTTCTACTACGTCAAAAATAATCCTGCTGATTACACTTATTCTTTTGCACACTGTTCATTCAAGAGCTGAACGAAAGAACTAGTTCTCACCAGAAATTCACTACATACAAAATACAAGAAGTTGGTCACACTAATTCCCCGGTCAATTGCACGTGCAGCGCCAAAACAAGTAAATTTTGGAGTTTGCTTGGAATTCATTTAATAGCCATGGATAACGCCAAAGATGAGGTTGAAATGGAGGTTGTGGAGCCAGAGGACGCTGAGAGCGACATGGAGAGCGATGATAGCGACAACGACGAGGAGACCGAGGCTGATGGCACCACAAAGACAACCAAACAGGTCTACTTGCCAGGCAAAACGATAGCAGAAGACGAGGAACTGGTGTGCGATGAGAGCGCCTATGTAATGCTGCACCAAGCATCCACGGGCGCACCTTGTCTGAGCTTCGACATCGTACCAGATGAGCTGGGTAAGGGTCGGGAGAGCTTTCCAATGACGGCTTACATCGTTGCCGGCACTCAGGCGTCGCGGACTCATGTCAACAATCTGATTGTTATGAAGATGAGCAATCTGCACAAGACACAGGATGACGATGGGGAGAATGACGATGATGATGAAGAGCTGGAGGATGACCAAGATGATGTGGCCGACAAGAGTGAGCTTAAGAAACCGGAAATGACCTGCGCTCTCATAAAGCATCAGGGATGCGTGAATCGTGTTCGCGCCAGGCGCATGGGTAACAATGTGTTTGCAGCCTCGTGGAGTGAGCTGGGACGCGTGAACATCTGGAATCTTTCACAGCAGCTGCAGGCTGTCGAGGATGCACAGCTCCTTAAGCAATATGAACAGCAGAGCCTGGGTAGTGATGTACCTGGATCCCGGCCCATCTACACGTTCAGTGGACATCAGCAGGAGGGATTCGCAATTGACTGGAGTCCCTGTGCCGAGGGAGTGTTGGCCACGGGTGATTGTCGACGCGATATACACATCTGGAGTCCGCTCGAGGATGGCACCTGGAAGGTGGATCAGCGTCCGCTGTTGGGTCACACTGCCTCCGTGGAGGATCTGCAATGGAGTCCAAACGAGCGCAGTGTGCTGGCCTCCTGTTCAGTGGACAAGAGCATACGCATCTGGGATTGCCGTGCAGCACCGCAAAAGGCTTGCATGCTTACCTGCGAGAATGCGCACGAGAGCGACATCAATGTGATCTCGTGGAATCACACGGAGCCCTTCATTGCCAGCGGTGGTGACGATGGCTTCCTGCACATCTGGGATTTGCGTCAGTTTAAGACACAGAAGCCCATTGCCACATTCAAGCATCATACGGATCATATAACGACTGTCGAATGGAATCCCAATGAGGCAACAGTTCTTGCCTCGGGCGGCGATGATGATCAGATCGCATTGTGGGATCTGGCTGTGGAGAAGGATGCCGATCAGGCGCAGGCGCCGGCACAAAATGAGGATGAGCTCAATAAGCTGCCGCCGCAGCTGCTCTTCATTCATCAGGGCCAAAAGGAGATTAAGGAGTTGCACTGGCATCCACAGATGCCGGGCGTGCTCCTCTCCACGGCGCACAGCGGCTTCAACATCTTTCGCACAATCAGCGTATGAAGAGTCGCAGCTATAATCACAATCTATCCGATAACCAAATTAGCTCCTAGACGACAACAACAAATATATAAATAAATATAATTTTGACACAAGTGCCTGGCTTATTTTTATTGTGGCTTCTGTTTCAGTGGCGGGGGTGGTGAAGCGGGTGTGTCATTGGCATTGTCTTCCTCCTCATCCATCAGCATCGTGACATTGATTAGATGACGCATCGTGGGACGACCGTGCGGGCAGTTCTGTAATTGCAATCAAAGCAAATAGAAAATTTACATGAGAATCAAGTTAAACTTGTCGCTATCAGTTCCATAAACGGATAAACGGGATTGCCAAATGAAATATAGCCTGCCATTAGAGAGTTTAGTGTTCCGGAAGTCGCAGCAGCTGCATCAATTGGGCGCCATTTCTTTCTATATCTGCCGACCGCTTGCCTCGGTGGAGCTACTGCTGCTTGGACGGTTGTTGGTTGGCCTCGCTGGCGGCCTGGTGACGGCCTGTATGAACTTGTATCACAGTGAGCTGGCTGCACTACAGCAGCGCAGCAAATTGTCGCCGTTCTGCCCCTTGGGCTTAGTGTTGGGCGTGGTGGTGGCCCAAATCTGTAGTCTTCAATCGGTGCTGGGCAGTGAGCAGCATTGGCACATTGCGCTGGCCTTCTTTGGCATCTTTGTGGTGATCTCTTATGCTCCCTTCAAATGATATTTTAAAGGCACGCAAAGAAGCGGCGGCAAGGCAACTGCAACTCTTGCGCGGCTATGCGGCAGACAGCGAGGCGTTGCGTGCCGAACTGGAGGACATAGAGAATGAGGCGAACGTGCAGAGCACTCCGAGCACCTTTATTCAGGTGCTGCGCAATCCGAAACTGCGAATGCCTTTGATCATTGTCTGCGCATATTTGGGCGGGCAGCAGCTATCGGGCATAAATGCGGTGGGTTAGATGCAGTTGCTCATGGAAGGTATTAATCTTGATTGCGCTTATCTGTTTGCAGATCTTTTACTATTCGGTGTCCATATTTCGCCGGACGGGACTTACTGCACAGGCGGCGGAGTGGACCAATCTGAGCGCTGGCTGCACAAATCTGGCCACCGCGCTGCTGGGACCCATTTTGATGGAGCACTTTAATCGCCGACCTCTGATGCTCTTCTCCACCCTCTTCAGCTGCATTTTCCTCTTTCTGTTTGCCATTTTGCTGCAGCTTATTGTGAGTTGTGTGTGGGTTGGGTTTTAAGGTACTCCTGTCATTTTTTTTGTCAACTTTCAGGATTACTGCAGCTGGTTTGTTATGTTGCATTGCCTGCATATTTTTGTACCTTGTTGTCTTCTAAATTGTTCTCGGACAGCTGCCTTTCTTCATTAGTGCAGGTAGGTTTCACCTTCAGCTGAATGGTTTGCCTATTTATTAATGATGATTCCCCTCTATACGCTTCCACATGTAAATCTTTTTACCTTCCTTCTGCCTCCCATTGTCTCTGTCATCCTGGACAGATCTCTTTGAGGTTGCACCACGTTCCGCTGCAATGTCCGTGGGCAGCGTTGTCTATTGGTTGTGCAATCTGACCATTGGCATGGCCTTTCCCAGTTAGCAGAATGCATGGGGTGCTTTAGTGTTTCTGCCGTGCTCGTTGATTTGCCTGCTGCTGTTTGGGCTGACGAAACGCTACTTGCCGGAGACCCGTAGTCGAGATCCATCCGAGGTGGCGCCGCTGGTTGCCAACGGCTTTAAATCAAAACGGCTCAGACAATGATTAAGTTTAGTTATGCTGCTGCAACAGCTCTAATAAATTTCGATAGGATTAGCGCTTCACTTAGATTAAAAAGTCGACAAACAATTGCTTTCAGCTCTTAGTTGATCATGGATAGTGCAACAGAGCTGATGAAAGTGACGGGCGTGGTTCAGCGTCGGCCGCAGTGGACCCGTTTACTGATCTGGAGCACATTGGGAAGCACCATTGGCACCGCTGTGCCTGGTGGTTATTGCATGGCCATTATCAATAATCCCGCCGTGGTAAGCTGGCTAAACTCACAGCCATTCCAAAAAGTATTCCAGCTGAGCTATTGGGCTCTCTTGCAGCACATGCGCTCCTGGTGTGAATTGACCTTGCTGCAGAATTATGGGTGGCAGCTGACGCCCGCTGCCCTGGACACACTTTGGGCGTTGATTGTGTCCATCTACTTGATTGGCGGCGTTTTAGGCTCCGCCTGTGCTGGCTGGGCAGCGAATCGATTTGGTCGACGTGGTTGCCTTTTGCTCAGTTGCTCACTGATGCTGTTGGCGGCTTTTGGATTTTTTTGCTGCCGTCTTCTGCAGTCGGTGGAGGTGCTGCTGCTCTGTCGTCTGGTGGTTGGATTAGGCGCTGGTCTAATAACTACCTGTCTGCCCATGTATCACAGTGAAATTGCAGCATTGACGCAGCGTGGCACTTTGGGCGTCTGCTGTGCGGTAGGCTTCTCCATTGGCATTTTGCTCGCTCAGATCCTTAGCATGGATGGGCTGTTGGGTGGCGAACAGCATTGGCATATTGCTCTTAGCTTTTATGCGGTCTTCATCGTCATTTGCTTTGCTCCGTTTCGCTGCTATGCTGAGAGTCCCAAGTGGTTGTACATTGTGAAGGAGCAGCGTGAGAAGGCGCTTCGCATGCTTGGCCGTTTGCGTGGCAGCAAGTTCGATTTGCAGCAGGAGATTGGGGTCATGGAACAGGAGGCAGCCGGCAAGTGCCGCAGTCGCAGTTTGGGTGAAGTCCTCAAGGACAAAAGAATGCTGCTTCCACTCGTCCTGCTCTGCGCTTATCAGGGTGGCCAGCAGCTGACCGGCTGTTCTTCGGTGAGTTGAAAGACTTCTCCTCATTTCTAATTATTAATTTATTAACTTTGTCCGTCAGATTTTCTACTACTCCGCAGACTTATTCAGGAGCAGCGGTCTCTCTCCAATAGCAATTGAATGGTTGGTCCTGGCCGTTGGGAATGTCAATTTGCTCATGTCACTGCTGAATCCTTTGCTCATGGCTAATTTTAATAGGCGCACTCTGATGCTGCTCTCCAGCTTCTTGTGTGCGTTGCTCATGTTTGCCTTTGGCTTGCTTGTCAAATATAGCGTAAGTCTTTTGCCATCAAATCTCCAAATTCCCGTCTATATAGCTGTGTACTTCTTGCAGTCAATGATACCCTGGTTAACCTATGGTACCATTGCCAGCATATTTCTTTTCCTTATCGCCTTTCAGCTGGCCCTGGCTGCCATGCCCTCCTTTATAGGCACAGGTATTGTATTGTACTAAATTATTTTAATGTCTCTATTCACATTGTCTTTGCATTTCAGAGCTCTTTGAGGTGCCATCGCGTTCGGTGGCCAACTCCTTGGGCAATCAAGTGGGCTGGGGTTGCAATTTCTTGGTGGGCTTTCTGTTTCCCACAATGCACACATTGCTGGACTTTTGGGTGTTCATTTTATTCTCCTTCTTCAGCTTGCTGCTCTTCTTGCTGACTAAAACCTATATGCCCGAGACGCGGGGACGAGAGGTTTCTGTTGTTGCCGAATTGGTTTCTCGTGGATTTAAAAGCAAAGTACGTTAAATGTTTGATTCATTTAAGGAATGTATAATTCTTATAATTATTATCAGGGGCATACTTTGTAGCACTTATATCACTTAAGGGTGTTTAATATAATAAAAAACGAGAAAGAGCATCTATCCATCTATCCAAGCAACCCGAAGATTATATGACCTGCATGCAACTAAATCTAATGGGACAGAATAAGCCCGTCGTAATTATAAATACCACATCCAAATATCAAAGACTTATCTTGTTGGCATAGAACAGGCTTTGATATAATTATTCTCGACTTACCCAGGGCTGCTCAATTTCGCCCATTTGGGTGATTAGTCGGCGCATTGTAGTGCTTCTGTGTAGTGCCTTGCCAATCATGACGGACTTTCGGCAGGCACGTGAGGCGAACATCGCGCGAATGCGCGAAGGACGACAAATTGTGCCCTCGGGCGCATCCTGGAGCATGAAGATGAGCTCATCAATGTCCTCCTTGCCAAATTCCCAATTCTTGCTATATGGTTTGCCCAGAAGACGCACCTTTTGCGTAGCGGGTGCTGTGAATGGAGAGCAATATTTACGAAAGGCTATAAAAGTATTTATGCCCATCAGTCATTACCATCCGCATTGATCTCGAATTTAAAGCCATTCTTTTCGAAGACCGGCAAATAATCCTGTAGTATCATCTCATTGACAGCCGTCAGTTCCAGCGTTTGTGGCACCGTCAGACGCTGATGCTCCAACTGCGTGGTGCGCTGCAGTGTCTCAAAATTGTATTTCTCATCGGCTGCATGCTGATCAACAATGAAGAGATCATCATCTAGCTTGACTATGATGAAACCCAAATTGAATTGTCCAATAATTTGCATGCGCTCGAAATCTGCCTTCGTAATTTCCTTTTGCAGTTCCGCTTCGGCATTTTGATTTTGATTCGGATTGATTTCGCTCTTGAAACGCAAACGCTGCAGTTTGTTGCAACTCTTGCGCTGCTCACGTTGCTGCTCTTGCGCCTGCAAGCTGGCCGCGATCTCCTCGAGAGTGGTTCGCAGCTCGCCGCTGGCAATGTTTGGCGGTGCGTCTTCTGAATCACTGTTGCCATCAAACTCAATGCGCGTGGGCATTTCAATTTCATCATCGCTGTATTCCGTGGTTGTTTGTGGTAAGGCTGATGCATGATCTTGGTCGGATTCCATTAAAGCGGTCTCTGACGTGACCTTAACTGGAGTAACCTTCGACTTGGCTTTAACTGGAGTAACCTCCGGCTTTAACTCTGCGATGCATTGTCTTGCTTTCAGAGGCGTCAGCGTTTTGCAATCAATGCGTGTAACTTTTGTTGGCTGCAACAGCTCATCATAGGCTACAAAATAATAATAAATAATTAAAAATATTAACCAGCTAATTGTCGCAACACTTACCCAATGACTCCTGCTTGAGCTGTTTCAAGCTCACAAAACTGCTATTGGGGCTGATGTTCGATGACTCCAGATTAGTCGCTGCGTCTTCTTCCGTTTCCCAGTCGCGTTTGGAGCTGCATTCTTTGGGAGGCTCTTGTGTTAGAAAATCCTGTATCTTTTGCAGCTTCAGGGCACGTGCGTTGATCTCTTCAGTTTCGTCACAACGTCGCTTGGCAGTCGTAGGCGGTGCCACGCCTTTTGTGTCGCCTGTACGCCGCCACTGCGTCAACACATCCATGAAACGCTGCGACGAGCTAATGGGCACATCAGCCTCAGTTTCCAGCTCAGCACCTTCGTTTCCATTAGTTTCTTCGCTCTTGGGCTTGAGCTCCAACATGCTGGCTATGGAAATGTTTTGCATTTGAAATGTGGAGGGCAGGTTGCCGAAAGTGTCCAGCAGTGACTTCTTCAGAGCCAACAGCAAGATCTTCTCATTGTTTAGCAGTAGTTGACGCTTATCAGGCGTCAGATTCACATCCACCTCGTCGCGTGCCGTCACAATGTTGAGATAAATAAATGGCTGCTGCTGCACATTATATCGATGGTAGACATCGTTCATTATCTTGGCGATCTGTGAAAGGATAGAAAGACAGCAATGAATAGTTTATACTCTGCTGTTGCTTCATTTGCTACTAACACTTTTTGGTTCACAGGGACGTGCATTGACAAAGAAGAACTGACGATCTCTGGCGGATCTGCCTGCGCCGTGACGACAGCTCGATATGTAGCCCTCCAGCTGAAAGTCAGCTTGATTCAGTCGCTGCACATCCTCGGAGCTGAACTGTGTGCATGTGGTTTCAGCCACATCGCTTGTGGACTGCAGCTCTGCCCGTAAACACTCCTCACTGAGTTCACCAGCCTCAAACGGTGACTTAAGTGGCACCAAATCGGCCACTTGTCTTGCCCCAAACACCGCCGATATGTTGGCCAGCACATCCGCAGCACCGTGCGTCTGCAACACCACCGATTTGACGCCCTTCGGCGTGTGATTGCTGCAGATAATACGCACGCTTGTGGTAACCAGACAATAGGCCTGCAATATCTGGCACATCTTTGTGAATTCCTTTTTGATATTACGCGTGAAGTCGCGTCGTCTCACGGGTAGCGTGGCAAACAGATTACTTAGCGTTACGGTAGTTCCCACGCCGCGAGCGCATGGCGAACGTTTCTTGATTTTACCCTCATGATCCAGCTCGATTTTCAAAGCTGCAAAAGGCAATAAAGTTTCGTTGAAGTTGCAGCTGGTGACATACAAATAGACAACGACTTACCGACATCTGTGGACTTGTGACGCGTCTGGATGGTCATGTCGGAGAGGGCACAGAGCGAGCTGAGCGCTTCGCCACGAAATCCAAATGTCTCCACGCCCAGCAGATCGACAAATTCGCGTATTTTGGATGTGTGATATTTGGCCGCTGTAGAAACAGTCACAGAATAGAGATCATAATCAATTACAACTCCTGGTCAACATACTCATCCCCTCCAGATTTGCCTCCTCGACACCGCTGCCGTTGTCACAGACCTCGACACCTTGCAGTCCCTGATCCCTGAGCTTTACCTCGATAAGTGTGGCTCCCGCGTCTATGGAATTTTCCACCAGCTCCTTAATAGCGACTGCCAAACTGAGCACCACCTAAATACAAAATAAAAGCCAATTAAATATTTGCAACACAATTTTGTTTTGATTTCCTTGCTTGCCTGTCCCGAGCAGATCTTGTGCACAGTGTCCTTGGCAATGGCTTTGATTTGACCCGAAGCTGAACTTGTGGGAGTTGGCACTGACACATCTTCCTCAATTTCACTCATGATTAGCGTATTTCGTAGGACCAATCCATAAAATAACACAACATATACGAAACCCGCGCATTCGTCTGATAAGTGTTGCCCTACAAAAAAAAGGGAGCAGTGTTGCCCTAGCACCATAAACAAAAATTACTAAAATGTAGAAGTTTAGCGGGATTTTGAAACAGAAATATGCAACACTTTTATTTTACTTTTTCCTAACATTTATTTATTGAAGGTAATACAAACATGAAAAATGTCTTAATAATAATAAAGTGTGTCAGCTAATAATTGATGAATCGTAAATAGTTGATGGTTCACAAAATAATTGAATAATAATATGTAGACATAAAAGTTGTGTGATGAAATGTTTTTTGGCATATGTATGTATATAAATTGTGTCAAATATTTAATAATTATGTCAATATAATGATGTGTAACAATGTAATTTTCTAGCATAATTGGAGCCTAAGTAAGTGTTTGCTTAAACATACATAAATGTAGCTGGATATAGTCCACAGGGTCTAGGATTCGCATTGCTTTTGCGGTAATCTCAATCTGCATTTATTTGCTCTTCTCATTCGCGATTACCTCCAGTTTTTCAATAATCTTATTCATATCCATATCCTTGGCGATCTTTACATACATTGTCTTTCGAACTTCGTGGAATGATGCCCACGATGGCAGCTCCTTTGCAAGCAATTTCAGATGTGCCTCAATCTCCTGCGGCGTTAGATTGGCACGGAAACTATTCTGGATCTTCTTAATGATGATCTCCAGAGTTAAGACGCTCTTTCGCTCCGTCACAAAAACGTTGCGCAGATGTCGCGCCAATTCCGGCAGGCGTGTATATTTGGTTGCCTCCTGATCCTGTGACGGCCGTCGCGTCATTGCATCCAATGCCTTGGCCGCCTGCTTGGCGCGTATTTTCTCAATTAGTGACTTGGGCAGACCCTTGAGCAGATTGCTTTTGACATCGTCCCTTGCTGCTGGCGTGCACTCCTTAACCGTAGGTGGAGCCGTGGATGTTTCTGTCAGCAATTTGATATTGGCATTAGTTTGTATTGCAATTGTGTTTGTGGTTGTTGTTGTGCCGCTTAGTGTTTCCTTTGGTTGATTACTATTGTCATTGGCTATGAGTCTGTCCGCCTCCAGTTTGGCCTCATAGCGTTCCATTGTCCGCTCCATGGGAGTGGCGCAGTTGAATAGATTTCGAGCCGTCGATAGTATGTCTTTGGCCGAGGAATATTTCTCCACATTTGGTGGATGCGGCAGCATTGCTAGCTCCACATCTCGGCAGCTTTCCAGATCGAACTGTGGATGCCAGCGCGTTAGCTTCTTGTCAATGATAATGGGTGGATCCAGGGAGCGTACGAACTTATCATGCTCCTCCATTACACGCTGCAGCAGAAGCTTTTGGAATTTTTGCATGCGTGCCGTCATTACGTGTGGATTCATGGACGTCGACTGTGCCGACGCGAGCACATCGTCTTCATTGATTTTATTGAGGCGATGCTGTTCCGGCAGCTGTTCCACATTGGGACTGATAACCAGCTGATGGTAATCAGCCTTCGACACCGAACCATAGTTTCGCATCTTCATCTGCGAAAAGATAAAGGCCTCCGGATAGAGGTGCTTGATCTGAGACAAATGTGTTTCCGTAAAGTTCTTGCGCAGCATACGCTGAACGGCCGGCTTCAGCTTCTTGAATGTGATGCATTCCTTGCGATTGTGGAACATGGCTACCACCGAGTCCAGACCCTTGAAAATCTCCAGCAAATTCCGATATTTGTACGGCAACGGCAACTGACCCGCTTTGCTCGTCTCGGCCAGGCTAGCAAATCGCTTATATGCTGGCAGCTCCAGCAGCTTGACGGGCGAACCATTCTTGGCCGGGCTAAACAACAGTCGCTTGGAGACGTCCGTGTGACGCGGCGACATCAACTCATTTTTGTCCGGTGTGGCTGGCGGCAGTTTTGTGGGTGTCTTGAATGTCTTCAATGGGCTGCAGAATTTATGACATGAATACAATTAATTAGTCAACAAATAATAATAATAATAATAATAAAACAGAGTTCAACTTCCCTAGAATCTTATTTAAGATTGCAAGCTGTGACAAGCGAAAAATATGTGTGATAGAAATCAACTTGGCGCACTTTATTCGCTATAGGGAAGTTTGACTGTACTTATACATTTTGAGAAACACCCTACAAGGTCATAATCATGTAAAATAAATTAGCAAACAAAAAAGTTAAAGCTTCAAAGCTTTGTCAAAAATATATTTGCATACATGTCTAATACGAAGAAATCTAAATGATGCAATATGATAAAGAAAAAATGCAAGAATCATAGTCATAATCTGTACTACCTATTAAAGTACTTCCATACGACAGTTTTCTAATGTTTCTGCCCCTTTTTCTCCCAAGTACTTTCATTTTGAAGAAAACCTGTACTTTATCTTATAATATTCAAGTTTTGAGTTCTTACAACCCCGAAAAGAACCAGACACAAATGCAAAATCCTATTAGAAAATGACAAAAACGCTGATGCAGTTAGACTTGGGATACTAACAAATAACAATCTACCCCGAGCATAACAACAACAAAAAACCGTTACAACATTTGGTCAGCTACCTGAGTGCCTGCTGAGAGTCAAAAACATTCCCATGCAGGCGATCAGATAAACAACCCCCGAGTAATAATGGTAAGGTCAGGCAAGAATTTAACGTTTGCTTAGCGAAGGGTAAACATAGCGTTGCATTCGTTGAAATACAGATACACACGCACACATACACACACACATATACACGTGTATGTATGCTGTAAGCAACTGCAGCATAAATTCAAGTACATATGCATATGGAGCGTTTAATGTTTCATAGATCACAAACGTCACGAAACAACAACAACAAGAATAGCAAGCTTGGCCAAAGAAATGCAATTTCAGCAATTGGCCGCTTAAATAACAGCATACGAGCAGATTACGCCAAAGCGAAGCCATATGCCCAAGACCAAAGCGTACAATAAAAACACCATGCCCCCCGCTCGGCGACCTCGATAGCAGTTTTGTTAAAAAACGACTATGGTTTTTGGTAATGATGTTACCCGGTTTTTTGTTGTTGATTTGTTTACGTTCGTTTCTAGGCCAAAAGCGCGCTCGAGAATTTATTATTGTGGCAGGCGCGTATTCTCACCTAGTCAGCACCTCCAGCTCGATCGTATCGAACTCCTTCAGCTGCACACTCTTTGCCGCCGCCGCCGCCTTCGAGGGCGATGGGCCCGCCTCGCGAAGTCGGCGATTACGTTCCTCCTGTGCCTTGCGCTGCTGTTCCAGTTGCGCTTTGCGCGCTAGCACCGCCTTCAGCTCCTGCATTTTGGCGCTGCGTGAGATCTTTGTCTTCACCTCATCGAAGGTGAGGCCCCGTTTGGCCAGATCGATGTGCTTGATGGGCGATGCATCCTTGATGATCTGTTTGGTGGGTGTGCTCATTCCACTCTGCATATTGTCCGTCGCCAACTTGGGCGTATGCTCATTGTGGATCTGTGCCTCTGTTGACGCATTGCAGGCTGGTTGCTTCCGAGGCGAAAGGTTACCTTTGCGTATGAACTGCACGAGTTTGGCCTGCTTAATGTTTGTCTCTATATTGCTTGGCTTTCGCTTTGTCTCTTGAGACGCTGCCGTTGGCTGTACGCCAATAAGTTTGACAGTGCGCCCGGATCGTGTCCGTATGCCGGGCTTAAGTGCATCCATGTCCACATCCTGATCTGTGGATGCACCTGGCAGCGCTATATGTTTGGGGCCAGCAACCTCGGTGGGTTCTGCAAGCCGCTGCAAAAAAAAAAAAACAAGAAAATTGATTTGTGTCTCAAAATGGCCGCAGGACGCAGCATGCCACACACACACACACACATACACAGACAGGAGACACATAATTTAAAGAATATCTGCAATAGTTGTTCTGGAATTTCAGTTCATTCTTATATTATACACTTGGTGCACGTTTTTTGATAAACACCCACACACGCACACAGACTTACCCTGGTCTTAATTGTGGTCGCATCTTCCACAGCGGCGCGTTTGCGATTGCTAAAAAATGCAGCTATCGATGGCTGTGCCATGATTGCAATTTGAATATGTTTCTATGTATTTAACGCTATATGCTTGTCGGTTTTGTATTGCTTGGACAATTTCACACTTGGCACGTCTGGCTTATGGGTTTTGGTGGTATCTCACTTTATTCTTATACGTCTTAACACTGCCACTGCTCGAATTACAACTGGGCCACGACGATGCAGTTTCCCTCCAAATATTCAACGACGCGCCAAATTATTTTCGCGCCATTTCAATGGCGCGTGTATTGCAAAACGCCGTTGTACAGCTGTTTGTTCATAATTAATTGTTTTACAACACTGTTCGAGACGCTGGCATTTTGCGTAGCAGATTTTTGCAATAGTAAAAAAACAACAACGATAACAGTTCTAGCACATGTCCTTGCATCGCTATCAAATTAGGAACAATTAATAAGTGTATAAGATACAATTACACTGTGATTCTTGCTGTTTGCATTAATCAGCTGTTTTGACACGATCAAAGACTTCTCTCTTTCGCGATATTTCGATAGGAAATATAACAAAGTCAGCCATTACATCGCTACATATCGCCATTTAAATTATCGATAGTTGTTATTGTGAATCCAGGTTTCACACACGTTTCTGTTATATTATGATAATAATTGTTACCTTGTTGACATTTAATTTAACATTTTGATTAAAATTTTACGTATTGCTAGCGATTGTACACAACAGCTGACTTCTCGTTTCGGTCTGTCGCTTACCAACTCTGATCAGTAGTGTTGCATTTTGAGCAGTAGATTTTTCCACTCGCGGATTTTAAGGTGCGCAGCAACGTTTTGGCTCCAAGTCCATGCGTTTGTACGACACAATGCCTTTGAATTAGCATGCTGAATCGTTCAAAGTTATGTAAGTTGACAGCATAAATAAAACACACGTACTTCTGCAAGCAAGGAGCTCAAAAAAATTCGAAATCAAATGTGTGCCACAATTTCTGTGAAAGCGAGCAAGCACTAGCGCCGCTAATGTGTGTGTGTATGCGTGCATGTGCGAGTGGGCACACGCTAAGAACTAACCAGCAGAAGACAAGTGTTGCCAACTTAGCTAATTTTAGTCGCATTTCCAATCTGCACATTTTTCACAATTTTGAAAAGCTTTCGAGGCACTTTTCAAAAGTCAACTCAATTGTAATCAATCTACAGTTTGTCAAATTGTAAAGAATGGTGTAAGTAGCGACTTGTGTACAGTGTGAACAGTGCAAGTGAAAAATATAAGTTGGCAGGGCCATTTTGTCATTCATTCATTCGCTCATCTCGCATTTGTTTGATTTTTTCGCTATGGCATTAAATTGCCAGATTCGCTGTAATTGATAAAATGTAATGGCAATCATGTTTTAATAAATAACATTTCATTCGCTTATTTCGCAACGATAATAGTTCTTTTTGTGCAGAATTCCAATTGAAGTGACAACAGCAGCCGCAGCCGTCTCAATTGGAACAAGTGGCAGCCCGAGGCAAAAAGACGGACGATTGGTTAACGTTTGACGAAGCCCCAGCATAGACGACAACCGACAGACAAGGCGTGCGCATACTAACAACAACACCAACAACAGCAGCCGCAATAACAACAACAAAAGCAGCAACAACAACAAAAGCAGCAACAACAACAGTAACAGCACCAACAACAACACAATACAAATACAAACGTAAACGTAAACGTTTTTTGCATTGCCTTATTGAGATTTCAGCACATTTTTTTTGTGGTTGTTTCTCGAACAGCTGTTACATTGGATGAAAATTAGCGGAGGCGACAGCTGCAAAATATAAAAAAAGCGAATATCACAAAAAGCAAAAGCAAATAACAACAACTACAGCGTCTACAAAATGAATTCGAAAGCTGACGTCAACCGACGAGTTCTGGCTATTCAAGCTAAGAAGAAGCGACATAAGAACAACAAGAAACGCGGCAAGCAAAATGGAGCCACCGCTCCCGTCCAAGAAAACCAGCAACAACAAGAACAACAACAACAACAGCAACTGTCGCAACAAAATAGGAGCAGCGACATTAGCGAGCAACTGCCCGCATCAACATCAGCAGCTGCAGCACCAGAAAATGCTAAAAATAACCAGATCATCGAGGGCGCCAGCCAGTTTCAACTGCATGTTGATGGCGCAGTTAATTCTAAATCAGCCATTGCATCCTTTTCGCATGCCAATGTGTCCACGTCCAGCGGTTCGGTGGGTAACACGAATTCGCAGTCGTTGACCATGAAAAACAATATGAACAATCAGCAGCCGGTGCGCAGTTCATCCAACGAATCGGACGAATCCGAGATGAACAGTGAGAATGAGGAACAGGAACTTCAGGAGGATTACTGCAAGGGCGGCTATCATCCGGTTAACATTGGCGATCTGTTTAACGGTAAGAGAGAGATACCAATACGCTATATCATCCGATATGAACAATAACACCATGGCGATGTCACCTGTTTGAAACTCACACCCACACATGACAACAGCAAGTCAAATAACAATACGGTTTCGTCGCATGCCTCTATGCATACCCTTCCCATAGATTCTAGTCTGTTAATCATACCAATTGTGCTTCTCATTTGCCTATATCGATTCCACCAATTTGACACCATTAGCAGAAAACTAAACAACACAGGGATTAGCTGTGTATGACAAGTTAGAATCAAAAACAATCGAATTCGAAAATGAAGGGATTTGTTTCTTATAAATTAGTTATTATATGTTCTCTTTTAATAATTAATTTAATCCTATCATTTTGGCAACCAGTTTCACAGAAAATCGAATTATAAAGAGAACAACTCTTAACCACAAATCGCTATCGTGTCAACGTTAAGATAGTTTCATTAACACCACTTTTCTAAGTGCTTCACTTGACTACAGATTCATTTATAATTATTGTATGCATGCTCCAAAGCCCAATGTTTTGCTGACTTCAACAACTCGTTCGTTGATTTCACCTAATTCCAATGTTTCAGTTTAGAATTTCATCAGTTCTTGCTCTCTCGACGGTTCACAGTTGATTGATTTGATTGACATATTGATTTTGTAGAGTATTCAAGCTTCGCCATACTTTGACTTTAGCTACAAAAGACCCACTTCGTGTTGCACACGACATAAACAATAAAACGCAGTCCTTTTCCTGTTTTTTGGGGAGCTGTTGTGCAACCCTACCAATCCCCAAAATATATATTTGTGTTGGCATGATTCTGTTGTTACCTTTGTGCCACACACAACAACAGGTTGTCAATGTGAAACACGCCCCTTTACAACATGCCCAGATACACAATTATGTGTGTGTGAGTGGGTGCGTGTGTGTTTGCGAGTGTGTTTGGGCTCAAGGGTTGATAATGGGCAGGGGCAGTTCGAATTTGGCTAGCTAGTGGTTGTTGCTTGCGACTTGGGTGCTACCTTTTGACATGCTTGCTACCAGCAGCTGGCCCATTAAACCCTCTTAATCCATTGGGGTCAGAGGGGGGTGGACTTCGTTCGGGTGGGTTTAGGGGTATACTCGTTTGTGGCAAATGCTTGTGTTATAGCAAATGATGTGCATAACGCTCATTTTGAGGCGGGGATTTATAATCAAAGAAAATGCCGCTAACCTTTCGCCAGCGATAAGGCGTAGCCAGCCATGATAAGAGTCCCACAGACACCGCAAACTTGATAGGCGGTGGTCGGTTGTTTAGTAAATAAATATTTATTTAAAAACCATTAACGAGCAGTAACTAGAAGGATTTTTAAATCAGCTTGTTAACCAAGGCGCTTTCACTTTCGAGCTCACACAAATAATCTCATATAATATATATGTATGTATATAAGTAGATAACTCTATACATTGTATGTTATGCATCAAACTATTATCACAAAGGCAATTTGCGTACTGACAATGGCCCAGCTGATTGCACTTCAGAGGGCACGTATTAAATAGACTGAATATTATAATCCAAGTGCAGCGCATGTCCATTTAGTCTACATTTGGTCGTCTTTTGATGAGGGTGACGAAGATTTATCTCTTGCTCGAATGGATTTACTGCCCACGAAAGCAAACATTTGTGACTTTATATTTTTGATTGGTGCATTTTTAATTCGTGTTTAATATCTAATTACTATATGTATGAATTTTATTGGACAGGTCGCTATCATGTCATTCGCAAAGTCGGCTGGGGTCACTTTTCGACTGTTTGGCTGTGCTGGGATCTGCAGGAGAAGCGCTATGTGGCCATTAAAATAGTGAAATCGGCTCAACATTTCGCCGACACAGCCAAGGATGAAATCAAGATACTCAGAGCGGTCCGTGACACGGATCCTTTGAATCCAGGTCGAGAGAAAACTGTCCAAATGTTTGATGACTTTAAAATCACTGGCGTGAATGGCACACACATCTGTATGGTCTTTGAGATGCTCGGCGATAATCTATTGAAGCTCATACGCAAGTCCAACTATCGTGGCATTCCGCTGGAGAACGTCAAGAGCATTACACGGCAGATTCTAGAGGGTCTGGATTATCTGCACAGCTGCTGTAAGATCGTTCACACCGATATCAAGCCGGAGAATGTGCTCGTCTGCGTCGATGAGCCACATGTCCGTTCGATGGCTGTCGAGGCTACACAGTTGTATTGCATGAACTCCAAGATGTATCCATCGCTGGTCAGTCGTGCACCGAAGGAGTATCGCGAGCCGCCCATCAATGGCAAGATGAGCAAGAACAAGAAAAAGAAGTTGAAGAAGAAGGCCAAGAAGCGCATGGAACTGTTCAAGAAGCAACGCGACTATTTGGAGCAAGCCGGTGGCGGCGAGGAACAAAAGCAGCCACCACAACCGCCGCCGGAACCCGAGAGGCATGCGCAGAATGGCGTTGCTGCCAACTCCGATATCGAGGTAGATGTCGACGACGATTCAAAAGCTGTTCAAGATCTAAAGGTGCAGTTGCTAAAACTGGAACTGGATCAGGATGATGGCGATGAGGAGCCAGAGGAGGCTGCTGAGCAGCCTGTGCCTTCCAAGGTGGCTAACGAGACAAGTGCTGCTGGCGATTCTGCTCAATCTGCTCCAGTGGAGGGCAATGAAAAGACCAAAAAGAAGAAGAAAAAGAAGAACAAGAGTAAGTTTGAGGCTTTTTAAGTAGACATCTTAAAACTAACGTCAAATCTTTCTTGTAGCCAAGTTTTTAACTTGTCTATATGCAATTTAAGCATAGATTTTCTTAACTATATTTTCTAGTTTGACTTGCCATTCATTGATTTTTATTTTCTTGCAGATAAATCCAGTCAACAGCAATCTCAGCCGGCGCAGCAGCAGCAGAAGCTGCTGCTGGAAAACTCAACAAGCAGCGGCGACAATTCAACCAGCACGCTTAAGGGACAATCAAATGGTGCCATTGGCGGCAATAAGAAGTCGACGCGGCCAGCAGTCAAGCAGGAGGATAATAAGCAGCTGAATAACAATTCGAATTCGAAGCAAAATTCGAATAGCAATTCGAAAATCTCAAATATCTCCATAGAGCACTCCTCGTCGTGGAGTTGTGGTCCGTATTCGGAGCCACTACTACCGCCACCACCACCGCCGCCTCCACTCTCCAAGCATCGAGCCCTCCGGCGAGATCCTGCACTGGAGGCGTGCAATGTGCAGGTGAAAATTGCCGATCTGGGCAATGCCTGTTGGGTGGATCGCCATTTCACCGAGGACATACAGACGCGACAATATCGCTCGCCGGAGGTCATCCTGGGTGCTGGCTATGACACCTCCGCCGACATCTGGAGTACCGCCTGTATGGTATTCGAGTTGGCCACCGGTGATTATCTGTTTGAGCCACATTCGAGTGATAATTACAGTCGCGATGAGGATCACATAGCGCACATAATCGAGCTGCTCGGTCCGATACCACGTAAATTTGTGTTCCGGGGCACGTATGCCCCGCAGATGTTCAATCGGAATGGCGAGCTGCGCAACATCACCGGCCTGAAACCGTGGGGCCTCATGGATGTGCTGATGGAGAAGTATGAGTGGTCCAAGCGTGATGCGGAAGCGTTTTCGTCGTTTTTGCGACCGATGCTGGAATTCAATCCGGATGAGCGGGCCACCGCTGCGGAGTGTCTGGAGCATCCGTGGCTTAGATAAGATACGATGCAGCCTGGTTGTCGGCTGCGAGCCAGCCAGCCAGCACGAGCAGCAGCAGCAGATGCAGGAGTAGACGCAGGAAGATTAGCAACACTAGGAATATCAGCATTAGAAGCAAACACAAAAACAGCAGCAGGAGCAGCATCATCCGTGTATGCGGAGTCAACGGCATCTGTGGCCACAATGGCCTCCATTTCATCCATTGCATCCACCTCGGCATCAGCGATCGCAACGATGCGATCACAATCCTATCCAGTAGCTCCATACGTGAAGACCGCCTCAGCACCGCCCACACCACATCCGCATGCTGTTCATAATCCCAGTTCGAGTGCGCGCACAGCGCCAGCAACGCCAACGAGGCGACACGACTTCGACAATTATCCACAGCATGTTGATGTGGATGGTGAGCAGGAAATTGGACTTGACATTGCCATGGAGGAGCCGCCGTTGCCAATTCAGACGACAACGCAGCGCGGCAAGCCCAAATCTCAGCGCTTCTTTTGGCGCAAGGCGCTCCGACGCGTCTTCCAGCGCCGCAAGTGACGTCAGCTGCGGCGTCGACGGCAAGACCTGCCCCGTTGGCGTCCACGTCGCTGCCGACGGCGCACTCTCGCCGAGCGTGTGCGTCGCATATGCACCTGCTGTGCCTACGGCCAGGTGCTGCTGAGCGCCGCACGTGTCGCGCTGCTCAGCTGCATCCGTTGGCGCACTCGTGGCACCATACGCAACAACAACTTTCACTTTAGCAATCACTAAAACAGCAACTGCAACAAACGCTCTGCTCTGCACAGGCCCACAAACACACACACACACATCCACACACACCAAACACATCCTTCACACACATCTACAAATATTAAGCTAAAATGTTAATGCGAAATCTGATTTAGTTGTTACAAGCATATTGCACTTAATTTATTTGCTTGTGTTTTACACCGATTAGACAATTTATTCCCTCTGATACGATATGAAATTATAAGCATTACAGTTTCCTATAATTAATATTATTATTATTGTATTTTATTTTGTTTGTTTGCTTACCTTTTCGAGACCTGTAAATAGGGCAAGCAGCAAATGTTTTGCACACGGCTTCTTTGGCTTATTTCAATTCTGTTCTCTTTAATTATTGTTTTAAACGATCTCCAAGATGTTTTTTTTTTTTTTATGTTTTTGCGTATTTTTGCCAGCAAATAGGAAGAAGAACGAATGAATAATGTTTACAATAACAGCCAATCAATCAATACATAAACCCGAACAGCTAGTTCATATATAGAATTTGTTAACGTATATCTAATGCCAAGGAGGCGAGTCGAGGTGAGGCGAGGCGAGACATCATATAGTTAAATGTCATATATATATATATATATATGTATATCTGAACGGTACTGTGGCAGAGACTGCATGTGACCCAATGGTTTTTAGCATACTTGCACATATATATACATATGTACATGGTTACATACATAAGTATTCTTGAGCTGAACATAACAATAATGAGCGTAGTTAATTAGATTATCCTCGACTTAGTAAGAATAACAAGAACCACAAGCTAAAACAACCAACAACAACAGCAATTATTACACGGTTAACAACAATTTTTTGAGCTAAGCCAAATGCACTATCAACTTAAAACCGGAAAAAAATATATCTATATACAAACATTAACAAAAGCCTTTAATTACGTAAGCAGCAAAAGAAAAAGAAGAAAGAAACTAATATAATTTGTATCCGCTAAACGACAAGTAAATATTAAGATTATAGGAAAACGATCATCTGTTCATGATAAAAACCAAGCAAAAATTGCAATTAATGCTAGTGCTATAAATTAAAAGAAAAATCAATTCATGTAGTAATATTTCGATTTACAAGAAAACAAAAATGTAGTGAACAACAACAACAACACAAACTCGAAACAAAATAACCCGTTTAAAGGCAAACTCAAAAAATTATACGGAAACTAAACAAGAAACCCCCCAAACAAAAGGCCACTTAAAAAATGATAGATAAGCAAAAAAGAAAAAAAAAGCTTGCTACAAATAAGCAGCGCAGTAGCAGCAGCTGAAGCAGCTCTTAATAATTTGAAACGCTTACTAAATTGATGGCATTCTGCATAGGTCTATATCTATGTGGGACTATGGAGGCATTATACATAAATACATATTCAGATACAAAACATACTCGAAGTTGTGTGTTTGTGTGCATTACTTACTATAATAAGTGGCCTTATTAATTCGATTCTCTGCACAACTCCCAACCAACACACACCCACACGAGCACAATAACAACACAATAGCAATTTAAATCTAAAATTAACACACACAAACACACACACAATGATTAGTATGTACAACTTAATCAATACTTAATTGGAAATGAATGTGTCTCAAGCCATTAAGCGATATCAAGCATAGACATCCATTCACGATAAATAACACACTCCAAACACAAAATTTGATGATGATAATGATGAAGAGGAAAAATTGTAGTACCCTATGAAACTTGAAAGTTAAATACCTTAACTATGTATAACAAGCACACACCAGTTTTCTAGTCTTCGGCAGGCCGAAGTTAAAACAAAAAAAAAACAAAAACAAGAAAAACCATTTGAAAGAAACAAGAATACTCTTTGAACACAACTAACAATGAACAACTATGTAGTTATCAGATTTTTGGGGCTATTACATGCATAAACATACTTAACAACTTATAGCTTTACGATAAACTACAAATTTGAAACCGAACCCTAGAAAAGTTAACTTGTGCTTAGAGTTTAAAGTATAGTGCCCGATGATTCCAAAAAAAAAAAAAAAAAAAAAACGAAAAACAACTTGTAAGTTTGACATATGAAAACATATTGAGCAAGCCGCACGCAATTCCATAATATCAAATTTCCTTTCAAAGAGTACGAGTATGAATATACGGATAAATAATTTATTGATGTAGTTATAAACAAATAAACAACAACAACAAAATACACAAATTGGAAAACGACAAATGTCTATTTTATTGCTGCACTGTGAAAATGTCTTATTCAACGGGGCCACACATCAATTTTCCATTACTGCACTTGCAGGAAGCGGAAAGGAAGAAGCGCGAGGCAGAGCGTGGCAGAGAGAGAGAGGGGGAGTGAGTGGAGTAGGATGTAGGATGTAGACACATTCGCATTCATTTATAACCCATTCTCGTAGCGCATTGCATGCAATTACATATTGCCCGGAAGCTGTTAGCTGGAGATGAGTTGCTCGTGCCAAGAATTTATGGCCACATAAAAATCACAAAGCAGCCACCTCAGCACGGAAGACGTTCAAGTTGCCTCAAAATTGAAAATGGGCGAACAGGACACTTGCTGCACGCTGGACAAAACCACACACACAAACACACACACACACACACACAAGCAGCCACGCGCAGTGTGCTTTGAGGATTTGCTGTCGAAAACCTTTCGACTGTATTGTATCACCTTTGGGATATATCACGTTTGTTTGGCTAGGGCTAAACTTGAAATTGAATTTGATGGGACGTTGCCAAATGTTAAGGTGCTTTGTTAAGCACGAGGGAGGAGAGATAAGTATGCTTACTACACCTAATATTATTATTATTATTTCTTGTAATTTATTGTGCCCATATTTTACTGGCTGCTAAATTTGGTATGCATTTGAGACAAATGAAAGCTTATATTTTATTTTTGGAACTACTACACTTACACAAATTTCGTTGGTATCTCCATGTTTACTATTTGCCCACATCCTTCTTAAAAACTAAAATTGCACTTAGTGGAAAATATTTATACACTGAATTATTGATTCAGCTTTTGTAGCTTGTTAAATTTCGAATAACTTTACCTAATCTAGATTGTTGAGTATATTTTTGTGTTCATGTTTTGGTCTGCAGATTAATTTGGCATTTATATTTGGAAATTCGATGTTATTCAACGAATTTAAGCTATGCATCTCACAGTTAATCATCAGTTAATACTTTCCATCTATAAATAATTGATTCATTTTAATTTCTAAGTCATATTTATATATTGTACAGTTTCGAAAAATATTCCCATTTTGCTTAACATTCTAATTACTATTTCAATTTACTTATCAAACTTATCATACGGCTCTCGACTTCTGAATACAATGCCTCGAATATATTGTATCTTTGTATCTCATGTGGATGTGTTTGGCTGTGAGATTAATTTATGGTGGTTTGTGTGGGCAATATTTCAGTCACCAGCTGCCAGCCAAAGAGGATAAGAGCTACCGTATCAGGAACTCTGCGAAAGAATCGAATAAAAGTTAAATAAACGTGTCTACTTTGCCATTTGAATGCTGACGGAATGAACAGGGCTGAGTGCTTGGCTAAGACAATCGCAAACTTGGCCAAATGTCAGGGCCAGTAAAGAAATTGCCATAGCGAGGGAAAGTCAATCAGCCCGAGGCTATATATGTGTGAATACATTTTTGTAATCCATAAGAAGAATGCGAATGCGTATGTAGTTGCTGAGTTGTCAATTGAATGTTGTAGTCCAAATCACTTAACACCTGAAAGATGCCAATCAAGATGCCAATCAACCAAGGCGTTGCAGTTTCTGAACCCCAATGATGCATATCATAACTCGTCGGTCTTTTTATTCATTGCAATCTCTTACAACATTTATCTCTTTATCTCTTTACGTCTCTCTTTATATTCACACTTCTTAACGGTCCACCTGATGTGATTATTCCACTCGAGTTGGCCGCATTCAAGTTAGTTGTAAGTTTTGTGCTATTCAACGCTTCAACAAATTTAAAAACGGTTGTTAAATCAATTTTCAGGAAATTTTCGTTGCCTGCTGGCGATGGTTTTTGAAATTTATGAACTTGTTAATACTTTGAAAGCTTTTTTCAGTTGAATTCAAGGTAGAGCAGGGGTCACTCATTCATTTTGATTTGGCTAAAAGTTTAGAAACAAATACAAAACAGCTTCGAACGTACGCTAACAAGACCCAGATTTGCTTATAAATGTCTAACAAATGGCAAAATAAGAAAAGTTTTGAACGGACGACTGTCCGCTAGGAGTGGCTAAAAAATAAAAATAGGTTCTAATCTACTGCTCGACTAGGAGATACCCATTTGTAGATGATATTGTGCTCAAAATGTATGAACTTAAAATCAATATTAAGCGCCCATTAAATCTGATCAGGAATATATACTTGGGTCATTTCGGTTACATAAATGGGTAGAGAATAAAACTCTTTTAACGTAGCTTGATTGGTAACAGAGTACAAAAGTAAAAGTAAAAGTTTCAATCGCTTGAGAATAAACCTATGGAATTGTTGTCCAGCATCCAAGGACTGATCGATATGCTGCACATTCCATATTTGTGTGTGATTTTTGTGTGCGTGTCCCAGAACACAAAGCAAACACAATGAAACTTTTAAAAGGTCCTTTTAAATGCGACCAAGCGCAAACGATTATTCAATTTACAGTCTGTGAGCACTGTGCGAGAACGCTAAGCGACGACCCCATAGGCCAGGATCATACAATCGAGCAATCAGCTCCGGCGAGCCCTTCAGCGTTGTGCACTTTAAGGCTTGTCCTCGTCATCGTCATTGTCGTTGCCGTTGTCGTTGTCGTTGCCCTTGTCGCCTTTTAAAATGCCAGCGAGTGGCACTGATGACATTAAGTAGCTGTCGGGTTGGTCAGGATTAGATAGCAAAAGTGCCTGATGTTAGTTTAAAGTAGATAAACAAAGCGGATTCAGCCTCCGCCGCAGTTTCAGGCGATATCATTGTTCAAGGCAAGACAGCTATAAGTGTGTGTATATATATATATATATGTATATATGTACTTGTGTGTGCGATTTGTCTGCGTTTTGTGGTTGAGTTTGTGTGCTCTATATTGGAAGCATTTGTCAACCGCACATCCGTTGAGGCTTTAATCATCCAGCGCGTATCTATTCATTTAATCATTTTCACTTTTGCTTTTACCTTCCAGAGAAGTCTTGAGTTGGAATGCACAAGTTTATAAAACTTGAGAAGTTTTTGGACTCATTAAAAGCAAATTTAAAATTCAAATTAATTAAGGATTGCCTTTGATTGCAGCATAAAAAAAGGATAAAAATAAATATTTATTACACTTTCCACTTTTAACTTCTTATTAATTCCAGCGCTTGACCCTTTACCCTTTTGCCACAGTTGCACGGATTTGTATAACTTTATGAGACAGCAAAAGAAGTTGTGCTTAATTGGTTAAGTCTAGGCTTGGTTGCCTTATCAAATAACCTTGAAATGGAGAAAGGGTGAGTTGGTCTGCATGATAAATACAATTTTATGAAAAGAACTTTTTAAAAATCTGTAACAACTTTTTTGTGCATCTTTTATATGTATTTTTTGATGTGCTAAGTGAAATTCAATTGCGTCAGAAATACGTGTTTGATGTCATTAAGATCCTCATTACAAAAAAACAATAAAAAATGCATAAAAATAAATATTTCAGAGACACAACATTGAGCTCTTGTTTCAACACTCAAATTGGTTAAAATGCTTTTAGGCATTGCTTTAATTATGACAGAGTGTGACAGGTGTGTGTTTATGTGAATGGGTAGCTTTTTGTAGATGTCATCCATAATTATATTATTGTTTATTAAATAAAAGTATATTTTATTTAAATGTGTTTATTTAAAGCTCGATAATGCCAATTAAATATTTATATACCCTCAACAAAAAAACACTATTTACAGAATTTTAGGATACGTCATTGGATTCTGTTGCAATTTGTGGCAAACTGCAGTGGTTTAAATTTGGCTCTCACCTGCCCCAGTCTCAGCTACCAGGCAACCACTTGTGGGCTTACTGGGATTCAGACACGCTTTCGGAGTCAGCTGGGCTAACTCCGAAAAGTGGTTGAAGAGAGCGAAAGTGCCGAGAGAGGGCAGCATTCTCTTAAGTTGGCCAACTGTCTTCATTTCGAAACAAGGCACAAAGTTGTTTCGCTACTTTGGTTTGTTTTAATGCCATGAAAGTGGCATGCACCCTCCAAATAAAGGGAACAAGGGAGAGCTGGTGGCAGTTGGTAGGGGTAAAGCAAGGCAAAGGAAAACAAACAACTTTCAAGTTGTTGCAACTTTGTAGCGCTACTTTAATTTTGAGTGTGGCATAGGCCAAAGTTGTGCTTGCTGTTTAGCACCATCTATGTAAATATTAAATAAGAAAAACCAACTTAATTAAAATGTATGTGCCATGTTTTGTAATTCTTTCCCTTTTGTCCCCAAGTAAAGGCAGTGTTGTACTTTAACACGCCCGTGGCGTGTTAGCTGGTCTGACTCTGACTCTGACTCTGACTCTGACACTGGCTCTGGCTCTGGCTCTGGCATTCTCCCAAGCGTGTTCTAATAAACTGGAAACTTAAATAATCCACATCGGAGCGAACGGTAAAGTGAAACTGAGGGAAGGCCAAACAATGAAATGCCATAGAAATTCCATTTTGGCAAAGACAAAAGCGGATAAAAGGCATTCGAGCAATGCGAAAAAGATGAAATACTTCTATTTGCAATACTCATACAAGACACACAACGAGGCAGCAAAGAAAAATAGTCCATCTAAACAACAGCACATACATAAATAGACATAAATGTATGGTTATATATATATATGTGTACAGCTTACATTTATTGCTTTTATGACAATCCCTTAGGAAATGCGCCATCATAAATTGTTCAATACATTTGGCCAAGGCGTGCAATAATTGTTGAGCAAGAGCCATACAATAAATCGAAAGTCGCAACATAATAAAATTTACTCTCAATTGAATTCACAGCAATGCGAAAAGTAAATAATAATAAAATAAATAAATAACATGTCCTATATTGACCACCAACCACTTGATTAGATTTGTGCGTTCTGTCATTGAGCGAAAGTTTCCGTTTGACTGTTTGTTTGTCTGCTCGCCAACAGCCACTCAAAACTGACAAAAAAACACGTTGCACTTGGCTGCTTTTCGTGTTCACAAATTGAAATGTTCAACTGGCTTTAATTGCCAGCCAAACCCAGCTTCAAGCTGAAAGCTAAAAATCACCCCTAACCAAACCAAAAACTCAATATTTACACTGACGAGCACACCACAAAAGACTCCAAAAGCCAAGCTAGGACATGGTCCTAAGCAAATAAAATGACCACAGAAAGAATGAGGATTCTCTTCAGTGTATCTCGAAAAAAAGGTACATTGAATTTATTATCAAGTTGATGTGCGATAAAATGGAACATTTACAAATATTTCATATTTTTGTATACTTTAAATAAATTATTAATAATTACTTAAAAATCATACTGTAATAATTTGCATGGTTATACATTCAATGATAAAAATAGTTTCTTTCTTAAATAAAAATTGAGATAGTTTTGTACGGCAAGAAAAAATTCCTAAAAATGATTTAAATATGCATTTTAAATTATTATCTGGCGTCTTTTTATAATTTAAATTTATCTATGTTAATGTGTGGCTCCAGGTCAAGTGTTTTTATATTTTTCGTATATATTCCTGCGTTTTAAGCTGCACAGCTGACTGTAACCTGAAGAGGAATCCCGACGAGTTTCGAAATATATCGGAGCATATAAAAAATACTTGACCTGGAGCCATTTTTTAAAGTTTTAAACTCTAGTAAAAACTGGCGAAAATGTTTAAAAAAAGTTGAATAAAAGCTTCTTAAGGATATTTTTGAAAATATTACAGTTATGCGGTATCACATGGTTGAGCAGTGCTTGACTTTGACGGTCCTGGCGGCTCTTTAAAGTAATCGCCCTCAGTCACACAATCCGCACCCGGAAATGGGAAATTGCCTTTTAATTGCATGAAGTTTCAGAATATATACACACACACACACACAGACATATATATATATATATATATATAGTTGCACGCATGTACACTCGTGTGGTCGTACAATATTTACAGTTTAAATAACGCACATGCACACAGCATACGCTCATACACACACTTACCAACACACACACACACACACACACACACACACACACACACACACACACAGCGCACACATAGACAGACAGCGCGCACTTGGCACTTTCATGTCCTTGGTTACTGGATGTTCCTGCACTTGGCTACGTGCGTCTGCCCACTGTGCCTAATCCCCAAGTGACCTTCAAAATGTAGTTTATATGTAGATGATTGTATATGTATTTGTGTAGTTGTGTGTGTATCTGTGTGTATGTGTATATGTGGCACATATAACGTTTCAATGCGGTCGCCATCGTCTGTGCGTCAGTCGACAGTTACTAGTGGGTTTTTGTGTATTTGACAGCCATCTGCCAGTTCAACTGTCTATCTGCCTGACCCCCTGACCCTCAACTGATTGTCTGCCCCTCTCCCTCACTCTCCCGCTCTCTCTCTGTGTGTGTGTGTGTGTGCCTGTCTATCTTTCCCTCTGTTTGACTGTTTGCATTTGACATTTTCAATTTGCATGACACTGCTCAATGGTTGCCGTACACTTAACATCATTGTGCTCTCCGTGCTCCGAGTGCGAATGGTCACGTATCTCAATGACATATGTATGCACGTTTAGGGCCTATCTTTCAAAATGTATCTCTCACCGTCAGTGACATAAATTTGCCTGCATTTCACGTTTTATTTCAAGTTTTGGGATGGCGCGCATATTTGCAAATCGCTGCCAAACTTTCTAATTACTTAATTCAAAATCTCCTCGTTTGCGTATTTCCTAATTAAGCTAATCAAACAAACCGATGTTGCGCACTTAAAACACGCAAACTAAATTCGAGCCAGCGGTTGAATTGGATTCCATAAACTTTCCCTAACATCGCTAATTGAGCAGTCAGAGATGGGCATAATTTGAAGTTGAAAATCAGCAAACGAGCACGAAATCGCTATCAGTCACCCGATGCTCTGTCTATGTAAATTCACTATATATATATATCTATATCTATATCCATACCTATATCTATATCCACATGGCTCAGCTCTAGAGGCATCCTTTAAAAGCATCCACTAATCCCTCATGCCACGGATGCTGTTTGGATATTTTTTTCTTTTTGACGGCTCGCTAATTCAATTCACTGTTCAGCTTTGAATTTCGGCCAAAATTTGAGCCGATTGCTGACTGATAGTTTAAGCTCTTAATGGAAGAAGCATGTCATTTTTTTGCACCATCAATAACCTTACATAAATATATTTTATTTATATATATAAAGACTGGTCGAAGTTTTTATGGCCAAAGTACGTCGCATTTTTTTTTTTTTTTTGTGTCGTGGAAAATGTCAACGTTACGCCGGAAATTGCCGGAACTGCGCGGCTACGCCTAACACTTATGGCTATAAATGTAACCATATACTTACATATATATGGGTGTATATATAAATATATATGGGTAGCACCTGTGTGGATACGGGTCATTTTTTCTTCAATTATTTATTGCTGCAGTGTTTGCTTTAGAGCGCTAAAATTGGTTTGAAAATTGATGAGTTGAGCCAAGGTTGTAAATAAAGTAAAATTGCGCGTTGTGCTCATTGAATGTGGAAAACAGATACCATTTATATTGAAAATTAAAAAAGTTTGTTAAGCATGCTCTAAAAGTTTTGTGGAACTTGAGAGCCGAAGAAATATCTAACGGAAAAGTGAAAGCCGGGTTTAGCCTACTATTGTGGCTTGATAACTGGTAAATGCTGTTAGTTAACATTTTTGTAATGTAATTTAAAACTGGAGAAATGTGGGAAGACCCTTCAAGCCAACAGATAGATTTGTCGATGTGGAAAATCATTGTCCTGAACTCAAAACTCTCTCACTGTAGTTCAACAGTTAACCAAACACACCAAGGTATTTTCTCTGACTATTCTTTTAGAATTTTATCTGCGAATTTAAGAATGCTTAAAAAAATTCCGCCTAAATTGGGGACCCTGATTCTTTTGCTTGTTTTAGCTGTGTTATTGAGGCACGCTTGTTTGCCACGTCCGTTAACCTGTTGCCAGAATGTTGGGGCTGGGGGGCCATGGCAACTTGACTTAAATCTTGAATTCGGCATGCCTACTCTGATTTCAAGTGATTTATGCAACATTAAATTACTTAGCATATGTTACCAAATCTGTATACCTCGTTGACGATATATCCTTTCAGCTGAAAATCTGTGAGGGAGTAGGATATATACATATATATTTTAGTATATATACTTATGCACGTAACTGTATGTCTGCGTTATATAAGTCGATTATTTGACAAATGTGTTTTCGTTGCGCTCTTCCTTGAGCCTTGTCGGCTGTTGGCTTTTTATTGTGTCTTATTTGTGTGTGTATGTGTGTGCGCGTGTGTTCCAATACGTGTGTGTGTGTGTGTGTGTGTGTATGCACATATTTTTATTGGATTTTATTTGTCGCTGCAGCAACTGCGCCATAAGTCATTGCACCATTACAAATTCCTTTTATCGAGCCCAATCGATTGCCATTGTGTGAGCGGCCCTCAGCTCCAGTAATAACTGAAACCCAGCTCGAGGCAAGCTCAAGTTGATGGGGTTGAGGGGCGGATTGTGGGCGGAGCCAAAGCGGTGATTTGTTTGTGTGTCGCTTGCTTTTTTGTATGTGTATTTACCACATTTTCAGTGCAAGCCTAGTGGATTTATGGAAAGTTTTCAAATGCCATTGCACGATTATAGACCAATTTTTGGGGGCGTGGCAGTCGACAAGTCAAACGGGGACCGTTCCTTTGTCAAGCACTTGGGTCGTGTTTGCAATTGCACTTTTGGTGGCACCGTTGGCACCAACAATAGAAAACGGCGCCACAAGATGGCAATCCTTTTATATATGTACACTGATGGCGTTTTGTTTGCTGCACTTGTTGCAGCCACCCATCTTAAACCAGCAATTAAGGTAACAGTTTTCTTATTTACCATGCAAATAGCCAGCAATTTCCGTTTGCTGTCCTGTCAAACAACTAATTGACATGGCAACTTGCTAGCGGAAATTCCAAAGCTTCTTCCAAATGTCCACCCCTGTTATACAAAAAGAAAAAGAAAACACGACGAAAGAAGAAACCGAGACAAAAAAAAAATAATAAAATAAAAATATAGGAAAACATTTGCCAGCCGCAGCGCAGCAAAGAAGCCATCAAAAATGTAAATATGTAATACGCCAAGAGGTTCTGCAAGAGACCCGCCAAGAAACCCCCACCACAGCTCCAGCTGCAAGCCCCAAGTTTAGTTAGCAGACAACTCGATGTTGTCGTTGTCGTTGCTGTTGCCGTTACCGTTGTCGTGCCTTGCCTAGGAAGTATCTGCTATGCTGTGCGGGCCACTGACGTTGAAGTAGAGCGCCAATGAATTAAATATAAACTAACCCAACCCAAACCAACATCATACCAAACCAAGACAAGTCAGCGCAGACCAAACCAAACCAAAATCGAACCCAGCCCCAACCGGAACCCCAACTCCTTCCCCAACCCTTAATACCCTTAAGAACCCATTCTAAAATGTACACGCTGTGAGCTTTCCACTTGATTGCTGGCTGGCAACTCACTCAACTCACTCGCTCGCTCGCTTCTGCTCAAAGCTCCTCTTCCCCCTACACTCACCCATCCCCACCCTCCGTTTCCCCTAGCGTTTGTCCTTGCCGAATGGAAGTTCGATTTACATTTCAACTGCAGCTAGCAAAGGCGTTACATGGCGTGACGTAAGCTCCTGAATAGATAAAGCGTATTACATTGCCATTGGTATAGGTGTACCTGTATAGTTACAGCAACATTAGGTACATGCACAATACATGAATACACTCACACAAACACTCACACACACACACACACGAGTTGTGTGCTCTGTTAATATTTATGTATACGTAATTCACAAAACATGAATTCCAGTTAAAGTGCACACTCCAGTTACCTTATTCGGTTTGAATTCGCTGTAAGGAGTGTTTGAGCTCGTAGCTGAATTCGAATGCAATAATGCTGAATGATAAAAGAGTCGTTGCCACACAAAGTTTAAATGTAATATTAACATTTTAAAATCTATAAAATGTTTATAATGATACAGAATATTGATGGTATATTGAAAAACATATACATTTAAAGTTTAGTTTAGTTTCGTTTCACACTGGTATCCAATTAGATTAATATGTAAGCTCCTGGTAAATAATATATATATTTATATAATAGTCGATCCATTTCCCTATTAATATATAAGGAATTGTATTATCAATAATATCATAGTAATAATATCGTATTGGAGCAGAATGCTGCAAATATTTAAGGGCGTTTCTCATTTTGGGAAGCAAGTGCCTATATATATTTTATATATAGCAACTAGTTGGTAACGATGTGAGACACGTAACATTCTCACAACGAATCCAGTCGACTGCCTGTTTATTTGTTAACTAAACCAACAACAATAACAACAACAACAACTATACACGATTTAGTACTGCCATATGCATAATATTTGTGTAATCCGCTCCGTCAGCGATCCTCAGTTGTTGTCTAACTCTCCTAACTGTCCCAACTGTCCCAACTGTCTGCCTGCCTGTCTGCATTTGTGCCATTCAATTCCATTGAAATGGCTGTGCTGCATATTAAAAGAGTCGCATAAATAAATAAGCATATTCAATTTTGATGAAACGTGAATCGTATCGAAATGTTTAACAAAACGTGGAACGTGACCTTGCTGCATTTATTTGGATACCAACCATAAAATATACAATATAAAAGGGTATCTATGCAATATAAACAGACATTGGCTGGTTTAACCCTACAATGAAAATTGCTTATATTTATTGACATTAATAAGTTAGCTGAATTAGCGGCGTTGCTTTTAGAGATATTCTTAAACCGCAACTATCTAGGCTTGAGTCACGAAGTTACTACAAGTTGGGAAATATTAAAAGTGATAAATAAAAGATAAAAAGTTTCAGTTAGCAGTATATAATCTAGTGTGTGGAATAGGATAATGTATAAAGAGGAGACAGAGAGTATTGATAAGCAGTTAAGAGATGACTCAATCAACTCAACTCAATCAATAAAACTAGTTGATATATTTTAATATTTAAGATACAGCATCAAGAAATTGTTATTGCTAGCACAGAGAGTTGAGTTGTAAATTCAAATTTAGTTTATCCCTTGAAATATAATGATTATCCTATTCAATTTTTGTTCTCATTTATGCTTATCATGTATCATGTTTGTTTCAAGTGATCCTTGTACCTATTTACGGATCTGTTTTCTAAACACTAAAATGTGTGCATTTATTGACCATGAAGAATCTTTTCTTAAAATGATGTTCGTTCTTGAAGAGTTTGAGAATAATAATAACCCTGATTAAATCGAACAATATGCAATCAGTAAAGTATTTAATATAAAACAGTCTAACATATTTTACAGGATATTTTCATTGCTTACTCTGTGAAGTATATATTTGTACTTAATAAAGAGCAGTGTACGATATTTTGCAGGATATTTCTTACTCTGTGGAGTATATTTTGGCATTCATGGCATTTTGTTATTTTGTGGTCTTGCCACAGAATGTGAACATTGGTTTTTTTTTTTGGCGATAAGCGCTTAGCTAAAAGCTGCAATGCAGCTTCAACAATTTGGATGTTGCTCAGCGTGAAGCAATGTGATTTAGATACGCCAGTTGTACATTGAATAATTCACTTAATTGGCCCCAAAGGGTCCAAAAAGGCAAATGGCCAAATGCCAAAAGTGAAAATGAACTGTCAAAATGAAGACAACATAAATGTTATGCATCACAAACTGAAAACTCTTCAACGGACTGACGTTGGAATGGGGAATTCTCTGAAAAGGTCAAGTGGCAGCGTGGCCATTGTAGGAACTCTTGGACTGCTCAACTGTTTGCAATGAGTTTGCATTGGAATGCGCCACTGCATGTAAATGAATTCGCAGTTTTATATTGTATATATATGTATATGCTATGTATATTTACCATTACTGTATATACAGTCATATATACCGCATGTTGTTGATTGGCATATACAATGTGTGGCGTGTGAACTTATCAGTTGGTCACTTGGTCACAATTGTGACAAACATAATAACGCTCAAGTTATTTGCATCCAAATTGGCAACTCCTGAATTGCGGCATATATTCAAATATGTATCTGTATATATTATATATTTGTATGTTTTTATTCTTTATTACATTTTATATGTGGCTTGGTAAATAACAAGAATTGTGGACTTTAATACGGTCAATTTAATTTGGCAGTCGCCGCTGCAGGCTTTCCGTTAATTAAATTTCGATGGGATGCAGCATTCGGGTTGATGCTTTGATTTGCCCTTTTATAAGCTGTTCGCACTACTTTGAAGGATTTCCTTTTTGTGCCCAGGAGCGACAATGCCCAAAAAGTTAACTTCATTTGCCACGCCCCCATCTCCAGCCACTCTGTGCCTGGGCTTAGCGCATTCTACTACGGTTGACCCACAGTCAGTCAGTCAGTCAGTCATTCCGTTGGTCGTTCATTTTGCTGTTGCTGGCGTTGCGTGCTTCGCTCCTCGCTGTATAAGTTTTGAGGCGCCATTTTCAGTTTTTCTTTTTAGCACGCATTCGCGTGTTTTATGCCTTTGTTTTATTTATTTTATTTCTTTTTTTTCTGTTGGTATGTTCTTCTTTTTTTTTTTTGGCGTGGCATGCTTTAGAAACTTTATACTTTGGCTGTCCTGTATTCAATTTGCACTGCTCAAGTTAACTTTAACCTTGAACCTGCCACATGCTACAGATACACACACATATTCACATTTGTGTACACTCGGAGCGCGTACTGGGATGCTTCTGTTTTCAGTTCATTAAACGGGATTTTCGGCACATTATTATTATATACGTCACCTCCTGCTGCTTACTCTTCAAGGATTTACTTACTTTTCGCGCGCTTGAAATTCGCAATTGACTGCAGCTGTCAGCTGTAGGATTGAAGAGTCCTAGGAGAACAATGAATAACATTTCAAATTGGCACGGCGCAGCTTGAACACCCTTTTTTTTGTGTAACATTAATCACATACTAAATAAAATGTAATTAAATTTAAATTAATCAATAAGAAAGAGAAACACTTCGAAAACAAGTGAACTGAAACCGAGAATTCATTAAGTTTCTGATGCATTGATAGATCTATTGCTACAAAATCATAATACCCTGAATTGCAAGAGTAACATAATTTTGTACCTTAAGTATTGTTTAGACAACTCACATACATTTACAAATATGTATGTATGTTGTATGTTTGGATGGCGACACGTGCGCCATTGGCGACAGCTGGTGCAACAAGGCGGGTCTCAATCCAAGGATATGCCGACAGCAATGTGTGAGATTCATCGCAATACAACTTTTGAGAAGTGGCAACGGGCACAAGTCAAAGTCACGTTGTTCCACGTACTGCAATTAGTTCAGCTTCTGTTTTGTTTCCCCCAGTTGTTGGTAACTATTTGTTTTTCAACTTGAAGTCTATCAATTTGCTGAAAGTGGCTGTAAGATTACTCATTTCAATTGGAATATCGTAGATGATTTTCAGTTTATGTATGCTTCTATATATATTTCTAGTTGGAAGCACTGAAGAGCTGCATTGCAACAGCCTTGATTATAGCCTTTTTCTATAATGCTGTTGATTCGATTACTATTCATGTTGGAATCGGATCTATTCAAAGGACGCATTACTGAGAATCTGCAGCGACATATCAGGAAAATCTGAGATTAAATGTGCACTATTTGCAGGATCCAATTTACCATTCAATTATTTTTGGCTTTAGCGTCTGGAGAACAAGAAATCACATCTACACAATAATAATAACTATTATTATTATTACTATAACTATTATTTTTATGATATCAAATAATATCAACTCCATTTTAATCAACAAACTGAACCAGTCAAAACAAAATTAAATATATTAATAACGATTAATACAACGATTAATACTTAAGTATCGATTAATATCGAAGCTCTGGTCACACATGATTTGTTTTCTTTTTCTGCATTCTCTTAAGTTGAGTTGCTCTCAATTCTTCAACGAGTAGAGACGCACACGCGCATAATAAAGATAATCCATAATTAGAAACTTCACAAGTTATTTACAACAATCTCCTATGATAATCGTAAGCTGTAAGTTTAATTTGTTAAAATTTGGATAATTTGGGATAAAGGTAAAAAGTTAAATGAATTAAAAACTGTAATAAATTTATTATAATAATAATAAAGACTAAGGAAGACTCGTTGATTTAACTTTTTGGTGCAGGTTTATAATACTGAGAAGTGTTATGGGCGCCCTTTTTTTATTAAATATTTAAGCATAAAATTTAAGATGTAAATAGAAAGGAACAAAAACAGCATACAGCAGTTAATGAAAATTTAATTATAGAAGGACAGCGCTACTGGCTTTTGTTGGCTTTGGTTTCTGTCCCATCATTTAATGAACAAAGGTACGAATAGATATAAGTTTTAAGGGTATGGGTAATGGTAGCCTTATCTTGGTCTAATCGAATATTCAGTGCCACAGGCGTCAAAACTAGAAAGACACAAAACACGCAAGGGCTGCAACTGTTTTGTGTATAATTTTGTGTGTGTAGGTGCTTTAGTGGTTTGCGCGTGTTTGGACTGTGTTATGCCAAGTTTAGTTAGTCCTAATGTGTATGTATCCTAATATGTTATATGAATGTATAACATGCCATTATTGTCATTATTTTTCTACGCTACTTTTAGACACTTTTCCCCGCAAATCAAAAAGATATCAAATATTAGATAAAAAAATCTAAATTTGAAAAAATAAAACTAATTGATTCTTTTTTTTTTGTGGTGATGATATTTTCTTTACCGTAACTGTAAATAGGATTAAAAGTTCTTTGGGCTTTATATTGTTTGTGTCCATCCAGTAAATACCTTAAATCCATGACTAATTATTTCTCCTTGCAGATGAACTAACATCCAACAATTCCACAGAAGCTGTAATTTAAGCTGAAATATTTTTGTAGACAAAAGTTATAAATTATTAGTTTTAGCCAACAACAAGACAAGAAGCAGAGTGGATGGAAAAGCTATGGGCTCTGATATATGGGAAAAACATTGGTAGTCTTTAATTGGTAACCCTGTAATCCAGTCAGAACTAACGCCGTTTTAAATAATTTACTTTAAGGTTAAATATACACAAAAATGCAGATCTGTCAGTGGTTCAATTCAATACGCTACAATCGCTTTTACTCCAGATTTGCTTTTCATTGATTTTATTTATAAATATCATCAGAATGCTCAAGTATCCAACTCAAACGCTTGAGGACAACACATTTGTCAAATAACAAACCAAACCAAATTCACTTGTTTGTGTGTGCTTGTGTCCAATTGAGTGTGTTTTCAGCTAAATGGAGGCAATGGCAAGTTAGCCGCATGGCATTAATATGGAAATTGCTAAATTGAAATTGTCATTCACATTTGCCGCCTGCCTCTTGACTTGCTGCTCTGTTGCTGAGGCATTGTGACATTGTGTTGCCTGTTCTGAATTCAAAATCAATATGTACATATATAACGAGGGCTTAGCACGTCATTTGTCTTGGTTTTAATGTTGGCTTACCATTTTTCCTGGCAGTTGATTCTGTCCCGTAATTAGAGCCGTTTTACTAAATGGCATTACGAATCGATAAGCAGCTGCCAAAGTTGCTACCAAAAATAAATCCCAATTACCAATCGCCTTAATTTGACTAACAAAGAACGCTACACAAACATTGATTGATGGACTACCTGTTTGGCTGACAGAGTGGCGTATTGTTGAAATCATCTCGGAAAATGGAGGTTTAATTGAAGGTCTTAACGGTTTTCATAACTCATCAGAAAGCGCTTAGAAAAGGACACGTGGCACTCTGCTCTCAACAAAATTTAGTTGGCCCTGGCAACCCTAATTGGCTGCTTAATTAAACATTGCCAAATCGCGTATTTACTTGGGCTAACAGGCAGTAACCAAATTGAAGGCTCTTCTCTTTGAAGTGGCCAACACTGCAGTTTTGGCAAATTATCGCCCCTGCAATTCATTTACTTAGTGTACGAAATGCTTTCATCCGCTCTCAACTTGGCCTTAATGGCTGCTCGCTGCATCCACATACTTTTATGACTTTGCCGTACATGCCAGCAATTAAAAGACAATTTATGTGGCCAAAAGTTATGCCAGCAAAGTTTGTACAAACACTTCGACACATATACACACACAGACGCACACCCACACACATAGACAGAGATTCGCTTGAAGTTTTGCCGCCGGGACAATGTTAATTTTGTTATACTTTTAAAGCAGCATCAACTCAAAGTCAACCATAAAACACAAGAACACGTTGCTGGCTCTAAGGTAAAAGTATACGAGACGCAGCAATTACGGCTCTTCAAAGTTGAAAAACTCCTGTTAGCCACTGCAGCAATTGTAACTTTTATGCTTTGGTAAAAGTTACGACCACACTGAAATCTCAACTCTTCAATTATTGACTATCAGAGATTAGTCCTCATAGGTCCTCATAGCATGATGCGATGTGTCCTGCATCAGCAATCAGTTGAGGCATTGTGAGGCACAGTCTCCACTCTTATCTGTTGAAACGGAATTGTTTTGCAATTTGCAACAGCACGTTGCCTTCTGAGCAACAAGTCCGCAATGCGTAAAATCATTTCACAAGAGTTGACTGCCCTGCAGCAGCAGCAAAACTGAAATACTTTGGCTAGACATCAACAAAAAAAAAAAAAAACTGTGAGGGTAACTGCTGCCTTAGTACTTTATATTCATAAAATGATTTTATCACGAAATGTGTAATCTAATACATGTGTAGTGCACATGTCTGTGTACAGCCCCACAATCAATTTAATGATTTATTTAACAAACATCAAATATGGCATGCAATACAGGCTATGTGCGACTCAAAATTTGAAATGTTTACATTATATATGTATATTTAATGCATTTCTCTAATTCGAACAGATTTTCATGCATTTCTTTGCATTATTGTATTCGGCAAGGTTAAACTACTTGGCATTTTCCATACATTTCAACGAAGTAAATAATATGCCAAAATACATTTTATATCAATCGGAAGAACAAACGGACATCCATAAATATATATTCGCGAAATAGTGGAAGTTAGCGAAAAAATTGAATAAATATGATCTGGACGTGGTATATATATAGGTATATATAGTGAGATCCGTTTGTTCATACAGATGGTCAACCAGATAGGTAGATTGACATTATTATGTCGACTGGGCGGTTGATCCAGGTTAAGAATATATATACTCTCTTTCTGCATGTTCCATACCTTTGCGCAATTTTATTATGCCCTTTATATTCCTTTTATGGGCTAAGGGTATAAAAAGCAATGCTCACAAGATAAATAATAAAATGTTAATATATTTTACTACTTCTAGTTGGCAGCCAAAGACAGCTTGTCAACCTGATATAGAGACACATAGAAGGTGCATGTAGTAAGTGAGTTACAAGTATAGATGACGCATGTAGCTGGTATACGAATTTCATAGCTCATTCCATGCCATTAGCCCCAGCACGCCCACAGTCCCCAGAGAGCAGGATACTATAAAAAAAAAGGACGCATAATATAGTCGTACACCATTTTCTCCTCCTATTTTCATTTTCTTTCTTTTTATACACTGAACCCATTTAAATGGGTGCAAAGGTATACTTGTGCAAAAGTATTGAATAGGCAGAAGTTTGCATATCCGACCCAAGAAAGTTTATATATTCTTGATCAGGATTCAAATCCAAGTCGATATGGCCCTGTCTGTTCTGTTCGCCATACCAAGTTTGTATAAGAAACTTGCAAGTTATAGTAGGAAATGTATTGGAATATTGAGCTTTTAAAATGGATTTTGGCAATATAACTGAAAGCTGTGTTTTCATCGACCTAATTTGTTAAACAAGTTGATTCAGGGTATCTAATAGTCGAGTCCCCTGGATTCGAGCATTCTGAGTTGTTTTTATATTTTGTTTGCTGTCGGTGGCAAAGCGCACAAACTTAATTTACTTGATGAATGTACAATGTGTAGTACTCACTATGGCGTTGAGAGGCGTGTCATTGAATTCATTTACTTGGGCACTTTGGCTTCATTAATATTTGCAACGGCAGCCAATGCTAAACAAAAGTCTGAACTTTTTTTTGTTGTAATAATTTAATCGTTAGGTATTTAACAACTTTTATAATGCCAGCTTAGAGGTTAAGGCCATGTTGTCTGAGTCGCTAAACTTTAACGATTGAGATGAGTTTGCAAATTGTTTGGTCAGCGTTCAGTTTTGCAAGTGATATAAACTCTTACCAGGTATGTGTCGGGGGCGCAATGGGTGCCACATTCGCGTTAAGGAGGATTGTGCAGGATGTGGAGGATTGAGCGTTAGGCAAAATACAAGAACAAAAAAAAAAAAAAACCACAATTGCTTTACATTTTCAATTTCCATCTAATCTAATTTACATGATACGCGCACAATTTGAACGCTAATGAGCAAGGACTGAGGGCCTGGCTGACAGACAAGGCGGGTGGCTTTTAGGTACTACGTTGCGTATGCGCAACATATTGCGTGTGAATTTTAATTAAAAAGTTTTTCTCACTTACCCAAGCAAGATAATCGCACCGCCCAGACCCCTTAACCGACCCCAAATCAGATTTTGTTTCCTGCTGTTGCTGCTGATGTTCACTTTTTATTTTGCTCTGCAGCTGCTTCGATTGCATCGATTTTCCTGTTCAGCAACTTAAGAAGCTTGTGCAATGTTGTCAAGTTGCTTTTCATTTGGATTTAATTTTATATAGTACCTATTAGCTAACAAAACATTAGATTGCCGCCACAGGCAGCCAGGTCAATTGATATTGCTTTAGCTGGATTCAGCTGGATGTGTGTGTATTTCGTTGTGGCTACATGCCTGCCACACGCCACCTAGTTGCTATGTAATTAAATGTTCACACATTAACTTATGCTGGCACACACCTGCTGCCTGCTGCCTGCTGCCTGCTACTGTTTCTTACTCAGTTGCCCAGCTAGTAGCAAATTAGCTTATTAGCTGACAGATAACCAATTTCGATTATTGATGGACTGAGTTTCAGTGGGTTTTCTGTGTGTGACCCGAACAATTTGTGAAGATTAGTGTAACAATTCATTTGGACAGGCTCATAATTTGACCTAGACATACATATGTACATATGTGCGTGCTATTAGCCATGTTTTGTTTAGGGCCAATGGCCCAAATGCAAACCACTTGCTTGATTCTGTTTGGCTGCGCTCTTTCTTTCGACTGCGGCTGCTTTTGTGCTCTTGCTCTCTGCGCAGCCGCCGTGCAGTTACTCCGAAAATAGCCCGACATTGCCAGTCAACGGCGTTGCGTATACGCAGCGTTGTCTCAGTCGCTAGCTGGACGTGATGTTGGCCGCAAGGGCGCCACGGCATAAACAAAAGACCAAAGAGGACAAGCCAAATGCCTGAAGGCAGCTCATTGCCGCTGAAACAACAAGTACCTAACAGCTCTCTGTCTGTGTGTGTGTGTGTGTGGTGTGTGCGTTTGCGTGTCTGTGCTAGTGTGTGTGTTGCGTGTATGTGTGCGAATGCGAGTGCAATGTTTTAGATGGCTATCAAAGTGCAGCATAGCTAAAAAGTATGCTTTAGATTATAATTATCGCGCGCGCAACGCTAAAGTTGACGTGTTGTTTCTTTGCGTTTCGGCCAACTCGCAACTTGTGAAGTTTTGACGCGGCTTCCGTGACCCCACCATACATACCTATATATACATACATACATACATGCAAACACATATATATAAATATATGTGTAACAATATGTAAAAACATATATATTTTTACTTACCTTTACGAGCTGAATAATTAATGCAATCAAGTAATTTCAACCCGTTTTAGTCTCGAGTGCGCGCTCGGTTTCAAAGTGGCAATAATGAGTGATACGACCTACGTTTTTGAAATGAAAAACAAGTGACAACAGCGACAACCTTAAAACCTATATATATTTGGTAGGATAGCCTTGGCATTCTTGGATTTCTTGGAATTTTTTGAGGAAACACGGCCGCAAAAACTCCACTCAACTGAACTCAATGCAACTCAACTTTAACTCTATCTCTAACGCAAATGCAGACCAAATTGAAACAGGAAACATACCTTAAAGGGCATACTAAACTAGAACTATATATTTTTCGATGCAGCTTAGTAGTACCTAATTGAAACTACTTACATACATACATACATACTACATACATAGATATATATGTACACAGAGAAGAAACATTTGCACATATTTGCTGATAAATCTAGCGCTAACTGGCAACAAATTCCAATCATAAATTAATGTAATAAAAACTGCGGCGTTTGACTTTCTGCCGAATTTTCAAAATCGAAACCCACACGAGCAGAAATGAAAAGAACAAAAAGAAAATAAAAGCAGAATAATTATAAATGAAATGTGTCTGCAGACCAAAGCACAAAGCAAACAACAAATAACTAATAATAATTTTCAAATTTATACGAAAACATCTATACATATTTACGAGTATCTATGTGAAACATCAGCAACCAAATGAGCAGACAGCTTGGGCCAAATATATTTCGATTAAAATATAAATGAAATTTAACTGGACACATCACTGACACAAAAACCAAATAGCGTGCCAAGTGTTTGAGTGGAAATTTGTATTGTCTGCCAATACCAGATGACAACGGACAACAACAACGACGACAACAACAAAAACAACACCTAGAAAAACAACAAAGAGCAGCTGCTTCTGCAACCAACAGGTTGCCTGCAACAGCCAGAGGCAGCAGCAAGGAACTAACGACAATTACAAGGTGAGTTATGATAGTAGGTTTGTAATTAAACTGCTGCCAGCTGCAAGATAACTTACAAATATCTCATGTGTGCTGCACATACATAAATACAGTTGTCGTTGATCTCAAAAGTTTCCATTGGTTTTCTTAAAGTATTTAAATGAAAATCTGTTCTGTTATACAAAACATATATATTTTGCTGCATTTACTACAACTACTTCTATTTAGACTTTATCTTATAGTTCTGAGGCAACATTTGCAAGCTATTAATAAAATGAAATAGACTTAAATTATATATTTATATGACAAAAATATATTTTACAGTTTATCTACTGAGTATTTCAAAAGTTTTTATTTGCTTATAATTACTTATTAAACCATTTTTATTGGTTGAAGAAAATATATAAATGGTATACATTTTTGCATTTGATTGCTAATATTTAATGGAGAAATGAGTGTCATGAGAAACTCAATATTTTCTATATTTTTTTGAGTTTTCATTTGAGCACTTATTTTAAAAGATGTCTTTGGGAGCACTTTTCTGATCAACTGTCAGTTGTACGTTAATCTCTTAATTGTTCTCACATGTACAAATAAAAATATTTTGTATCCTGAAAAATGCAAAACTGACCGTGTCACAAAGTGCCATAAACAATTTTACAACATTTTGCTTGTCATAAGATTAAATGTGCATAAAGTGCAGGGGGTTCATATGGGAGCGAAACAAAAGCAATAACTATAAAACAAACAGAATACAATGCGCTTGAATTGTGAGGAGCAGGAACCTGCCACAAAAAAAGGGAGACCCACACTCACTTTATGGCAACAACATCAGAAGTAACAACACCAACAGTTGGGTGCGGTGCCAACAGAAAAACATGCACACATACAACTTGAGTTTTTGCTTTTTATGGCCCTATATACATATATATATATATATATATACATATATATATATATATATATATATATATATATACATATATATATATATATACTTTTTTTTTTCGCTGAGTGCCGCTAGCGTTGGAATCTGGAGTGGAAGGTTTTTCAATAGGGATCTAAAGGTATGCGGCAGTAGAATGAAGAGAGGCGACACAGTCTCAGACGACATCGTCCAATTACAAAAGTGAATATTTGAGACTTGGTTTTTCCTTTATTTGGCTGCCATGTTGACCTTAACATTTATTTCGGCTCTTGGCTATAAGTGTCTTTCAACTAGCTGACCTGAATTCGAAACCTTTAAAGCTGAATGCATTTTATTTACCCAGAGTCCATATATATGTGTATCCACATAAAAAGAAAATATATGTATATATATATATATATATATATATATATATATATATATATATATATTTAATTCAGACATTGTTTTCATGCTGTTGATAATGAGCCGTTAGCGGCTGAGTAGAGGTGGGGAGAGTTGGATTACGGAGTGGTTTGTTAGTAGTTGGCGCGTTAGTTGGAGCCACTCACGCGATGTGCGGCACTTGAGCACGTTTTGCATAAATTGCTGGGGTCCATATTCATCCCTGATGGTATCCTAGTAACGACAACCGCGCCCACCTTTCACGCTAGCCGTGTGGCGAGTCAAGCAAAACAATGACCATAAAACCGCAAGCAGATGGACTTGTTAAGCATTTAAGCACAGCTGCTATTTTCACATCATGCCCGCATAAAAAATCGCGGCAAACAACAATCTGCTGCCCTAATCTGTTTTGGGCATCGCACAGATGCCTATCGATGTCCAGTGGCTGCCCACTTACGCACCTGCCAGGGCGTTAAGTAAGCTAACAAGTATGCGTAATTAGATTTACGTTGCGTATACGCTATGTTGCCTGGACACCTGAGCACTTAAAAACGAAAAATTTGCGAAACCTTGCGAGACGTGTCTCAGTGCTGGGCAATCAACGCGTATCTGCCTAGCTACCAAAAACTGGAAGCACGTACGTTGTAGCCAATCACTGGCGGCTCAATAAACGGAAAACTATTTGCCGAGGGTCTAACATTTTAAGTCCGGGCAGCAGGCGAAAATTCCAGATCCTTTGCCTGCCTTCTGTTGGTTGTTGTTGTTGTTGTTTGTCATGTTGATTAACTGTCAGGTGAGGCAGTGGCACGAAAATGATGGTCCTTGCTGTCCGCTCCATTTTTGTGAGCTGCAGACTTATTACAAACAATAACATTTCCATAGTCACTGTGACAACAAAGCCCAGCCAAATGAGATATTCCCTGTGGTTACGTTAAGCAAAACAACAATTACACAGTCCACAAAACACGACTTGAGGATGTCCTTTTAGAGTGTGACGGACATCAGTAACAGGCAACTAACTGAAATTTTGCATATATTTTTGTTAAATATTGTTTAACTTTCATATTTTTATTTTTTGCATTCTGTTTCATTTTTTTCTATTGTCATGATATCCAACGAAAAGTTTTTTATTTTATTAGCTCTATTTTTAATTGCTTTGTAAATATATTTTGATATTGAAATATGAAAATATGTTAAACAATATATAAAAACATTTTAGAATCAGAATAATTAAAATGCAAATATGGTTACACAACATATAGTATATATCTGAATATATTTTGATATATATTTATATATATATATTAGTGTTTATTTAACCCACACAAATCCATATGTGCGGTCAGTTTGTTGCTTTACCCTGTTGCAGGGTATGTTGGGTAGAGAAAGTACGCAACAATAACGAAATATTATGCATTATTTAGGATTTGCCTTTGCATTGCGGCCAGTGGCAGTGGCAGTGCCGCTGTGGTTACCGCAGGCGACACAAAAAGTTCATAAAATAAATAGTAACGTTAGCAAACAAGTAGCCGAGGCTTTTGTGGTTGCTTGTGTGTGTTGGGGGCTCCGGCCAACAGTTGGCAGTTGGCAACGGCAATTAGCTTTAAACACGCCATTAACTGCTTAAATGGCAACATGTGTGTAATGCTCCAGCTCCAGTTCAAGGCTCTCATATCGCTGTTGCTGCCTCGCTGCCTCTAAGTTCTCGTTGCTCGCTTCTAAGTATGTTCATTATCACCTGTCCGTGAGGTGCACACCAATGGGCGGGGGGGCCATCTGATATTAGATATACCCAGAGATACTGACATATAGACGATTGCCACACAACGCTACCCCAACCGCTCATATCCCACAACGCATTCTTAAGTGCTTCATCTTGTCTGAATAAAATTAGAGGCAGGCAACCTGGCACGCCCTCCCAGCCCCCCGCTGTGCACCTCACATCCCCCGCCCCCTGTGCGCCTCATAAGACTTACAAAATGAGCTGGCACATTTATGGCAGACATTTTGGGGGAGCATGGCATTAAAGCAAACTCCACCCCCGCCACGAACTCTCTCTCTGCCTGCATCCCCAGGCCGACTAGACTTCCCATACATACCTAATGAACTCAGAGTTGCCTTCCGAGCAACAAAATGGATACTAAGGCCCCAAAACGACCGAAACTCCTCAGTTCTGTTCACCTACAAACAGTTCACAGTTCTCATCGCTTTTATTTATGAACGCATCTAGAAAAAATGCATATTTATGTCAAAGCTGCCTGCTGTTTAGGCCTTTGTATTTATTCACTTTGGCTGACATTTTTATTGCTCTTGCCCTCCATTCCATATTTTTAGTATATATCGTATATATATATATATATATGTATATAGAATATAAGTATTTTACTCACACCTCTGCAACTTGACGCTCAAACTTCAAACTCGTTGGCGCGAAAACTTGTAAATTAGTTTTATGCCACCTGAGAGTTGGAGCATTTTGAGAAGCATATGGCACGTGCCGCTCGTGCAACACTCACTTATAATATGATTTTCAGTCGACTATCGTTAAAGTTCCGATGTAAGAATAATAGTATGGCATATATCAGTAAAATTGAGGTAAAGTTGCGCAAAGCTCAACTGTCAAATGCGATTTATCATGCTTGAGCTAATTGATTGACGTAAGTTTATCATTTGATTTGATTGAGAGCTTATTAGATTTGATTTGGCACATTAATTGCTTAAAAGATAGTTTATTGTGTTGTGAATTACGCCATAATTTGAAAATTATATAATTTTCTTTGATAATAATAAATGCATATTTAATTTAAAATGAGAAATTTTTATTCAAAAAATAAACTATATGGAAAACTATACGCAATACAATTTTGGGAGAATATAATGTATATTTACGTGTACATTGGAACATCATAAGCCTATATAGAATATTTACAAATGCTCCAATGAATTCATTTGAAAACGGGCCAAATCATGGCGTAAATAAACAGTCTGTATTCAAATTGAATGCGAACCAGACGTGAATGGATTCATTATCAATACTAATGACTTGTATGGGTATATATATAGCATATACAAATCGAACTTTATGGATCTGTACAGTTGCTGCTTAAGTTTATTTTATGCGAGCCGCATTAAAATGTCAACAATTTGACATCAATTGAATTGCTATCGTTTTCTTTCCAATCGCGGCAACTTCAACTTTTCACTGTTGTGATTTTGGGCGATGAAATTTAACTGTGCTGAATTTGCTGGCATTGTGTGACTGGGACTGGGACTGGAACTGGGACTGGGACTGAGCCAGCGATTCGGCTTGTGTTTGCTGGGAGCTGTTTCCAACTGGTTTGTTTGCGTTGCTACGGGTCGCTAGGCTTTCACTTTGAGACGCAGCCCAACAATTTCCAGCAAATAACTCAAAATGTCAGTCGCAGCAATGAAGAAATTTGCCAGGATATACGAGAAATGTCAGCGAATTTAAGTTGCTGCGGCAGACTTGCTGTTTGCCCCTAACTCTCCCGCTGCTCCCTTTCAGTTGTGGTTATGTAATGGTTACAATTGACGCAATACTATTGACAAATTGCCCAAAAAAAAATTTACTGGCTAGTGTTGTTTATAATTTTCAGCAAACTGTTTATCTCGGCAGTTGTATGTAAACAATAGCTCAATATATTTTTTTATGCGTTAGCAATGAAAATCGATTAATGTTCGGCTGGCCAACACATTTGTTTTGATTTATGGTTATAGGAAGCGATGGCCAACACATAAAGGGCAATATAGTACAATAGGCAACAGCAACTGAACCAAACCATCGATTGTTAAGTAAACATTTCAGCGTTTGTTTAGGTGCATCAAAGTTTTTCCTTTTCTGTTTAATTTTCGTCTTCATTTTGCTAGTTGCTTTTGTTTTTGTTTTTTGTTTTTTGTTCTTTGTTTTTGCTGGTTGATTTTGTGGCTTGGCCTATTCGATTAATGTTTTTTTGTGTGTGTGTTCGTCGACATACAAACTTGATGTATGCTTTGTATATTTGATTACCCGATAAATTTCACTTCTAGCTTTAGCACATTGATGAGGAAAGTTTCACTTTTTATTGATTTTTGGCGCCCCAAAGTGCAAATTTACTTAACCTAATGACCCATGCGGTCCAAATATAAAGTAACCGCACAAATGCTAAAGTGCATGGGAAAAATGCTCAAAATGTCAGTTGGGCGCCACCCCCACAAACCAACACAAAAATCCCACTTTTTCGGGTGGTAACTGAAGCTGCTTGCAAACTAACAAAGTGCTCTAATAGAGCCAAAGGGGCTAAGGCAGTGCAACTGACAGTGGCATCAAAATCAGCAACAGCAACAACAACAACAACAGCTGCAGTAGCTGGGGCGCACTATAGAAAAACAACACATTTTTCCTGCATAAATTGTGAACTCAACAACGTAGTCTAGACGAACTGTCGACTAAGCAGATAAGTCTACAGCTTATCATGTATTTTACTATATATATATATATAGAATTTAAAAAAAGCCCCTGTTTGCAAAGCAATCCCTCTATTTAAAATATTGTATATTAAAAAAAAGTACGACAAACATTATTTATAAGCGACTTAGCAGGCTGATAAGGTCTGACCTTGAAATTGATAAATAAACAAAGTGTATAAGGTTTCGAGTCAAATTTATTGCTTATAAGAAAAGCTTATTACATAATACACTAGACACAAAAAGAGTTTAATATTTAAGCGGCTATCAAAACACAAGTTGAAAGTAATTGTTGTTCGGCCAGATCAGGCATTATATTCTAGAAATATTAGATTATATATATAAATAATGGATTCTGATTAAATTTAAGATTTTGGTATTTGGTTTGAGGTAATCATTCTCTGGTTCGATTCTTTGTCCAACTAATTTTTTACCCGAAAAAGTGTAGCTATTTCCTCTAGTGCAATGGCAGCCACGACAAGACCAAGTGCTTGTTCTGTGGGGCGCATTCGTTGTGTTGACGCATGTTGAAGTTGCTTTTGACACTAATCGTTGCTGTTGCTCGAAAATTTGCAATGCAAAAAACAACATAAAGTGGCTGACTAGGCAGCGACCTTCGAGCTAAAACTTAAATATTCAACAGCGGCGTTTTTTACATCATTTCACTGTCTCATTTTTCTTTTGGTGATTTTTTTTTTATACTCGCATTAGTGCATCCCCTTCGCAATAATGCTTATCTAACCTTGCTGGCATTTGTCCGAGCTTATCAGCGAAAATCCCCCGAACAATAGCCGGTCTCAGGTCTATATAAAAACGCTGTCTCTTTGGACGCTGTACCATCAATCACCCAACGAGAGGATTTCAGACAAGATGCAACTCAATCCAAGTAAACTGATGCCACTGCTGCTGCCTTTGTTGCTGCTGCTTGGTGTCGCGTTCAGTGAGGCGAGTCGCCGCCAAGGACCCATCTTTGATACCCGACCATCGCCGTTCAATCCCAATCCACCAAGAGGTGGCCCGTACGTATAGCTTGGCGTGCTGATGGCGTTAACATATTAGTTTAATTTGATGCAATTAAAGTCAACCTGAACATCAAAGGCATGCGTGTAATTTCATTATTGATATTTTGTGTGGCAGACTCAGTTGTGTACACCTACTTTCGCGTAGTTGAGCTGTGTTTTTCCGTTCGTTTTGCCAAGGCAACCAATTACTAAAGTTTGCATTTACTGTTGCTGCCAAAAATTTGCAAGTTATAATTGAAATTTGTGCCATACAACAATTTGACAGTCATCGCTTGGGTGTTAACAATGCAATCACAGTGCAAACTCGTTTAATTATAAACCCTAACCTAAACTTCGGCTAGGGGGAATTCCACTTGTAACCAGAGTTTTCTTTGATCTAGCGCTAAATTTACGCAAACCAGTTGACATATTTTAAACGGCAGCTAGCAAATGGTGAGTGAATATGGATGAAGATCCAACCTAGCTTCTCATGGGCAAACAAGTCGACTGCTGCAATCAGCATAGTTCGGCATATTTTGATATCAAAGATATGTTCAAAGTACTTGATACTTGTTAATTTTGTCGGTCGATTGACAATTGTCACAGGGCAACCAGTTGAAAAATAAGTCCCTAAATTTTGTAAAATTTCTGTTTGTGCTGCCTCCACTCGTATTAATTGCTAAAAGTAATTTATTCCGCATATTTATTGAAGCCATTATTAGTAAATGGTGAATAAGTATGGATATCAAGACCCTGAAGCAACTGTACACCAATCAGTTCACGCTGTCGAAGTTCATCGCAGGGATTGTGACTGCCATAAACAGTAAGGATCCACAGAGACAACTTCTGGGCATGGAGCTGGCGCGCAAATTGGCCTGCAACGAGAGCAATCCACCCATTGATCTAATGATTGGCCATGGAATTGTACCAATCTGTGTACGTTTTCTTAAATGCAACAGCAACGATCTGCTTAAGTTTGAGGCAACCTGGATTTTGACCAACATTGCTGCCGGTACATCGGGTCAGACACAGTGTGTCATCGATGAGAATGCGGTGCCGCTTTTAATACATCATCTTCAGTCTGATAATATGTATATAGCTGAGCAGGCTGTTTGGGCACTGTGCAACATTGCCGGTGATGGTGCTCCGGCACGCGACATCGTCATTCAGCATAATGTGATCGGTGGCATTCTGCCACTGATCAATAAGGGAATGCCACTCTCATTGCTGCGCAAAATTGTTTGGCTAATGGTAAATTTGTGCGGCAAACGCCCATCGCCAACCTTGGAGCAAGTGAAGCGCCTGTTGCCAATGCTCTCCGAATTGCTGGTCTCCAATGACTCGAAGGTTCAATCCTGTGCTTGCTGGGCGCTGTGCTCGGTGACGCATGATGATAAACTACAAGCTGTAATCGATGCGAAAACAGTGCCACGCTTGGTGCACCTACTGAAATCTGTTGAGCTGGACATTTTATATCCAGCATTGCGTTGCGTTGGCCTTATTGTTGCTGGCACTGATCAACACACCGATGTGGTCATCGCAGCTGGGGTATTGCAACCACTTGGCCAGTTGTTGGAACACTCCGATCGCAATATAGTCGAGTTGGCTGCTTGGACTGTCAGCAATATTACGGCTTGCAATCAGGCACACATTCAGGCCGTCATTGATTCGGGCATATTTCAGCAGCTATGCCACTTGCTGGGGGTGAATAATATCAAGGCACGAAAGCAGGCCGCCTGTGCGGTGAGCAATACGACCATATCTGGTACATATGAGCAAGTTGTGGATCTCCTAGACAAGTACAAGATATTTAAGCCATTCGTTGATTTACTTGATGTCCCGGATCCACACACTATCATGGTGGTGCAAATAGGTCTATCCAATCTATTCGATTTAGCCAAGAACCTGGGCGACCCTAAGGACATATTTCTTATGTTCGAACAGTTAGGTGGCCTTGATAAGCTGGAGAAGTTGCAGCTGCACGAAAGTGAGGATATCTATGAGAACGCCTGTGACATTATCAGTAATTACTTTTCCGAAGCTGAGGAGGACTCAGAACAGCCGGTGATTAATGACGGAGTGGAGTTTAATGCCACACAGCCAAGGAAGCCCGATGGCGGTTATAGCTTCTAAAAGTCACAAGTGGCAGCAAGAATAGGACACACAACCCACCCAGACACACACAACATGTTATTTGTTAGTCTCAAATATACCCAAAGTGTGTATAGTTAAAATTGTTTGTACTACATTTCCACAAAACACATCCTGGACGTGTTGCTGTTTTCGTTTTTGTTTTTCTTCCATAAATACTAATTCTAGGAACACGAACTCCTCAACTCGTCTCACAATCTCTGTTAAGACACTCTGGCTTAAGACACTATATACTCGACATATAATATTATTAGCTCAGGACGCTGTCTGTTGCGCTTGAGCTGTTTGTTGCCATTGAACCTCCTTTAACCTTGGTATATATGTGGATCACAGACACACACACCACTTCCTGTTTTCATGCCACGCAACTGAACAATTTGTCCGCATCATACAATATAATAAAAACAACATAAATCATTGGCATTAAACTCTGTTCAATTTTATGATAGATTCAAAAATAATGTATTTAATGCTATACAAAGAGGAAAACAAGCAAAATGTGTACCAAGCAGCAAATATGATTGTCAAATTAATTGCAAAGAGTAAATTATCAATTTGCTGATGCTGATGCCAGTTCAAAATAGAAACAATTTGGTAAAAATTATTGGTGATTTGATGATTGGCTGATGCGACTGCAAACAGATTACTTAGGTTGGGTTGAGTTTGACATTTGTTTGTCTGTTATGTAGGCTATTATCCAGCCGATTTACAGCCAGATTGTTGTTATAAAACCTTAACCAAGAACTATGTCCTTTAACTCAATTCCATAAGTATCCAATAATATTCAAAATGCAATGCGTTAATCATTTCAATGGGGTCTATCTTAGCTGCGCCCATTTGTGTGTGCGTGTTGGTATCATGCATTGAATTTGCATGTCTCCGCATCCCTGGTGACAGGCCTCATAAATAATAACTGAAAATTGGGCTAGCGAAGCCTTCAAGCGGAGAGATGCATTCACCTGGTGTAAATGTACGTTGACACTCACGCATCTGGCGATGTTTTTTCGGTTGCGCGTGATGCAATTTATAATTTTAATGCAATTTACTTCGTAGTGATTACTGACGCGCCAACGGGGCGTATGAGTAATCAGCTGCTACTACGGCTGATGCTGCGGCAGCTAGTGTTGCCAGTTTTATTTGCGTATATTAAAATTGAGTACGCGCAAACATTTCAATGAGTTTCACACACAATTTGTGCTTTGCTTTCTATTTTCAGACGTGGCCGATCCAAGAAAAGCGCAAAGCAAAATTTAAAAACAAAAAAAAAACAGAAAAAAATGAAAAACACTTGCGAAAATTAGCAGGCAGCGTTTGGCCGATGCTGCGGCGGCGTCGTTGGCCGTGCCATCTATAAATAGGCACTATATGCGCGTGACAGCTGTGACAAATGGTGACGTCATTGACTGGATAGCGCGTTAAATGCTAAACGCTCGATTATTGCTGGCGACGTCATCAAAGTAAATATTGTACATCACGTATTCGTCGCGTATTTTGGCCAGGCCAATAAATACACATTTTATCAATTGTGAATGTGTGCGTCTGTGTGGGCCCAACAAGAATGTGGCTACTAAAAGCGAACTGATAAGATCGACGCCCAATAGCCAATATAGCATAGATATATATATATATATACATATACATATACATACATATATATATACAGCGTATACATATAATAACAATATGCGAAGAGTAAACACACGAAGAGCCATGAGAATCGCACGAAAGCACAGCAAAAAAAAAGCAGCAAGAAAAGCGGAACAAAAACAAATATTGTCAAAATAGCAACTGAAATGCTTACAAGCTGCTGAGCCTCAGTCTAAATTCATCGTCGATCGGCGTCGTTGACTGCCTCGCGCTGCTGCCGGGCGTCTATTTCTTTGGCTGCGTGTGTGTGTGTGTGTGTGTGCGGGCGTGCGTGTGTGTTTTGCCGTGTCGTGCCCTGTCGTGCCGTGCCGTGCCGTTTCGTGCCGTGTCGTGTCGAGTCGAGTCGTGCGTCTGTCTGCCGTGTCAGTGGTTTATCGCTGTGTGTGGGAAATATATACATATATTTTATATGAGCGTAAAAAGTGGAAAGTGGCTGCCTCTTAAGTGTTGCAAAATAGACTTTAACGAGCTCCGAGCAAACCAGAAACATCAACAACTTTGTAACAAAAACAGAGAAAAACTATACATGAAATAAACAAAAAAAAAAAAAAACAAATAACAAAAAACAAATAACAAAAAAACAGAAAACAGAAAAGCAACAAAACCGAACGCAAATTGATTTCTGTCTGCTTGCAGAAAATACACAATAAATACGTGTCATAAATCATAATAAACATTTGTGCTAAATCCGTTTCCAACTTAAAATGTCAGCAATAAATTTAAACAAAGGATTTTATTTAATACAATTGCAGCTGCTCTAAACGGTGAGTTTTAACCAAAATAAGATAAGACACAACAGTTATCGTGTGTGTTACTCAGATTTATTACCCCCTGTAGGCAAATGATTAGATTTATGATATAGTAATCCGATCTTAGCCATCTTATCTTTGGTACAGCGGATACTCAGCTATTTTCTCCTTAATAAATAATAAATAGTTTCACGCATGCTCTGCATATATTTGAACAATCGCTCTTTATTAAACTTTGCCAAACTTTGGTTTAAGCTATCGTCAAAAAACTTAAAGAGTTGTCCGATAACTGTCCGGTTATATATGATTGATATCCTTATATGCTTGCAAATATTAATGTGAAGGAATTGGAAAATCGTGTCAATAGTTAAATTATCCTTAACAAGGGCAACACAATTACACTGAGCATTTATGGCAACATTTTAAATGGGCCCATCAATCAGTTAGTTGACCTGATAAATTATATCTAATTAGCTAAATGCATTTGTCTCTCAGTCTCACTCAAAAAATTGGCCAATTTCCTAGTAAAAGGACTCACGACTTATTCACTTATTTGTGTACATTATATGACAGCACAAAGTCTACTCCTATAATAGGCTCTTTCTTCGAAAAGATTGTTAAGGTAAGGCGGTTAGAAGTGTGTGAGAGAGAGAGAGTGAGAGAGAGAGAGAGAGAGAGAGAGAAAGGAAGTGAGGAAAGCCTACGTTGATTCAAAATGGGCTCACGCAGCGCATACGCAATTTGTGTGCGTATGTTTTAGCTGCATGAATGTTTTCATAAATTGAGTTTGCTTTTTTCGACAGCTCGTTTTGTGAGGGTTGACACCATCAGCCGTCCCTCCATCTCACATTCCCCATACCTTGTTACACACACACACATACATACACATACATACATATATACTACCTGTCATTATTCATTGCGATGCGACTTTTGTGTCTGTTGCCGTCATCAGTGCGCGTAAGAGTCTCAAAGCCAACACATTTCAATAAGGGAATTATGAGGTATTAGACTCATATTGCAGCCCCGAAAGAAAAAAAAATGGTATTTTTATACAGTGGGGTTGAGTTGAGTTTTTGGGTTGATTTTCTCATTGTTATGCACGGTAACATTTGTGCGCTTGAAGGCAGCTTACGCAATTGATTAGTCTTAGATACTTTTATACTAATGCCGAAGTAGCTATAGTAACGCTATGCTCGCAAAGAATCTCAAGAATTTTGTTTTATAGAATAACAACAAAACGGGAAAAGAAAAAAACTTTGTTAATTTATGTGTGTGCACAAAACAAATAATAAAAATAAATACGAAACGAAATTAAAATAAATACAACACATGGCAAAAACATTGCAAACAACAGTTTCAGATCGCACTGCCATCCAATTGTATTTCCACATATGTTTTGCATCTATGTATCTGGGAATTCTTTACAGCGCCCCGTACCTTGACAATGCACTTGAGTCAAGTTTGCTTCCTCGGCGCTGTTGGGCATATCGCGGCCATATCGTCAAGTCGTTGAGATGCTTCGTTGCCAATGCAAAGGCTGCCAAAAATTGCATTGGGCGACAGCTTGGACAGGACGGATGGGGTGGGGTGGGGGAGGAGGTGGAGGTACAGGAGGGCCGAGCATGATATGAGAAGCGAGAGTAGAAAGCAGCTGCTGTTTATTTATTTATAACATTTTGATTGCTGCTCGCTGTTCGTCGCCTGCCTGCTGTTTGCCGTCGCGTTTCCTGATTATGATATACGCACTAGCAGGGCTTGGGTATATTGGCTTTGTCATAAAATATATAACACACCACCCTATATATATATATATATATATATATATATTAACCTGTCGAACTGTCTGTCAGCTTACAGCAGACACATTCCATTAACTAAATGCGGCCTATGCAAAGAATCTGTTCGACTACAAAATATATCATTAGTAAATGCGTCATTCTGCTCAGCACAAGGTATTTTGAACAAACAACCTTTGAGTGAATGTAAATTATATATACATACATTCATTACAAACTGATACAAATTGCAACAACACTGATTTAGTATTTTGAGTCACAGGTGAATATAAGCGAAATGACCGAAATAGTCCGATTTGTGTTGCAATGTTGCCTGTTTGTTCAAAGTGATGTGAATATGCAGAGCATGTCGAAGAACATTGACTTTCCACACTTACTATATGTGAGTTAATTTTAATTTTATTTAGTATATTGATGCTGAGGTGCATTTTGTTGTTGCATAAATGCAATGCGCACAGCGGATACAACCAGTCACATTCCTATGTAAATCTAATTGCATTAATAAGCCCCTGCTAACTGTCAAATTTAGAATGATAAATATGATTAAAAATCTTTCGGTGTGCAAGTTTATGCAAATGTACAAAATATGCATGTGCGGGGAATATATAATATATCAATTATTTTTATATTTACATGTGTGAGTGTGTTTTCCCCAAAACATGAGATGCATTATAAATCGACATGCATAATTATAATATATTTCATTAGATTTTTGAATTCATCAAATATCGGCTGCATCGTTTTGAAAACAATATTTCAACTTTCTGATAATAATTAATAGATGCAGGATTAGCATGCTTATCGAGATAGAAGTATATATCACAGATCGCAGAGTTGTCTGTCTCGATGATTATTGAAAGTAGGCATTAAAAGAACAGCTCACGTCGAGAGAAGATGGAAAGGGTCGAAGAAGCTCTACAACATTTATAATTTAAAGTTAAGAAATTTAACTAAGTCAGTTTATATTAAACGTGTTTAAATTAATATTAAATAAACAATTTGCATCTAAAATCCATATTGATATTCTGTAGGCATGTTAGATATATACCAGTTGTTGTAGTGTATACAAGTATCGATAAGTTTCACACAACTTTGCTATGCAGCCATCATTGATAAGCGCAACTACTTCAAAGTAGCGACCGGCAGGCGCCCAACCAACCGCCGCCCCTGCTCCCTCCACCCCCTCCCTCTGTGCACCCACGCGCCGCCCACTCAATGACGCTGTCAGGGCTGTCATTGGCAGACAGCTTCAGATTGTTGCATTGTTTTTGTAGCTAATTAATTTTGTATACCTACTTACTGTTGCACTGTTATGGCACATAGATGCCTGAAAGTTGCCCAAAGCGTTCGTTGCCATGGTTATTGCTTTTTGCTGTAACTGCTGGTGTTGCTGTTAATGTTGCTCTGGCTTTCATTACTATGAGTATGTTTGTGCATTTTACAAAATTGCACTCACTTTGTGTTTTCTGCCTTATGAGATCGCTGGTAATTGGCAATTTGTGCGCTACTTTACTGATTTTCAATGTGGGATGGCTTGCAGGTGCAAAATAGTTTCCCCTTCTCAAGGCGAACGCATCCAGAGTTCTCGACCTGACTTTAATGTAGTGAAACTTTCGCCTCACCTTTTGCGAATATAAAAGCGTCTAACTTCCCCCACGGTTTGGATGATTGATCAATGTTGACAGATTTAACGAGCTGGTAAAGTGCTGCCAAAACAATTCAATTATTTGGAATGGAAGTGTGTGTGTTTTTCGCTGCGACGCAAATGGAAAGAAAATATTTGCATATATAATGCAAGGCATTATCAGCATCAACGCCAAAATCAGCATCACCCCAACACTTTCATCATCATCATCACCATCATCATCATTACCATCATCATCAGTTCTCCAAGTTGCCATTTCCCTTGACCATTTTTCCAACGTTAAGTTGGATCGCTGGCATTTATATATATATATATGCGTAATTATTTATGCGCACGCTGACCTGCCACACACACATCTCACACCGAGAGACTGCCACTGCCACTGCCACCACTATTTAGCTGGCAGGCATTACGACTTTAAAGCTTATAAATAATTCAGCTTTTGTGAAATTGTGATTTCTTTTTAATGCGAATTGCCTTCAAATGGTTTTCATGATTTAATTATTAATTCATTTATCGATGCATTTTCTATGTGTATTTTTTTCTCGACTTTTTTTTTTTTTTGTTTGTAGGTACAAGGCCTGCCAGCTTATGACAATACGACTTTAATCGTTCGCCTTTGTTTCGCTGTCTGCGTAATGCGATTTCAATGCCGTGTAGATTTCAGCTGGCCCCTGGCCAAGGAATCTCAATATTACTTAAATGTTCAGGTTTGTTTAGTTTATCTACTCGCAGGTTAACAGGTCTTTGCCATAAATCTATCAGCCAAAATGCCAAATAGTTGTATAAACGGATTTTAACCTTAATTAATAATAATTTGGAATACATTTTTGGTTCAATATCAATTTGGTTAAAAACATTCATTATTTTGAAGATTTTCAGAGCATATCTTTGAGATATGTTTTATTTTATTTACATTTTATGGGAAGACCAGTAAATCTTCCGTTATTCCAACAGCTTTCCCAGTTCCTTAATTGCCACATTTTACAATCAATTTGCATTCATTTAGTTCATCATCGATCATATCAATTAATATGGCTCATTAATTTTTCCAACAGAGTGTTGGTTTAATATTAATCCTTTAATGTGCGAAATAAACTGCCCTGTCAGCGAGAGCTAAGTACATAAATTCTGTTAATTTTGTGTGAAGTTCAGATCCATTAAATGCTCCATTATGAGCTATCTGTGGCCTGAGCACAAAACATGCCTAAACCAATTGGGCTAAGCTTAGGCATTTTGGCCAAAGCTATGTGGCCATGTGGTAAAGTTACGCAACTTTGTTTTGCCAACTGCCACAAAGTTTGTCCAGCAGCTGTGCGACTGTGCAACCAATGCCGAATCCCGGCCAGAGAACATATCACTCTAACTTTTGGACATAAAACTTCCTTTGCAATGAATTGAAATGGTAAACAATAAAATGGGCCACAAATTTTCTCGTATGCGAAATTCTCAATAAATTAATGATGTTCTGTTCTCTGCAGCCAAAGTTTGTTTTTATTCACTTTTATTATATGTGGCATACGATTTATGATTAAAATTTAATTAGTCTTATTTGTATACTCTGGCAGATGGTATTTTAATTTTGTTATAAAGATGCGAACGTTTTGAAAAAGACGTGATCAGCCTAAGAAGTCGAGTTGATAGAGACATGTCCATCTATACTTCAATTTTGCTGGTATATTTATTGACGTTGGATTATATCGGGTTTGTTTGGCGGCAGGTAGTCAAATCACTTTGGTAATCAGATTACTTTTTAAATTCATAATGAATTATAAATGTCAGCAGATGAACTACTGTCTGCAAGAATATGGACTGTTCGGCTTGCCTAACAAATCCGTTCTTTCTTGTTTATAATTAAATAATGAAAATGACCCGATTAATAAATAAACATACAATAAACATATACAAAATATGCTGAAAAATTTATCGGGTATAAATTATTTTGCTGTTTATACTGAAATTTATTATTATACTGTGTGATTTTCACAATATTAATCGTTGAGATAATTTGGTTGATTATTAAGATTATATAAAATCGCAAAACTTGCCAAGACTTAAATTTTGATGGGCATAGCTTGTTTTCTAAATGAATATTAGATTCAATCTTTGAAACATTTCGGATATTTTATACACTTACACGAGTTATCAGAATTTCAGAGTCTTAACTAAAGTATTTCTCTTTCTTTTGCAGTTATTGCCAGCATGCAGCGCTCTAAATGACAACACGATCCCAAAAAGTTCGAACTCGATTTGTGATAAACCCAAGTTGAATAAAGTACGCGCCAAATAGTTAATACTTATGTTTACATGTATTTAATTTATAATTTCTAAACGTAACTCTCTTTAGTTATTATTGAAAATTCAGTTAGTGAGACTCTGAGACCGAACAACAACATTATAAAAGACAACTTGACACTGCAACAAAACTTTAACTGTAACTGTAACTGTAACTGCAACTGCAACTGTAATACACATTGATCCCTACAAAAAAAAGAAAAACAAAAAGAAAAGACACTCACCTTTAACGATACTAGTTAGTTAAACATTTAGTTAGAGCTTATTAAATATTGTTAGCCTTATTAATTAGGGATTAGCCCGCGAGCTCTCTGCACAATTATATAGCGAGCTGCCAACCATGTCACATGGCGAGCTTGAGGAATGTACGTAATATATCCCGCCGATGAGCTCATCTTGATGACCTATGGTTTCTTTGCACCACGTGTGAAACCGCGACCCTCACTCGATTGCCTACCCGAGCCACTGATACCACTCGAGTATCCAGCTAGAGCCGCTAACAGCGCCAACGCCAACGCCAACGCCATCTCCAGCAGCAACAACAACAAGAACAACAACAGCAACAACTTTACTAGCGCTGCCGCCACTAGCTATCCAAACGACAGCTTCACAGTTGTTGCCACTGCACCACCGCAGCCCATACCGATCCGCATTCCCGCCACATTTGCCGCACCAACGCCGCCCAGCTCGCCGCACAACATCAGCAACAACTACGACTACAACTACAGCAACTACAACAACTACAACAGCAGCAACAACAACAACAACTTTTTTAACTTTGAACAATCAAAGCCATCCGCTGTTCAGTCTCAGAGTTTGCCACCGACACCCACACGACGCACCTCGCGCGCTTCTCTGACCCACTCCAATCACAACTCCGGTGGCAGCAAACGGAGCAGCGTACGGAGTAATCGCTCGAGGGCGCCACTGTCGCCACAGCTGCCACATCAGCGTCCGCTGAGCACGTCCATGTATAATAATGATGCCAGCATGCAAGGCGGCAGCAATTCTGCAGCAGGACGCGCACCATTCCAGCGCAGCAGCGCCTACGACGAGGAGCGTTTAGACGACTTTGGAGCTGGAGCTGGTGCATCGGGCACAGGCTCGGTCGTTGCACGTTCGAGGAGTCCGAGCATATTTTTGGAGCCACCCTCACCAGATCCCACACATGCACACTTCGGCCCCGGCTGGGGTAGACCCATGTCGCCCATGGATCTGCCCCCAGAGCGTTCCACCAGCAGTGGCGGCAATAAATCACCCACCACCAGCAAATCGCGCCTGCGTCCAAAGCTCCACATACCGCTGGGTCGTCTGGGACGCTCCACCTCCTCGGATACGCGCGAGAGCAATCGGTTGCGTGAGGATGTCCATGTGCATGTGGAGAATCCAGTGTTTAGCAGCGAGAACCTGCGCCAGAACAACTTCGATGCATTCTTTGAGGCACGCGAACCGGTCATTAAGCTGCATCCACGCACACCCAATACGGCGTCGCCCGACGGACGCGGCTACTCACCACCGCTGGAGAACTATGCCGGTGTCTATGATTCACCGCGGACACGCAGTCCCGCCGGCAGCACGGGAGGCGGTCTATTTGCACGCTCGACGCGGGAGGAACGCGAGCGAGCGCTTAATGCGCGCTCCCGCAGTGCAGATCATTGGGATGAGATGGGGGCGGGCGGGTCGGCGGGTGCGGCGGGTGCGACTGCAGGGGCTCCAGCGAGCGCTGGTGGCGGTGCGCACTCCAAAGGTGACAGGTGCCCCCAAAAACTACTTTTTCACAAGCTAATCAAATTGTTTACAGTTAGTAGTTTAGCTGCTGCTGCCGCTGCTGCTGCTGCGCAAGCTGCCAAGAAAACATATTGTGTATAAATTTGTTGTTGCGTGGAACGTTCATTTGTTTTAGTTCAATTGATTGATTGACTGATTTGTTGGTGGAGTGATTGAATGATTGAGTGCTGCACAATATGCGGCCAAAGTGCTGCAAGTTTTTAACTGCTATTGTTCACATGATTTTCTTTTATGGCTTTGGCTTGTTATGACCTTGCAGGAGTTGGTTGCTTCGCCACTTTGTTGCACAGATGAAAATGAGAAAATGTTTTTGGAGATTAAAGCAGAAAAATGGCTTGAGAAAATTGTTGCTTTTTGCTCTACGAATGCGGGTATACCCGCATGAAATATATATTTAAATAGGATGAATAGTTGAGCTGAAACCAAAAATAAAAAGCAGAAATCATTTGTGCAAAAAGTTCATTCGAAATCGTATTATATTTTACAATCGTTTAAAATTTAATAACTTAGTGGTTTCAATTGTGTATTCAGTTCCTCTTTTATATATGTCGACTATAGTTTGTTTTTTATATCAGTTAAAGTTAACAGATTCTCATTTTTAAAACCTTTTTTTGTATCTTCAAAAATAGTTTATTGAGGTGGAAAGCTATCTATTTTGCTTGTTGCAGTGGTATTAAAACTATATATAAAACAGTAGTAACAGTAGAGAGATGACAGCTCACATTTATTAAGAATTTTTCACATTTTTAGTCCATTGTTACTGAAGTGCACACTCAGTCAACGGCTCTGAGGCAATCCCTGCAAGGAAATGCAAGCTTTTGCATGCCAAAAAATGAGTTTTTCTTACACGCTATGACTTGCATATTTACCCTTGCGAAATAATAGAAAGAACTAGAGGAATATACAGAAAGAATGGAATGAGTCGAGTACTTAAGCTGCTTGACTTTAACGAGAATCCCAGCTGACTGCCTGCCTTGCCGGCTTATCCTAATTCTTATCACACATACAATGATTTCCGTCCCACGTTCCTAGTTGAGTTGCTCGCATGCAAAATGGATTATGTGCATGCCTGCATATGCTCTGGACACACACACACGCAAACACACACACACACACACGCAAACACACGCAAACACACGCAGATGGGGCTGAAGGGGCTTAACCTAACACTGCAGGGGGTTTTTGGACGCGAGTGCGCGAAATGGGCACGCACATAATTCCTGAGAAAAAGCTGACGCGCTTTGCATTGAAAGAGGCCAACGAGCAAGGAGCCAAGGAGCAGTCAAGCAGTGAAGGAGCATGCTGCACATCCTGCTGTGCAATGATGAACGCCTTCACAATGAATGCGCCTGGGTTCGCTGCGTGTGAAATGTAATCAACAACGACGGTCCTGCACGACATTCATCCCAGCCAGTCAAGAAGTGCGGCACGTAAGGTTGCCATGCCACAAGAGCCAAGTTTGTCGCCCACTTTGAAATTCATTTAAAAAGTTCACAGGGCGGCACAGTTGATGACCGCACAAAATGCAACTAAATTAACAGCATTGCAAGACGTGATCATTGTGAAGCTACATGATATCCACCAGCTGACAGTGCCAGAAGTACGCGTTAAATGTGCATGTGGAAGACAGAAAATACCAAGACATGACACATGCCGTGCCGCTGATGCTCTTGTGCGTCATTTACTGTCGCTCAATAATTTCTATAGCATACTTATGTGCGCGCAACGAAAACACACTCATACGCCACGTGTGCCCCCCCACAATGCAGTTATCTGACATCCCGCTGTTATATATATACTCTAATCCCGCTGGGAATAAAGCGTGTGTGCCTTGTGCAAACTCCCTCGTCTACGAACAGCCAAAATGTAACCTGCACTCGCGAAACTTGCCATTTATGTTCCTATATACAGCAATGGGCACACAAATAGCACAGACCAACTATTAATATTTTTATTTAAAAGGAATAAAAGTTTAATGGCATTGTTAAGAAAGTGCACAAACCACAATACTGTTCAGTTTTGGGAAAGTAGCAACATTTTAGATATGTAATCAAAGGAAGATTGCTTAAAAATACAGCACAGTTTTACAGAGTGTGCTCATCTCGGATGAGAGAACTGCTATTGTGGAATGGAAAATGAATGGAAAATGTACTTTGCTTTAGTAGTCTGTCTGAGGAAATCCACTGTTTTCGAAATCTAGATTTTGATTGCCAAAAAGTGTTAAAACTTAAGTGCCAAACCGATTTTTACTGTGTCTACCAAAATAAGTTAAGCGGAACTAGCAGGTTCATATCACAGTATTTGGTCAGTTATGTCCGACAGCAATTTCATTCTGGATTACTTAGATATGTATATATATATATATATGTGTGTGTGTTCGTCGTCCGCTATACAAATGTACAAGCGGATAGCTAAAAATCTGTAGAGTTAAACAGTCGAACAGTTAAATAAAAAAAATTCCCCAGTAGTCCTTTTAGCTAGCATTTAAGGCGAACAAAAATATTTACGTTTCATTTATCGATTGTATTTTAAATGAGTTACAATTGGATATCCTCGACAATGTCTGGGTAGGCGATACAACCAGAGTTCTATTGACTTTTGTAATGGGCGCCCAAGCACTCGAAATTTCCGTTGGCTCCACTCAAAATACCCAAAGAAATGGCAAACACAAAGGAAAAGGCAGAAGCCAAGCAAAACACACCTCGTCTCATTATTTATGCATAAATATGAGAGGCAGCGATTTGTTTGATTGCTCGCGGGGCATTAGGAATGGAGGAGGGGACGGCATGGACAGCTTGTCAGGCACGTCAGCCCAATATATTTTCCATATTTATCACAATGCGAGTTAACAAACAGTGGGAAAACGGAAAATTCCAAACATGCCTGCAATTATTTTAAGTGGATGGGGAATCTGACACCGAACGCATACCTCAGACGGACTGCTGTTTAATTTGTATTACTTATTTACTTATTTTCTTAAAGCTTCTCGAATGCCGATTACACCGATTCAAATCGATTTTGATCTGCGGTTGAGATTTGATTAAATTGATATTAAATTGAATTTGTTTGCATTCGTTTTGGTTTCGTTTGTTTGTGTTCACGAATTTTCCAGTAATTACTTTTACTTTAATTGCTTCGTTTAAATTGATTGTTTATATATATATATATATATATATATATATATATATATGTATGTATATATAATAAGTACAATTATCTTATTTAGTTAATTAAATTTGAACTTTTCTTTGCCTGATTTTAATTAATTGCATTTTTCTGTTACAATTTTGTAATTAAACAACGACGTGCCTTGAATTAATAAAAGTGTTTTCCATTCATACAGATTCTTTGGCAAAATCTTCAAGTGGTCCAAAAAATCGTAGTTTCTTCGGGTGGAGGGGGCCACGGGGTGGTTCCCTTAGCCCACAGGGCAGCATGGCGTCCTATAATGGTGTACTCAAGGATTACAGTCACAGCAGTTTGAATGAGGCTTTCAAATCCCAAAACAATGTCAACTTTAAGCTAATTAAAACAGGTGAGTCTGCTTTCGTCTATACGTATGGATATATTGTGCTATAACTCTATACATATGTGTTTATATATATATATATATATAAATATAGCTGTATATGTCACACATACACATCTAGAAAAAAGTACATAACTTTTCTTTGAGCATTGGCGTTTGTTTCATGCTCAAGTAAACAATTTATTTGTTGGACACGAGTGAGTGTGTCGTGCTTTATTTGATAAGTTTCTCGATTGTTTTGGCTATGAGCTGATGTGCGTGTGTGTGTGTGAGTGTGTGTGTGAGTGTGTGTGTGTGTGCGTGTGTGTGCGTGTGTGTGTGCTTGTGTTTGTTTTTATGTGTGCTTTGTATGTGATATCTTCGCTTTATGTTTTATTGATTTCAATCGCAGCGCATCTCTATCTGATACCTTGTGATTGTGCCATAAATCTATTCAATTGATGTGTCCACGTTCTCCAATACCAACATTTATAAATAAAGCATTTTCACATCTGGCAGTCATGGCAATATGTCAGATTTACAGCTGTAGAGCTTTAAGGTCCTCAACTATCTTGGCCAAGATACTGCCATGTTCTTTGTTCACTTTGAAGTTTGTTTCCACAGCACACATCTGCTGCATTGACTTTTTCCAACTTATTTTGTCAATTTCAATACCCTATAAACATGAAAATTCGTAAAAGAAAAGAAAAACAACAAAATAAACAGCAAAAAAAAGTCAATTGATTTGACAGAATGTTTTGGGGATTTACAACTTCCCATTTGTTGCTTAATTTTTTCTATGCGCAAAACATTTAAATATATTTTAATACGCTTACTGATTTCGCAGGAAAAAGAATACAATAAAAATGGGGAACAAAAACATATAAAAATACTACAAAGTTAAGTAAATAAAAGTTGCTTGCAACTTAAAGTTCAGAGTGACAAGGAAACTGTGTTGATTTTAAAAATATATTTTTTTAGTTTGACAAGATCAAAATACAAGTTAAGTAATAAGTGGACAGGGTATAGGGTATATATAGTATAGGTATCTGTCAGTTGAGTCGCTATAAAATGTGTTTTTGGCAGCTGTTTTGGGTGGACGCACAACATTTCAAAGCACGAACATAACTTTGACTTGTGTCACTAAAAGTTACACTGCCTGCCAACGGCAACGCACTAACTGAACAGAAATTGCATTTGGGGCGTCCTCGTGTAATTTCAACTCCCAGTCCGAGTCAGAAAAACTTTTTAATAACATTTCCTGTGTACAAGCGCAAAGGGGCAGTTTCTCATTTGTCTCAGCTGAGCAACTGCAGCAGACATTGATATTTTTGCTGGCATTTAAATGATCGAAATCGGGAATTTTAACCTTCGATGAAATGCATGTTTAAGCTACTTGTTGCTGCAGTTCACATTTTTCAGTCAATAATAATATTTATCGCTCATAAACTGGCAGGTTACTGCACAGCGAGGCTAAAGGTTAGAAGCCAGTGCGGATTCATAAATATTTAAATAGTCGTGAACGTGATGGATTACAGGGCGATGACAGGCAGTTTTCTGATATGAGGCAGCGATTCCAGATTTTACGAGCAGCCTTTTCACATTAAGTAAACGCGTCGTGTGCGCATTGAGAAGGACATCATCAGTTGATGAAACACCTTCAGTTGTTAATATCCTTGGCTTATTGCACTTTAAACTTTTAGCTGGCATTTCAAAAATGAGTCCATTTAAGCCGAGAGAGAGCAAAGCAAAATCCTTGAGAATAGCTTTGGAAACACTTTGCTTTCCTGCGGCAAGTCTGTGTTTGCGTGTGTGTGTGTGTGTGTGTGTGTGTTAATGTGTGCGAGTGTGTTTGTGTTGTGGACGTGGGTGTGGATTTGCCTGCCGCAACTAATGCACTTAAATTTTCTTCTAGTAGTTTGTGCATTTTTGCTTAAGTCGCTTTCTCTATGGGATTTTAAATAGTTTCGCTGCTTCCAAATTTATTTGGCAAATAACACACATTGTCAAGAAAACAATATAAATCAATGGGAATAACTACATGTAGGCTATGTCAGCTATTCAGCACAATAAATCAAGGATTCGCCACTCTTTAATTATCTTTCTAAGCGGGAAGCTTAAATTTGTCATCAGATTTAAATTATTCCATGTATAACAAAGTTGGTTTTTCGTTCACTTTGATATGGAGCATGTGCAAGAATTTCAAGTACAGTTGAGGGCAGTTAAGTAATGGCAAAGAAGTGGCCAGGAAACTCGACCAACATTAGGTATGCAAACTGTGACTCGAAGTTTCGCTCGGCTCTCTGTAGAAAGAAATACTGAAAAAAGAAAAAAAAAAAAATGGGGAAAAACATGCACTTCAATTTTGCATTGGTTGCATGCAAATTGAGTTTCGCTTTGAATTTTCTACTTTGACCATTTTTGCGGCGTTCGTCTTTTGGAATTCCTTAACAGATAATATTGTTGCAAGATTAATTGAAAAATTAATTTTATGCCGATATTGTGAGTGTAAGCAAACTAGAATTGATTGATTGATCGCATTGCATATTTGGCTAACAAAGTATTTTTTCTTTTTTTTTTAAAGTCGTTAACATTTAATAAATTGAGTTTGAAATTTAAAAATTGAGTAGTAGTGTTTTTGAATGCTTTAGTTATTGTATTTACAATGTTACAGCATTAGAATACATCATTTCTTTTGGCATCTCATTGCAGTATCCGATTTCAACGAATCACTTTCCCAATTGTATGAGGAACATGCAACTGCCGTTCAAACTCTAGTGTCCAATTACCGCAAGAAGAATGCCGAGCTGCGCAAGGAAAGGTAATCGGCATCAGAGATATCAATTGAAATGCTATTCCATGATTATGAACTTTTGTTATTTATTTTGAACAGACCCGCCTGCCACCTGGCCATCTTCCAGGCATGGGAGACATTCCTGCAAGAAGCGGAAACCGACTCACAGGCCTGCAACGAGGTGGCCAGCGTCCTCTCCCGCCAGGTAAGAAATTATATATGTGTGTCTATGTATGTATGTGTGTGTGTATGTGTATGTATGTGTGTGTATGGATGTGTGTGCGAGTGTGTAATTCCTGTTGACACTTCGATAAATGGATAAACTGTGTTGACCACGGATACACATTCAATCAGTGCCGAGTTGCTATGACTGTCACATTGATGTGTTAATTGAATAATGGATCATCAATTGGTGGCAAACCTCACAATTTAAATGCATATATCTGCTGGATATATGTCAATACAATCTAATTACCAATTACATTACGGTTAATGTGGATAGGTTTTTGTGGTTGCGTCCACAGCCTGGGAATTCGCATCTGTAATTGAAGATGCGCATTTTATAATTTTTTCTTATATACCCTGTACAAGCGTTTATTTTGAATGTTGACTAAACGAGCGCCTACGTTTGTCGCAAGCAGGTATTAAGTATATTGATTACATTACAATAAAACTAGATAACGAACTTATAAGATTCAATTTAGAGGTAGAGCAATCGACTCTGCATTTCATCTGCCACTGCCCAGCTCCAAGTCAGAGAAGACTACAACATTTGGGGTCTACTTTCCTTACAGGCATCCTAGCACTGTTCCTTAAATTTTATATGAGTATGCGATGAAGGGGTTTTGTCCGGTCAACAGACAATCTAACCTAATCTAGCTAACAGCTGGTCTTCGGGTATCGCCTAGTCGAGCTCACTCGACTACAGCATTTTTTGCTTGTTTTTCTTTTTGCTGATGTTTGTGTATTTAATTTACATTTTGTAGAATGATTTGCATTTTCGTGTTGGCAAACAAAAGACCCATGATTTGAAACATATTGCCAAAGCATATCATTAAAGACCCTAAAATGTAGCTCTAAATTGAATGGATATGTGAGGGGAGTCTCAGTCCCAGTCCCAGTCCCAGTCCCAATCCCAATCCCAGAGTAAGCTTACATACAGTGCTGGAATGTAAGGCTGACATTTCTGTAATAATAATAATAATAATAATTATAATAATAATAATACATTTGTACTTTTCAGGTGTCACGACCAATGTTGGATAAGTCCTTTCATCGCAAAGTTCAAAGTCGCAAAATCTTTACACACAGGGAGTCTTTTGAGACTATAATCGCAAAGACTGAAGAGAAGCTGTCAAAGGTACGCAGCAACTTGCAACATAATTAAGTGGCACGTCAAGGGCTTTTCATCAATGAGCTGCACTTAATGTTTGCCAAGCAGTTGGCCTATTAAGTGTCTGTGTCTGTGTGTGTGTGTGTGTGTGTGCTTTCAAGCAGAAGATGTCTTAAAGTCCCACACACACAACACTTGGCAACTTATATCACGCATACGCAATACGATGTTGCATGCCTCTTGACAATGGTGCATCTTGATTGTTTTCATTGTTGGCTTTCGTTTCGCTTTAGTGCCGCCTGGACTACAAACAATGCCATGTGGCACATCGCCAGAATCCCAGCCAGCACTCGCTCACCGAATATATTGATGCGCACAATGCGTACGTGCAGCAGCTGCATGCCACCAATGGGATGCTGGAGGCATATCACGGCGACACGCTGCCCCAACTGATGCAGGAACTGGAGGAAATACACAACGACCTATGCAACATTGTGTCCGATTCGCTGCAGCAGGGCGCCGATGTAATTGCCAACAAGGTGATTATCTGTGATTTATGACAACTGCCTGACTGCCTGACTGCCTGCCTGCCTGCCTGCAGCAATTTGTTGCACCACTGCACTGCAGCAGGTGGTTTACATTCAACTGAGTGCTTATTTGAGTTCTTTCTTGTTTCAATTCTATTTTTTTTTTTTTTTTTTGTGTTACTGCACCTCGAATACAATTTCATCAACATTATAATAATTGCTCATAATTGCTAAAATTGCGCTGGTAATTTATGTAATGCCAATTGCGTGCGCTCAGACATCAACCAACTGCCCAGCAAATGTGAATGGCTATTAAATGTTTGGTTTCTTCTTTTCTTTTTTCTCTTTTTATTGTTGCCACACACACACATAAATGCCATTTGTGTATAATTATAGGCCACGGAGCAGGCGAGACGATACGGCTGCCTGGCCAGCCAATGTAGCGCCGTGTCCCCGCAACAGGATCTGGCCAACTTTGTGCGACTCCTCGCACAGCCATCGCAGGCGCAGAAGGTGCCCAGACGCGTCTTTGCCCCACCGCAGGCACAGCAGCCGGGCGAGGCGGCCGAGGAGACGGGCGATTATAGTGTAAGTAAAACATGTTAAATGCAAACACACACGCATTACTTAACACCTCAACACACACCCACACACACACAATTATGCACTGCAAGAAATAAATCAAGATATTTCCACTATAATAAGAATTTATTCAAGTTTCAACAAAAAAAAAAATCTTCTATTTTATTATTATTATTTATTATTTTATTGATTTCAAATATGTTTTTTGATTAAATCTTATTTATTTTACTGCATTGTTTTTCGAATGCCGTCGGGATTCGTCTTCATGGAGAGATTCACAACATCCGTTCAATTAGCTGCGGATTTAGAATTTTTTATTTAATATACAGTTTAAAAAATGGGATTTAATAAATACAATTTAAATCTTTCTACTATCAATTCTTGAGCTTCACTTTTTGCACAAACTAATAATAGAAGAAATGAATAAGTGTATTAATTTTCAACACTTTACATTGTAATGATAATAAGTAAATATAAAAAAATAATAAATGTGCTTATTTTTAAGAAGTTAAGCAATTTATTTGTACTGTGTACTTCTTGCAGGAGATGACGCCCCTTTTGCGCAACGAGCTCGTCTTTGACCGCCACTCGACGCTGTCGCAGCGTTCGGCTGTGGAGTCGCTTAAGCGTGAGGCCATCGAATTGGAATTGCAAATACGCCAGCTGCAGGTGTGTGTTACAAAGTTTACGACTTATGTGCATAATCCATTCAGCGCCGCCATTCGACACATCTCTATGTGGGTACATACATATGTTTTCATTTTGTTCTTCTTCTTTTCTCTTGTAGGACTCCATTGATGCACTGAATCGCACACAGACACGAGGCATTGAGGGCCAGTTGTATAACAAGGTTAACGAGTTGCAGGAGGATTTGTCCATGAAGAAGTTTGATTTGCGCGCCAAGCAAATACATCTGGCTGCCATACGTGCACAGGTGAGTTCAAAAGCTCTGTATTGTGGTGAAAAGCTTGCCTTAGCGTGGGCACGCACCAAGCGGAGGCAATGCGAAACTTGCAGCTTCTTAGCACAGCTTTTAACAACAAGCTGCGCACCTGTTGATGTCTCAGAGAGCTTATTTGGCCTGATGAAGTTTTTTGGTGAACTTTTGTTATGTACTCGACTCGTTGGCTGTGCTGTGATGTTTTTGACACTGACACTGTTCCATAAAAGTGTGTGCACGCTTCAGAGTACACGTGCACTGAGCACTCTCGTATGTAGGTCAAACAGCTGTGAGTCTTTTGACAGCCTGTCCGAATCAGTTTCGACCAACTGCGCATGTGACCAAATTTGTAATTCCCTGAATGCGAACAACGGAGCACAACTCCGGAAGTGATTCGTGCTTCGCTTAGTTCTGCGGTTGAGGAGCTAGCGTTTGGTCAGTGCGACGGTTCCGAACATAAAATAAAAACTAAAACGAAGACGATAAGCGATGCCAACTCAACTATAAACTTGTGCTAGACTCGATAAATAGTATCAGTGTGTGTGCGTTTTTTTTCGGTTGCCACTGTCTGTGTGGATTGGCATACGCGCGATTTATTTGTTTGTGTTTGCTTGGCTGGGAAAAAGCGCCAAGGCAAATAACTTTCTAGCTCGAGCTGAGTGCCGTCTTTGAAAACAGCTGTTCGACTCGGGCCCACACGAGAGAGACGCGAGACTAGATACAAAGTAAGAACGCGAGAGAAAGAGAGAGAGAGAGAGCTCGTGTTGGGAGTATAAGTGCATGCGCAGCGTTGCCAGATCGTCGTCGTTGTCGTTGCAGGCTCTTATGCCTTTTGCCGTTTGCTGTTTGCCGTTTGCTGTTGGCTGTTTATAAAAGTAACGTGCAACTTTCGCTCCGACTCAGTCACGTGCCTGCATTTGAATAACGCGCGTCGCGCATCCTGCTGCCTGCTGTTGGCCTGCCCACTGCTGCTGAGTGATCCGCATCCGCAATCCGTACGACAATTGAAAACGTCGCCAACGCTCGCTCGCGTCCCAAAAGCTTTGATTGGCTGGCTGGCAAAAATAAACGAACTATCGAAGAGAAATGCGCTGGCATTTTTTTTTAGTCTAAGGCGTTGTCTCAGAGCAACCACAACAAAGAGAACAATAATTGAATAACAACAACAACACCAACAACCCAACAGAAATAATAACAAAGATTTTGTTAATCACAGAGCACAGACAATATCCTTTTTGGTAGAGCGCAGAACAGGCAGGCTTTTGTGTTCAGTTTCTTGAGGCGTTTGCTCAATAAATCGTAACCAAAATATAAACTAATAATAAAACTTGACTTGACCGTAAGTAAAGCACAACAATTGTCTCGTTGATCCAAGCATCAACAACAATTAAGCAACTACGAGTAGGCAGCATCTGTAAAATATTCTCTTAGCTTTCTTTAAATTAACTAAAAAAAAAACAAACAAACAAACAATACAACACGCATACGCACCGTGCGCCATAACGTAATTGCTGTCTAAAATGCAAAACTAAAATGCAATATTTAAAAGAATTAATTGATTAATTACACATAATTGAATACATACCAACAATTTACTATGTAGCACTGTCAGTTTTCCTCGAATCGTTTTGCTTGCTTTTCGTAATTTCATAATTAGTGCATTCTACAACTAGATGGCCACAAAAAGTCAGGTTGGCAAAACTATAAAAACGAGCTCACAACTTGGCTAAAAACACACGCTTGTCAACTACAAATAACAAAAAAAAAAAAAAAAACAATAGATATCGAAACACATCTATCTCTATCACACTCTTACCACTTACCAAACACTTGCCTACACATCTAGCAACACCAACCTAACTAAAGCAATTGCTCGCAACAAATAGAAATAAATACATAAAAAAAAAAATATATATATATATATTGCTAGTTACTCTCGTATTTGTACTGTAAATATCAACTAGACAAATTTGCTATAATCTACTATATAGAAAGTAGTTAACCTAATCAATACTATGTAATGTAAAGCATCGCATTGGTTATTACGTGCTGCGTCCCGAATGTGTAAATCCGTTTACAAACGGCAATTCATTTGAAGGACTCGAGATACAAAAAAAGAAAACATTGCCGAAATAAATAAAAACAGAGTAAAAGTATTAATTGTTGTTCGTTGTGCATCGCTAACAAATTCTCATCGAATTTACATACACCAACATATACCAACGAGCCGTATACACTAATCTAAACAGTGCACCATGCGCGTTATCGTACTCAAAAAGAATCGCCCCAATAAACGCGGCACGCCCACGGCAACATCCTCGCGAGAGCCGCCAAAAAAATCGTTCGCAAAAGTAAGAAATTCGTATATCTAGATGCAATTTTCAAATTTCAATTGGTTATTTATGTATTGCTTACTTTTTTTTTTTATTTTATTTAAATATGCTCTTTCCCCAATAAAAACAAAAATAACTTATCAAATTTACAGATTTTATTTGTAAACATTAAGTCTTAAAGTCTAATATCACAAAAATAATAGTAATTGCGGAAACAGTATTTAAGCTTCGCCATAGCGAAGAGCTCATTTAATTTGCAATATTTTATTTTTATTCTTGCTATTTTCCGTCCAAATTTGCCAATGCAATCAATTTTTGAGAAATGAAAATAGCATAAATGCAATTGTTTACACTTTCGCAACGATTTCCGTGAATTTCAACTGTACTCGCAACCATAATCATAACAGCATGTTTAAATAGTACAATTTAAATAACACTACTGCATTTGTACATAGTTTTTAGAGCAAATGAATAACGCATTTGAATAGCTCAAAAATTGGTTGTAGTGGTCGGAATTGCGGCATGATAATACAAATAAATACAATTAAAATAAGCATTTTACCAATTAATTAATAAGCATTTTACCAATTAATTAGCAACTAAGCTATAGCAATTAGTATTGTTATAGATCTCTCATCAACGCTAGTGTAGTAAGAAAAATGCTTGAAAAACTGCATCAATGCGACTTTTATTAAAATCATATTATCGAATGCAATTGCCAACTATCCATTGACTATTTACAAACTATATAATATGTAAGCTAATCAAGCTTTATACCTCACGGGCCGTAAATAACACCTCGGCATCTTCTTCAGAGCTTGCGGCGCGTCGCATTTGCATATAGTATGCCACAGCGATCATTATAAAATATGCTTGCAGAACTGAAAATAGAAACATTTTGAGACCTCTTCAAATTATCTTGATTTAATTTTTAATTTTTATAAGCCGTTAAGTGTCGGTGAAGTGGTAAAAGCTGATTTAAATGACAATGATTTAAAACGACACTTTTGCAATTACTTAAGATGTCTCTCATTGGGTTGAATGCAAATCAATTTGCAAGTCAGATAAGTTGGAAACATCTTTAATTCGATTCGATTAATTGTCGGAGTAGAATTTTTAAATGATAGCCAGCACTCAATATAATTACTCTGCCATGCGTTTTGCAACACTTGAAAGAAATGTCACTTGTTTGGCAGTAAAAATTAGCAAGTCTGAATGGGTGCTTAGTAATAATAATAATTGATCAGCCTACCAATAGTTGAGACATCGAATATCAAAAGTTCGGGTATGCAGGCGATGATCAGGGTGTAAAACATGAATGCCAGTGTGACCAGCGCCGTCACATAGATCCAAAGCAACACGCACAACTTGCGTTCCTGTAGGAAAGGTCTTCCATTTGAAAATGGATCGAATGAGAGAGAAACCTTTTAGTAATACTTACAAAGATAACGCCTGCCAGCAGCAGCTGGGAGCTGAAGAACCCAATGAGTCCCATGAAGAAATTGAATTGCGAACCGTGTTTCGCTATCTTCGCATCAAGCCACTCGGGTGCCAGCAGGGGATCCGTTTTGCCGTATAACTCTTTGCCATCATGGTATATCTGCCACAGGCCACTAAATGCTTCGAGTACTGCAATAAGCTTGCAGCCCAACTTTAGATCGAAAAAGTAACAGCAACTCTTCAGATACTCCATTTGTCGCATTATGGCAGTCATCAGAGCTAAATCCGCCATTCGCCGATTGACATTTTGCATTAAATTTGGAATAGACATTCTCGACGAATGTGTTCGATTCACAGCAAACTGTTAATGAAATTGTTTTCAACTGGCAAATGTGGTTGCCTACTTAGTTGGCTGCTTCCCCAACACATTGTAAAGCCTACTTGGCTGTTTCTATTTTGATTGCTTTCATCTGATTTGATTTTGATTATGTTTTTTGCGCTGTGCCATTTTGTGCAATTTCCTATACGAAATTAAGTGCACAAGAAAATCCAATTTGATTTATTTGTTTGGCGCAGCGAAAGCGAAAACGCCGGAAAATGAGAAGAAAATCTAAAACAATTCAATTTTCCAAGCGCCAAACGTGAGGCAGCCATCGTCCAACTCCCAACTCCCAGCTCTCAGTTTCTAGTTCTCGTCTGTCTCTCCGAGGACGGCATCTCGGAGCTGCCTCTACCACTTTCTACTTTCTAATTTCTCTTTTCTTCCCTTTCCCTTTTCTACTGCTGGCATTGGCACAATCAGTTGCCCATAAGCGAAATTCCTTTTAAAAGTATTTTTCGAATTGTCTTGACTTGACCACTTGAACTTTGTGTCCATTGCCCAATCCACTGCCTAGTCACCCTGCCACCCTGCCACCCTCCCCCCTTCCACTTAACGATTTTCCTCTTAATGCCAATTGCCGCCTCGTGCAGTAGCTTTTCGGTCAGCATGATATTGTGGTTATTTCATTTGTGTGTGTGTGTGTGTCTATTGGTATTTCCACATTTTATTTATCGTTTTTTCTTTTTGTTGTTGTTGTACCTATAATGATTACTTACTTCTGCCCCAAGCAGCATTGAAATAGCATTTATATTATCCACGTCATTTTACGACAATAAGTGGAAAAATATGTGATTCAGAATAAGTGGAAAAGTTGTTTTAACAAATAAATTCAAAAATGTCTTCGATTGATTTATTTTATTATATATTTTCCTTTGACTTCGTTACACAAATTACATTTTTAGTCCTGCAAATCTGGCAATTGGTCGAGTTGGTATTTTATTAGCAAAATATAACTCAATAAAGTCATATTTAACAAGATAATTGCTAACTATTATTTTATTACTATTATGCCAATCAAGTTTTGAGCACATTCTGCCATCCGATTGCCAACTTTATTCACATTCTTTTCCACTCTGATCACAAAACTTTTTGGAATTTTGCAAAGAATATGTTGAGCAGAAGAATAAATGAAAATTAAATAAATTCCGTTCTCACCAAAATAGTTGAGAACTATATATGTTTGTGGAGCAGCTTTCGTGCACAAAACTATTGTGATTTTGTGTCGTCTCATTCTTAAATAGGTTGAAGCACGTGTTGTGGTCTAGTGTCAGAAAAAGGGGCTAAGGTCAGAGAAGCTGTGCTCCTAAAAGGGTTAATTTTAAATTTATTGCTACGCCCTTGTTACATATGCCCCCAAATCCATGCAGAGGGACACCCAGGCAACCAGTTAACATAAGGCGTAGGCGTTGCCATTGAAATTGCCATAGTCATAGTCCAAAATGGTGAAACAACAGCAATTTACACGTACCCCACAACATACACTCGCACACACAGCCAAAAATTTATGTAACGTGAGTTGAGTCCTCTGGGAGGGACCTGCATGACGGCTATGACAAGGCGATATTTCTCTCTGCTGCTGCCCGGACACGTTATCTGGGCAACTGGGCGAGGGTTCGCGCGGTTGTGGCCAGGTTGTACTTTATTTTATTGCTTTAATAAATATAAAATGCGTTGCGCTTTCTTTTTTTATCTCTCTCTCTCTCTCTCTCTCTCTCTCTCTCTCTCTCTCTCTGTGTGTCTCTGCCTATCTCTCCGGCTTTCTCTTTTATTTACGCTCCAGTAACTGTGCACGGTTAATGTCATAGTTTCTTGCAATTAGCTGCGTGTTGCTGGGAAGGAGACAGAAGTGGGGTAGATGACAGCTCTCAATCTTAGGCTCAAACTTAATTGGGCGCTGCTAAATATGTTGCCACACAAGCAAAGATAATTTACCTCATTGTTCTTTGCTGTTGCCAACATAAATTTTAATTAATCATAAAAATGCGCATGAAAATGCCACAGGTTCGGAAGCTGTATTCTACTCGTATTGTATGCCGCTGTTTTGCTTTCATATTTCGCTGTTGTTCTCGTTGCTCTTGTTATTGTTATGGTTGTTGTTGTTGTTGTTGCTTTGTAAATAGCGCACGCTGTCTTGAGAAATTCATATACGTGTTTAATAATAAATCACAAGATGCTGCCGCGTCAAGGTCGCAACAGCAACAGAAACAGAAACAGCAACAGCAACAGCGGAAGCAACAGTAAAGTCTGCCCCATTCATTTTGCTTAGCCAGTGGGACAGTTGCAACGTTTGATTTTCATTAGCCGACTCACAAACACAATCGCACACACACACACACACACACACCCAGACGCAGAGATTCACACAGACAGCGGCTTGTGAGAAGCCTGCTGACAATGTGAATGCCAGGAAAATGGCGCCATATAAAAGGATTGTTGCCAGCTAAGAAAATTTAATTAAAATCATCATGCCCCAATGCTGGCCCTGATTTCTGTTGCTCTTCATTGCTCTTCTCGCTTCTCGCTTCTCACTTCTCTCTGCCACCGCGCACTGGCATCTGTTTGTTATATCAATTAATCAGACAGACTTTCGCACCGCCACATTTTTATCAGCAGGATGTTTGCCTCAACTAATTTGTTGAATTTTGCGGCATGTATATAATTTTATGACTGAATTTCCTGTTGTCCTTCCAGTTGTCTCGCAGCAACATATAGAAGCCCAATACAGTGCATAAATTCAAATAGTTTCAACACTCGGGCAGTGAGTTCTCTGATTTCTATGGCATTTAATTAAAGTTAATAAAACTTTCGTGCAGATATCTGCTCATTTTGTTGGCAGCATCAGTTAAATCACAAGCATTAAAATAAATACTATTGCAGAAGCGAATTTAAATTTATTGAGATCTGATATATTATATATGATGACATGATTTATTAATTACCTACTTACCTTATTATCTGAATTAAATCTATGAAAATGCAAAGGTATTTTTCATAATATATTGGCCTCTATATAAATCGATTTATTTAATTATATTATTCATTTAAAAATAATTCATTTAAAAATGTAAATGCATTTAAAAATATATATTATATATCCTCTTACTTTGTGCAGAGAGATAAACCAATAAAGAGGCAAATACCGCGATTAATTTTAAAATTCGATGTCTTTATCATTATTGCTCTACTTAGTTAGTACTGAATAGATGAACTGAACTGTATTAAATCTTCAGCAGCATCATTTTTTATTTATTTATATATATAAATTTCTTTCTTTTTTTGTGCAGTCCTTATAGGTCTCGCTTTTGTTGCGGCTGCTGTTCGATGTTGATAAATATTTGAGCGCAAATCTGTGCAACGTTCTGTGGAAAGCAACTGATTTAATGGTTATTACACTGTTGTTGCTGCTGTTGCATCCACAGCACTTGCCAGACAGATTTAAGCAGCTTGGCTCAGCTTGAGAGCTGCTCTTCGTAGTTTCCTTGACGTACGACAAGTGGTGCAGCCTTAGGTTTTTATTTTTCCAACTGATTGCTGTCTGATTGGTGGTGGGCATCGCGGGGTGGGTAGGGCATCGAGGTTGTTGATAAAGTTTCCTGGCTATTTTGATTCATTAAAATTTTATTTGAAAATCAACCAAAATGCTGTCGTAATTCTTGGTAGCTCTTTCTTTTGCCAGCCATTGTCTTGGAGCCAGAGCCAGAGCCAGAGCACTGGCACTTGAACAAGTACGCCAGTAAGCAAAACAAAGAATTGTAGTTGTTTGAGTAGAGTACAAGGATGTTGTGGAGCAAAGTTTATTTATAAAAGATCTATATAAATATAGAATAGCTAGAGGCTTGAGCATTTTTCACTTTTGAGATACCAATGTCATATTTCATACATTTAATTCCTGTGCGCCTTATCCAAGTGCGTTTTATTTGACGTTCATAGTTCATACTTCATGTTTTGGCCACCTTTTTCTTTCTTTCTTTTTTTTCTTAACGCTGCCAAGATAAACACACAGCAAGCCAACACAGAGACAGTTCGCAGAGAATAAAAATCGTAGTAAGGCGTACAACATTGTTTGACTTTGCGGATGCCGTGGAGCCGCATCAATTCCCCCCTTCTACTTACATTTTTTCTTCTTGTTGTTTGCACCACTCAGCTCGGTTCTGTTCTGTTCTGTTCTGGTTTACACTTGGCTGGTTATCCCTTCAAAGCACTTTGGCAGTTAAACCGTAAAGATGATAAATGCGAATGTCTTTCAATTTGAGTTCTGCTGCTTGCACCTAGCCCCTTTAGTTAGAGGGACCTGAATTTATGGTTATGCCACTGACCCGAATTAGGCCAGCAACATTTTGCATATTTTCTTTTTCTTTGCTCAGTTTAGCCCCTTGATTTTTTTTTTATTCTATTTTTTACTCTGTTACTCCCGCTCCCTATCTCTCTCTCTCACTCTCGCTCTCTCTTTCTCTCTCTCTCTCTCTGATTGACAGACAGCTGGCAGCCTTCTCTTAGCCTTTTTGGTCTTAAATACGGCAAGTCACATTAATCAACACTTAAACGTTTAATTGCCGTACATTAATCTTGGGCCAGTTCCAGCCTCAAACAGTGGAGCTGTTCTGCCTTCTGTCAATTGTCTCTATATCTCCATGACTTATTTTGTGTGTGAGTGTGTGTGTGTGTGTCTGTGGTTGTCTTTTCTCGAGTGGCTGGCTGCCCACACTCCTCGTTTGTTTTTGTCATTTAGCAATTAACTTTGCGCCTTTCTCACTCTCTCGATTAGCTCATAAACACGCCTCTCGTTTTGGCTGTGCCAAAATTTGTGGCACGCCGGTTGTAAATATTGATGAGGCTACAAGAAGCAGCAGCAAGGAGCAGCAGCCGCAGCAGCAGCAGCAGCCGCAGCAGCAGATAGCAGCTAGCATCACTTGATGGACTCTTGCCAAAATGATGTTGCAGCTTATGCTGCTGGCACGCAGCTGTCGCCGTTTTTGATTGAAATATGAGCCAGACATTTGCTGCGACCGCCGAACACTACCGCAACGGCGCCGAGAGCTCCCCGCCCACCCAATCAGCCAGCCACCCATCTACTGAAAGTCAAAGCAGCGCAATTGAGTTAATTAATTTTCACGTTGACATTTCATTCGTTGTATATTTAATGAGCGGGTGCCGCTTACTGGCCTCGCTCCATGTCAATTTCCATGCTTATTTACATATTTACAGAAGCGTTCGTGTACATATGTATGTATATAGGGAGTTAAATGTATTTTACACCGCCCACAAATGGTTCCACACATATTTGTGGCCTGACATTGGCTTCCTTTTTTGCCTTTCGTCCCTGTTTCCTGTTTCACTCGCTTTTCCTGCGTACCGCACTCTGCTCACTTCTGTGCTGTTGACTCGTTTTTCAAAATGTTGTGGCAAAGTTAAGCCCGCAGCAGTCAACGCGAAGAAAATATAATTTCATTTTTCCATTGCATATCCAATAAGCAGGCCAGGCGTTACTTCAAATGTCAAACTTATTGCATCAACAAACAAGAAAAAAAAAAAGTTTGAAAAAAGCCTGAAAAAGAAGTTGACAAGTGTCTATAAATAACGTAGACTTGACTATCAGCTACCCTTTGCTTCAAATTTTCAAGTTTAGGCTGGAAAAAATACATTTTAATTCAAATAAAGAAGAATCGAAATCCCTTGGAGAAGAAAACCAAGGATAATTTATTACACATGAAGTAAAAAATGAATCATTAGCGATACTTGAAACCCCGTTTCCATTGCTCCATAATAATATATCAGAGTCTTATTGATTTTTTTTTTATAATTGGGGTCGTCCTCTAACGGATAAATTGTAGCTGTTTCTCTGATTTTCGTATGCTTTCCACAGGCATAGTAAAAATAAGAGCACCAAACGTTATTCAGCTGGGAAATTGATTTGTATTGAATTGTAATATTTTGTATGTAAACATTTTTGCTGAAATCAATAATTCTAGAGACAAGTTCCAATAAATTTGTGTGTGTGCCTTGAATGCTGTCCTAGATGCTTTAAATAATATATTTGCATAGAGATGGCAGGAAAACATTGTACTTTTTGGTATTCTGTTAACTAAAGATTTAATATGCCCACTGAGCAATTGAAGTGCGGCATATAAAAAGAGATCAAAACAATAATAACATTTACAGGCCGCATAATCTATGAAATGCCCAGAAACTTGCCACTTGCAACTTGCCACTCGCCACTCGCCACTTTTGTTTGCCGGCAGCTTCTCAGTTAAAGTCTCCCACTCTCTCAGTTTGTTGTATTCTAGTGTTTGGTTGCCTTCAAAGGCGAAACTTTGACTATTTGCCTCGGCACTTGTCTTTTATTTTTGCCGACACTAAAGTACATGGTTGCTGCTGTTGCATATAGTTTTTATTCACCACTTTTTTTTCAATTTGTTGTATGTATTTATGTAAATAAGTTTTGCACTGCCTGCCATTTATTTGTTGTTGCTGGGGTGCTGCTGTTGCTGCTGCTGTTGCTGCTGCTGCTGCCTTGTTATCGCACAAGGATGTTGTTCCAACTTTTACAAATGTTGGTGCTGTTGTTGGGAAAATGACAAGAATCTACATGTTGTCTGGCACAGGAGACACAAGTGTTGCTAGCAACGTTGTTTGAATATGTTGTAAAAGAAAACGCAGCCAGTTCGGCCTCAGCAGGACACAAAGTAATAAAGCTCGAGTGACTTTTGTGCTGCTGTTGTCGAAACTTTAATTATCACCGTGTGTGTGCACGCTTGTGGTCTTTCATTCACCCAGCCACAGAGCAAACGGGTGCACTATTTGAGTTGTACAAAAAACTTTCAGTCTGCATAGTTTTTATTGCATACACACACACACACACACACACATCGACGTACACAACACACAACCCAATCCGTTGGTTCCCATTTTATTTGTGGCTTTTCAAAATAGTTTTCTTCTTTCTATGTAGTGAAAATCACGCAAAAAGCCCCAGCTGCCGTTCCATACCGCATTTGTGTGGTCAATAAATGTTGCATACTTCGCGGCGCAAAAAGATTTTCATAGAGAGATCACGCATACGCCATGTGCGCCACGTACGCCACAATCGTTATGCATATGCAAAGCAATCAACACAAAACCACTTGGAAGTCAACGAGCAATATTCCCACATGCAGTCCAGTGCACATTAGGCGACCAAATCAGACGCATAGAGTTTTCACCAAAAAATTGTGGCACTGCCAGACTCATGAGTTTTGATTGCTGCTGGCATTTGTGCTTTGCATACCATTTCCATTAATTACACAAAATGTTCAGCTGAAATGCAACAAAATGTTATCTTGAATGCGAAGAAATTACGAGCAGGTAAAACTTCTGTTACGCTCATTACTAGGTGTGTGTGTGTGTGTGCTAAATGATGCCACGTGCAGCGCATTGAGAAGCAATTTTACATTTTGCCAATGCAACACCATCAATTTGCAATACTGATGTATTCGAAAATGATTTCGTATCATTTAATCTTTGCAACTAGCTGCCAGCAGCTGGGACAACTTGATTGCAAATTTAGCAACACAACTCACTTGCTGTCATCTGCTGCTGGCAGTTGTTAGTTGTTCGTAAGGTGCACACAACAGTACCATAGGCAGTCTTGGGTGTAGAACCGAACCGAGTGTGTTCTCAGTTTGTTTGTTCCGTATCAGTTGGCACGTAGAACTGATGCAGCTGCAAGGCACGTTTCGGTTTCAATTAAAGCATCGTTACAAGCCCGCAAATTCGGCAAAGTTGGCAGCCATAAGCGGCAGCTAAGTTGCAAAACTGGAGAGATGAGAACTGAAGCTGCAACTATATTGAGCGCTCCACTTCGAGGCGCACTTTCCGAATGCACAAGAAGCACATGTTGAAAATACAATAAATATGTGCCTGTATGTGTATGCTTTGAGTGCGCTGGTCTGCAAGTCTGTCTCTATGTGTGTGTGTGTGTGTGTGTGTGTGTGTGCACAAGTGCAAGTGTTACAAGGCCAAAAGTTTTGCAGCATTGGCACAAAACGCGCAGCACGTGGCGTTTTCTTTTATATATTTGCAGGTTTTACCCGCTTACAATATCCCCTTGAATATGTGTGTGTTTTTATGTGTGTGCGTGTGTGTGTGTGGGTTAGTTTGTGTGTGTATTTGTGCGTGGGCGCGTCGCATTTAAGCCTCAAATGCGCCTTGGGGTAAACCATCTTATGGGCAAGTACGTGGCTGACTTTAATGGAAAGCGAGCGTAAAATCGCTTTTAATGCCAAAAGAATATCTTGCCATTTTTTCTATTTCTTTCGTATTTCTTTTTTTTTTTTTGAATACCCTGCAGCTTAGCACAGAAGCAGCTGTTTAACGTTGGCTGGAAAGAGAGCGTTATTGTCTTAAATGTGCTAGCGAACTTCATATGCATCCACATACCACATTTGTCCTAGTTGAAGGTTAAATAGATCTGCTGATTAAGTTAGAGCTTAATAACAGTTTGGCATACATCAACTTCACTTTTATCTGTAAGCTATTAAATGGTTTTTATTCTATTTTATTTATTCTATTTATAGACATGATTCATATTGATCACAAAAAAGTCGTATGTAATTCATTCAATTTAAATTCTTACAACTAATTCGTAATTATGAGTTATGCGGCGATTAGATGAGCTTTCTATAACTCAACAGGCCATCTTGAAGTCGTTCATTTCTGGTCTAATTTGCCAGCTTGTCTGTTTTCTACTGGCGACAGCTGCATTAATTTGCCTGTCATGACTTTAGCTTGGTTTATGCCACACACTGAAATTTTTGCTGGCCTGCAGACAGCTGCTCTTTGCGTTTTGCTTAATTGCGTTTCTTTAAGCAGGTTTGCAACCCTGAAAATGGTTAAACATTTGCAATCAATGCTGATTGCTGCATGCCTCAGCGAATTCCCATTGTTCGCCAACTGAAAACTACCTTTGCAGAGCTCGTGCCATGGTTATGGGCGAAAACTCCCAGCTGCTGTTATTAGGTGGTTGGTGTGAACACAAATATTTTCAAAGAAAACATTTGGCTTTTCATGCGGCAACTGGCCTTTTCTCTACCATATTTCTGTCTCGCTCTGCTTTGATATGGTTGTCGGTACGGTTTTTCAATGGGTCGTGCGTTAAATTTATTGGCATGGAATTTTAATTGGATGATTATGTAGTGCAGGCGGCCACGTGCCAATTTGATGGCATGTTATTATGAATTCAAAGCCAGAACTATGGGCATGTGTGCCCCAAGTTGTGTTTGGCCTTAATTGCAATTTGTGAGCCATAGACAAATATTTCGATGTGGCCCCAAGATACTGTAGAGTCATAGATAAGCCACTAAGTGTTAGCGTGGGCGATAAGTCCGCAGGCACAACAAGCACAGCTCACAACAAAGCAACAACACAGCAGCAACACAGCAGCAACACAGCAACAACACAGTAACAACACAGCAACAACCAAGGCACAAGAACAACAACAACTCTCACATTGACTGCCATTATGGCTACAGCTTCAGCTCCAGTTGTTACTACTGACTCTTTCTGCTGCCCTTCCTTCCAGCTGTCCTATCGCTCTATACACTGAGCAAACAAAACAAGCATAAAATATTTGAAGCGAAATCCAGACGGGTTTCGAAATTTATCGAAGCCAACGAACGATTTATTTATATTACAAAGAAAGAGCAAACAATGACCAAGGAAAGCATTTTAGAAAAGTGCCTGCTTTTCACACAGCTTTAAGTGCACCCATAACTATTTCAACTTATGCACGCTTTTTAAATGTATATTAATTAAATAGTATTAATTCAAAAAAGAGATAAAAAAAAACATTAAACTTAATTCAGAGCTCAACTACGCTACTCATCGCACAGAATAGATTAGTGCAACAGCAGCGCTCAAGTTTTAGAATCTCATTTGCAAATGCGAAACCTAATGTAAATGTTTTGGTTGCTTAAACTGGCTGGAGAAATGTGAAAATGATGGGTGGGCGGAGGGGTTGGTGCATCACGTTCTCTGCCAGTTGTGAAATTGTTGATTTTTCGCAGTGTAGCATTGCGTACGTGTGCGGCATAGCTCATATATAATGATGTGGTCTCCACTCGCTTGGCCATTGTGTGCTCTCGAGCGTGAAATGTATGACAAAGAGAACAGAAGCGGTAGCTGTAGCTGTTGCAAGACTGGGGTTGGGGTGGCAGGTTGTGTGTGAGCTAAAAATATACATGACAGCGAAAAACCCGAGAAAATCAACACTAAAAGCAAAGCAGCTGCCGTCGCAGTACTTTTAACCCCACTGGCAATGTCGCCATGGCAGACGGTGGGGCGAACAACTCGGCTGCGAGCAATCCAATAACAAATTATATGCAGAAGACAATTGGGTCCTTTATTGCCCAACAACTTTTATGCGAAAAGTACAAAATGATTTACGATTATGTTGATAAAATGGCTTAAATAGTATTTTCATTTCTTAACGCTCGAGTGCACTTTGGAGAGCAACCAAACGACAACGATGTGGCCTGGCTAAAAGCACAGATTCACACATAGACACGCACGCACACACACACACAACAGCACAGCAGTACACACACACACACACACCAATGCACACACACACTAGCAGTTTCAATTGTCTTCTGGCGCATGATTTGTTTGCGCTTAAGCAGTGGCGACAGCAAAAAGACGACATCTCTTCCTCTTCTTCTCATTCTCCTTTTTTGTAGCATGCTTTTGTGTGCACACACAACACACACACACACACACACACACAGATACACACGTATGCACACGCCTCTTTATATGCATATGTATAAGCGAATTTATTCATGATGCTGTCTTTGCCTTCAGTCGCCTGCTGTCTTCAGATTTTTTTTTATTTTTCCCCCTTTTTTTTTTTGTGTTGCTGCCGCTTAAAGTCATCTTGGGAGTTTCTTAGTTTTCAGCTTGGACTGCCGCCCACACATATTAAATATCATCTTTTGGCTTGCAGACTTGCCACACTCACATATATATGTATTAAATAATTAATTTTACGGGCTGTTTGGGATGTGTACATGTGGCACATAGCACCTTGAGTTGGGCCTTCAGCTGTACAAGTCGTCCTATTTTGAATGCAGGGACAACAAGCAGCTGACAGCCACAACCACATTTCACTGCATCTGCATCCGTATCCGTATCTGTATCTGTATCTGTATCAGAATATGTATCTGTACTTACATCTGCAGAAGTGCACATATTGATTGCATTCTGGTTTATGCGCAGCATTTGAGTTACTGTGACAGCATTCAGTGTATATAAAATATGAAAGCATTCACTTGCACCTGGCCATAATTGAATAATGTAACCACAAAAGGATTCATTTCCTTGGCTAGTCTCTAGTTTTTGTTAGATGGCCAGACGTTGACAGCTTCTTTCATGGCTGCTCAGGTATTCATAATGAGCATTAAGGCTCGGCGTGACTTTATTACCGGGCTCTTGGCTCTATGAAAGGTTATGTGCATACGATGCGTAGACGTCATGCGGTCAGTCATGCCAAATGGAGGCCATAAAGCAGTAAATGCAATTACTTTCTCTCTACGCACAATTGATTTTCTATCGCTGCTCACGCCAAGCCAAGCAAATTGGCCGGAAAATAATTGCAAATACGCCAACGGAATAGTTTACTGTGGCAATATGCGTATACATATTATGCATAGAACATAAATCACAGCTGGTCCAAGGCAATCAATTTATCATTGACCTTGTGCTGGGAATAGAAAATTGAGGCACATTTAACTGAATTAACATAATAGCAAAATGTAGACAAGTGTTGAAACTTTTGCAAGTGATTTATTTTTAGAGTTGGTACAAAATTAAGGAAATCAATTCTCAAAGCTCTCCACTGGTGTCCATAAATTCTTGTCTAATTTATGTGAATATTTTCTCTCCAAAGTTTCTTAAATTTATGTATTGAATTGCCGACATAATCTTTATGCAAATAAATAAAGAGTTTATATTTGAATCCACCTGATTTGAATTGATGTCTTTTATTCTTTAATTTGAATTTGACTGACACTGATACTGACCTACTTGAATCTACTTATTGATTAGATTTCAAGACATGAACAAAACTCTTAGTTTTATATACAATTAATCTAGCTTTCACATCCATTAGCTGCCGTCGCATTTCACCATCGTGCTCTTCAAATATGTACTAGTCTCATAAATAACATGTTCTCCGGCTTGGCTGTACATTACGTGGCTAATTACTTAAGACCTTGCATGCGATATGTTTGTCTCCGCTAAGTTGTCAAACATCACGCCCGCCCGCAACTAAGTAAACCATAAACTGTTCTTAAGCCAAGAAGTTGGCCCATTTCTATAGGATCCCGTTCCATTCCCCGTCCAAATGATGTTTGCATGCCTAACAGCATTTGCATTAATGATGAATTTGGCTGGTTGCTTAGTCATAAGCCAGGTGCTAGGACAGACCTGCTGACTCACATAGCGGGCGTCTCAATGGATCACGCCCAACATCCAGTGAACGCGCGATGCGTAATTTGTTTGTACAGTTTGTACTTGGCGTTGAATTATGCATGGACAAATGGAGGGGGGTAGGGTTGTCGGTGGCATGCCACAACTGGTTGGCCTAGGGCTAAGAGGGCAGCACTTAATTGGATTTCGATTTTGTACTTGTGACACGCACTGAAATGAACAACAACAAGTGTAACAATTGGACATGTGAACAGTTGCCAACGTCGGCGATTAACTTAATTAATGTCACACTAATGACGGCTCAATGCGATTATGTTGACAACTGCAGCAGCAATAGCAGCCACAATCAGCACCCAAAAGCAAATGAAATTCAGACTGAAATAAGGCTGTAAATAAATTGAAAATTTAATCAAAAACTCGACATCAAATAGCAGCGCTAAATGATGCATATCAAATGAATCGACTCTGTGATCCACATTGTGAATAAGCTGCTTTCTGAGGGCCAAGAGAATAAGCTGCTAATTAGTTTTGCCATCTGGCGTTGAGCTCGCTTTGAGTTGCATCGATTTCCAGTTATCGGGAAATCAGGTCGTTAACCAAATCTCTTTCGTTCGCCCTATGTATATATATATATATATATGTAGTCGCAGAAAGTTGTTCAATCTGCTAGAGTAAAGCCAACAATAGACAGCTAGCGGCAGTCTATCACGTGTCCTTCATTGGACCAATTGAGAATGCAAATCTGTCGTTCGCTTGTGGCTCTTGCTCATCAGTTAGCCTGATTCTGGGCTTCAGTCGGGCGCCAGCCTGTCATCGCCATTTCCACTAACAGCCTATAATCGCAACTTAACATGCTTGCCACAATGGCAGCGAGAGCAGCAGCAATAGAAGCTACCGAAGCATCAGTGCAAACATCCTCCAAGCCGGATATCGCAGATAAACCCCACACTTTTTTGGTTACCGCAGTTGCGATACTCTTGTTGCAGCTCTATGATAATACACATTATACAATTATTAAATAATTCTAAATGTCCGTAAAACCAATTTCTTTTCGATATACTTCTCGCATTGAAAATAAGCGCTATAAAACTGTAGCTAGAAATCTGTTAAATCTTGAAAATATTGATTTATTTACTTGATCCACTGACTTCTATGGTTCTTTATGTTTACAATAACTCAATAAGGGTGTTATAGTTTTAATTTTACAATATATTTTAGCGTAACACGTCACACGACATGATTCGAATACCCTGTAGCAAAAAGTGTGACAAGAGGTGCTGTCTCCCTTGCACATATGCTGTCAGTAACTGGATGCCAGTGCTGCCATTGCCTGCACTGCTCGACCTCAGCTTGTTTGTTGCACCTCAGCGCTTCCGAGCAGGCTCTGCTAAATGACACGCAAACACCCACACACATACACCAACGCACACACACACATACATTGGGGAATAGGCACAACGAGCAAGCTTCGTGTCGAGTGCGTTGAACAGAATTTTGTAGCTTTTGTTTTGCGGCTCAAGCCACTCAGCTTGTTTTATATGCGCTTATCTCTAGCTACTGCTGAATACACACATATGTAAGTGTAAGTGTGTGTGGGTGTGGGCATGTGTATGTGTGTCTGGGGACACAGCACAGTTGCCATTTTGTTGGCTTTCTTGCAAGAGGTCCTTGTGCCTGAGCGACGTTTACAAACATGCAGTCGAGTGGGCGGCCAAGTGTCATTGTTGCTAGAACATTTTTGAAGCTGTGCCTTCTGCCTTTTGAATACCAATACCTGAGTAACTGTTATGCTGCCTCGTCTTCACTCGTCCCACTCAGCTCATTTCTGCACTCTCTCTATATCTATCTCTATCTCTATCTCTCTCTTTCTCAACTCCCCTCCAAACTCGTGGACAACGCTTGAGCAGAAATTGTAGCATACTTTTTTGGGACTGCGCTCAAAATATGCAGACCGCAATTTGCATGAGACAAAAATGTAATTTGTATAACATACCAGAATACATATGACTTTCTCCCTCTCTCTCTCCCACACACACATATTCTCTTATTCGCTACGGGTTAAAACCAGCATAAATGCTGACCACAATGCTAGTCATTTTTTTGTTGAATTCTAAGTTGCACATTCGCGGCATAGGTTCCATTTTGGTTTTTGTGCGCCAGTAACTTGCAATGTTTCTTTGAGGCACATTTCCATTGCAATTCTAATATCACTCGCAACATGAACAACAGCAACAACAAACACAATAGGCAGCTGTATTATCAAAAGAAAGGAACTGAAGTCAACATAAGTGCCGGGCCGACAAGTGAAAAAGGCGAAGGCGAAAAAATATTTGCGCTGCTAGAAATTGACAACTGTTTGCGTAGTTGAGAGTGTTTGCCTGCCAAAGGGGGTTGGTGTGGGGGATGTTGGTGTTGGCTGCTAGTTGCTAAATGGCTGCTGAAAGCGGAAATTTGACACTCTCATTCTCACTTTCACTTACCAAATTGACTGCTCTGTGTGAGTGGGGCTGGTCTGGGAGTTGAATGTTTAAGCTGGTTTTGCTAGATGCTCGTTGCTCGTTGCTCGTTTCTCGTGCCACTGAGTTCAGTTTCCCTGCAGCCATAGCGCGTAATATCAGCTTACTTTTTAATGGCATGGCTGGCAGTCAATTATGTAGTCTTCTAAGCCAACCATCGCAGCTAAGATATGCAATTAAAGCAGCCAGACAACTTTGGATGCGATGGCAAAACTATTTGATTACCAATTGATGTTTTCATGACAACCAACAAACAAAGTGCCAATTGGATACACTTCTATCTGTCTTGTCGCCGCTCAAAGTCAAAGGCAGCATCACATTAACAATTTACGCAGAAATAAACTTTAATTACTGACTAAGTGGGAAAACATGCATCAAACACAGCTCAACATCGCAGAATAACAGTTTCAAACAACAAAGCTTAGCAGTCAATTTTTAATATTGTTGTTCATCTGAAGTTTGCGCCAGAAACCAATTTTAGGTCAATAAAATTTTATACTTAAAGTTCGACTTTATAGTTTGTAGTTTTAACAAAAGTTGAACTGTTGCAGGTCTTAGGCAGATATTACATTTTAGCATTATAGTTTACCAATAACTTTATTTAACTATTCAATTTATAATTGAGAGACTGCTTAGTGACTTTTTCAACTTGAATCAATAATTTAAGCTCAAACTCTGGCATGCCTCACATCATAAATATGTCCAACGTACGTATTTGAAAACTATTTTTCAACTTTTTCGTTCCTCTGCTCAAAGGCAAGTCGTGTCTGCAAACTGCTGCCTGCTGTCCAATATCTTAGAGTAGGCAGTCATGGTGCTCTTTATTTGTTGTTGTTTTTAACTTGAATCGATATATATTACTTTTGTTACGCTGTTACATAATTATATGAGGCAACGTGACATAACGATGCCCAAAATATATGCATTACATATTTTGACAAGAACTTATTTGCAAAGAGACACACTCAGAAAGTTTTATGTGCCTTTAGAGATTCTCAAACGAACTGGTTATGTGGCAGCCTTCTCGGAGGATGCTCCATGACGCTAACAAGCTGCAGTCGCTGTTAAAGCCTGGCCCATTACCAGCAGCAAAGAGCCAAGCATAATGTGCGAACAGAACTCTACTCAGCCTTCGCGTTGTCCTGCCTCCTGGCGAGATATGCAATTTGTAGACTTGCTGGATGCAGTGGCGCCGCAACTTGCTTAATTTTATATCAAATTTATAACTGACTTATTGGCAGTGGCTGCCAGGCAGCCGACAGACTTTACAGCTCCATTGTGCCATATATGTATTCATTTAGCATCATATAAATTATTACGTATACGTAGCGTGCCTGCGTGGCTCCTTCAGTTTAAGTGCTGTGTACTGTGTACTGTCTGCCAAAGTTTTGCTTGCCGCGAGCATTTTATGACTTAGGTGGGTATTTCTTATATCATGATATTGAGTGACTGAACCTTTAACATGCCCATCAAAAACTGAAATGTTTTGATATGCTGTACAACAACAAAAATGAAAGAAACAACAACAATCTTAAAATGCTACATTTATGCAATTTTATACATTGACAGCTCAGCAATTGTGCTGACCACAAAATATAACCATTTAGCAGCTGGCTGCTTTATATAAATATGTACATATGAATCGAATCTCTTTCTTTTTATACCCATGCAGAGGGTAATATAATTTTGGTTTATTCTGCCTTACTCCCAAAGAGAGAACATTCAGTAATGCTATGATTTATGGTAAGTTTGCTTTTTGGGGACGACTTTTGTATATATTTCATATTTTAAAGTATTATTATATGAAATTATTTTCAGGGAATTTTTAAAGAATATTTTTTCATCCCATAAATAAGTGCGAAGGTGCAAACCATTTTTTTCCGTATGAATTTACCAAAAAAAATGTAATTTTCTCTTCTGTAGGAGATATATTTGATATATATAGTTTTTTTTATATCTGCAAGGGTATTTCAACTTTGGCATTTTCACAGCTTGCCAGATGTTTCATTTTTTTTTTATTTATATTTTTTTTTTTTTGTGCCAAAAGCAATTTCTTAACCTCGAGCTCGGCGTTTTAATAAATTCCGCATAGCTTTGCATTTCCAGCAATCTTGACCACGTTTTTGTTTCTAGCTGTGTGTGAATATATTTCTTCACTTTTTTTTGGCCTTTTGCTGGGTTACAGTATTTTGCCTTAACACTTTATGAAATTTCGCAGGCATTTTTTTTTGCTTGCTAGAATTTTAATGAAAATTTAAATAATTGAATGCGACGGGTTGGTGGATATGGCCAGGTGGCAAAAGTGGCTGCTGCCAGCTGGCAGCGGTAGGCAAGTCACTTGGCTCGAATACGGCGCTGATACTCTTCTATACAATTGCATATTAATGAGCGCCTAAGAGAATTGGCCGTCAGCAGTTTTCAGGCCACTATCCTGAAATTTACTTACTTACTTTGGCCATGCAGCACTTAAGCGATTTCGTCGGTTAAAGCGTGTTATATATTTTATAACAATTTATTTATTTTTTCTTTTTTTTTTTGATTTTTTTTTCTTGTCGGCAAGCAGACGCAGGCTGCTGACAATGACAAATGAATTCTTTTATGGCCGCGACCCGCAGCGGCATTAAAAGTTTCGTGTTAGCAAAAGTGACACCTCGAGTAGGACTATGTGTCGGTGTCAACGATCCTACCGTTACCCAAGCTCACTAACTAAGTGTGCGATTCGGTTATATGTGTGTGTGTGTGTGTGTGTGTGAGCCTTGCTTTGACTGTTAGTTGTGCCTGGCAGTTGAGCGTCGTTGCGAACGTGGCTTAGGCCCCTGACAGGAAGTGGTCTTTGCCACTGTGCAGTCATGTCCTGTCTGACTGCCTGAATCTCGCTTCCTCTTCTCTTCCTGCACGACCTCGCTTCACCCCCGTCTCTGCCGTTGCCTCTCTCAGTCTCTTGTAAGTATTTATGCAGACTCTTTGCCTTTAGTCTGGTGTGCCAGCAATTCACCCCATTTTTATATTCTGGCAGCAGGTATTACCATTTTGTTATGAAATATGTAACCCATAAATTATATATAATCCAGATCAGCATTGCATTACTAGTTCTGCAACAGTCAGTTGCAAAAAAAAATTATATTTGTTGTCGAAACAATGGGTAGAAATGTGATTTGGCGTCTTTCGCTCAGCTCAGATCAGCTCACATACGAAGAATCTGTTGTAATTCTGGCAAAAAGAAATATGAGGGTATGTTTGACTCGGCATATCCCAAAGATAGATGTTTTTTCTGGTTTTCTTCTTCTGCTTTTTTTTGTTCAACGCTGCACGTTTCTGTTTCGTGTGCTGTTTACCAAACGAATTAAATTGTTCGCCTCAAGTGTATTTTGTGCTTTGGCGCACGAGCAACTATGAATGCGAGCAGTTGTTGTTATTGTTGTTGTTGTTGTTATTGTTGTTATTGTTATTATTGTTATTGCCTTTCGGGCTAAAATTTGTTAATCTGCGGCACTCAATCAGAGCGCGCGTTTGCCCTGACAGCAGGTGACTTCTTTTTTTGTTGTTGTGCCACACTAATTATGTACGTGTACGTGTGTGTGTGTCTGTGTGTGTGTGCCTGTGTGTGTGTGTACAGTTCTATAAAGTTGGTATTGGGTTCGATTTGAGTCGTGCTCATACCTGGGCCTACATGATTAACGACTGCACTGGCTGGGCACACGTCGCTCGCATTTGACATCAATTATCGCGCCTCGTGTAACCTTCGATGGGTCGCGGCATATTTGGGTATTACCCAGCGTGGGAGGGTGCATCGATTTTGGAGAGTGAAGCTATGCGCGCCAGGCACGAACGAGACCAACTTAATTGATTTTTTATTAGGCCAAGCAGCTAGACAGGCAGGTAACACGAACACGCGAAAAATGGCTAAAATGCCATGCAGCTAAATATATACATTTTGTATGTGGCACTCAGGCATACAAAGCCAATTGACAGTTTTCAATTTAAGTTGCGGAAATATTGTGATTTCCTGTTAGTGTGCGAGATGATTTATTGTTATTGTTGTTGTTCTTGATGGTGGTAGTGGTACTGGTAGTGGTAGTGGTGTGTGGTAGCTGCTCAAGCGTCAAGCCATGCCACTAGTACTAAACCATATTTTCCGCTCCATTTCCCTGGCCAACAGCTGCATATGCATGCATTTATATACATATATATTTTATTTGCACAAAGTAAAGCAAAGAAGAAAAAACCGCAGCAAGCATTTTGTCACTGCAATAAAAGTTTGCGTGTGAAATGCCGCCGGGCAGAGGCTGGAGTACTCTGGGATGGGGAGTGGGGAATAGGGAATGTGAAGAGCACACACAGCACCAGGTCGGCACTGTCAGAGTTTTGGCCTGTTGTCGACTTAATCAGCAGGGAGCTTGTGGCCCGGTGGCCGGGTGGCACATATGCACTTTAAATGATATATACAGCTAAGCCGCCCGTATGCAAGCTCAAGTAATTAAGTAGATAGCAACTACTCGACACATGTGAGTGTGGGTGCTTCTCTCTGTGTGTTTGTGTATTTGGCTTTAATGAGTATTTATGGCTGTGTGTGAGCCTTCCATTTTAATTAGAAATTCATGCGTTTAGCTGGCTAAGCCTCTGCCAAAGCTCATACACTTCAAAGTTTTTTGCATATTTAAATTTTTGTGGCTGCCTCCTTATGGGCGCCTGCCGCAGTCAGTTGATTGATAAGTCAGTTAGCCAGAAATTCGATTAGGCCGTTCAGTAAAAAAAAAAAATAAAAACAGGTTTGATAAATTACTTTTAAGCTGTCACACGGGTAAAATACAAGTCTCGACCATTTATCACAGAGCCAGTGACCAGTGACCAGTGGCCAGTCCAGGCCAATCGAGCAGTTGAGGAAGTCAGTTGCAAAACCAATCGATGTATGTCTATATTTATAGGCCCATCAATTATAGTGTGCGCCTTCTTTTTTTTTTTACAGTGCATAAAAATAGCAAGGCAAACATGCTAAATTAGATTCGTATGAATTGAGTTGCGTACGCAATTCGAAAACAAAATTCCAATAACGGCAGGCATCTGTAAGAACTGCCACAAACTGTGGAAACATTCATAGAAACACACAAATACGCAAAATAACACACACACACACAAACTGACACAGCTACACTCAAGTCTAAAGCACGTAGCTGGGTGCCCTTCTACTTCGATGAGAGTCAACTGAGTATGTCATTTTATTGAATCAAAAACCACTCAGCTATTGAAAATCAATTTGCAGCTGCAGCTGCTGAGCCAGCTTTTGCTCTCAACTGAACCATAGGGCAGAGCTGAGCAGAGCAGAGCTGAGCAGAGCAGAGCTGAGCAGAGCAGAGCAGTTAAGGAACACCTGTCAGACAGACAAACGGACAGACGGACACCCAGTGTGTGCAAGAAATAGGACAATAAATATTCACATACGCATTCACATACGCCCCAACACATTCACACACTGAGGTCCAAGTCACATCAAGTTGGACACGCACACAATTTTCCACATTTACACTTGCAATAATAATAAAGCGACATAAAAACCGACAAAAAATAAGAAAAACATTAAAAGATGAGTTGGATTTTTGATCGACGAGAAGATACCTCAAAGTATTTATGCTGCTAAGCTATTCATTTTAGCACAAGCTGAAAGATTCAAACTTAGAATGAGTAAAATTAAGAATTTATATATAAATATTATGAAAATATAAATGTTATATCAAAAATCAATACTTATATTAAACTAGATACAATTTACACTAGCCAGATTCTATTTAGCGTTGAGATCGCTGCACTTGTAAAATCAATCGGGTATTTATTGTATATAAGTTAAAGGGTTAGAAATAACTTTCACTAACTGTTCAAAAACTTAACAAAGTCTCATATACCCCACTAGATTATTTGAATGTGTCAGCGACATAAAAAGTAGCAGCTGAATGTAGAATTTGTTTGGCAGCAGAAAATGCAATGCCATTTGAGGTATGCTGATCAGCAGTTCTCGCACACGTTGCTTTTTAAACCAATTCCAAATCGAGTTAAGGGCACAAGGACATGCCTCACACACACACACACACACACACACACAGAGAAACCCATACACATTCAGTCTCATACAAATTGCTGGCTGACAACCATTCACCTGTATGCAAAATGAAGCGGCAATGCCACTGAAAATTGATGGCAGTCACGTAGAATGTCAGGCAGCAAGAAGAAAATCCATAAAACACAAGTAAAAACTTGAGGGGCAGCATATGCAACCCACTCCACCCACCCACCTTTATTTTTGTATGCGATAAAAATAAAAAGTAAGCATGTAAGCGAGTGAACACAAAAAAGGAAAAAGAATGTGAAAGAATTGCAAATTGCAAAAAAAAAGAAGCAAAACACAAAAATTGAAAGCACGCAACGTTGTCAGGTGACCAAAAAGCAGAGCAAAGATAGAAGCGCTCCACATGGATGCAAAGATGCAAACAGTCAAATTCTCATTATGTGCCAAGAATTTCTTTTCTCCTTTTTTCCTTTAACTCTCTGCTCTCTTTTGCACCCTGGACATTTTACGCAGTTTAACCAACGTGCCCCAGGGTGGGGACATGTGGAGTGTGTGTGTCCCGCAACTGATGCTGCCTAATGAAAGCCATAACTGTGCATTAGCACGACTGCCAGTTAGTTGCGTCTGCCCAACCCACTAACATGGACAATAAAAGGCGGCTTGATATGGACATGAAATTGTGGCACGCAGCAGTAAAATATACACGCCCACGCTTACGCCAAAAAGCTGCGCCAAATAATAAATAAAAGCCCCAACAAGCCATGCAAATGGCGCCGCTACGCATCCGTATCCGTATCCGGCTGCCGAGCCCGGTACCGTTACAGTTGCCATTCCCGTTGCCTTTGGCAGTCGCTTTTGCTTGCTGCCATCGTAAGGCGTTAAGCGTGAGCCGATTACGCGCACTTATCAGCATCGGGCTGCCAGGCAACTGGGGCTCCAGCTACTGTTGCTATTGCTACTGTTACTGCTATTGCTGTTGCTATTGCTACTGTTACTGCTATTGCTGTTGCTGTTGCTGTTGGTGTTGCTATTGCTGTTGCTGCTATTGCTTCTTTTACTACTTACTTTCCCCGCCCCTCCTTGCCTTGTTGGCTTGCTGCTGCTGCAGCTTTAATTGCTGGCCATAAATTTGTACATGCTTTTTAGTCCAAGCCTCTTATGTGCCACTACATATTTACCAGTATTAAGTAAAAGTGGTCCTTGAATGCTGCAACTATATCTTTCAGCACATGATTTAAAGCTAATGGCACTACTTGAAAAAAAGCACTTGAATATTTAATTAAGCTTTGAAAGGCAAGTTAAATCATGTGTGATACAATTAATTGCTGAAACAAACAAAGTGAGACAAGTAATAATAAATACTTAATTTAATTTAATACACAATTAGAAAACCTAAGTGGATGTAATAAGTAATAGTTTTAATATCTTCCAGCAGTGTTTATTTAATTACTAATCTGGCTATTGTTGATTTGGCTATTGAACATATTTCAATACGCAAGAATAGCTGTGCAACTATTAAATCTTTAATATTTAAATTCTAAAGTCTTAGCCAAACACGCTCACAAGCAACTTTATAAGCCACTTTACTTTCTGGTATCTAAGATTTGCATATGCAACTAAATGTACAACTAAATGCACAAAATGTTTGTGAACACATCGTGTAATTTCTGAATATTCTACTCTATCACAGCTTACGAAAATTTACGGTAAGAACTATTAAAGTTCATGTCAGCCTAAATCAAGCAAAAGTGCATAGCTTAATTACATTTAAGCTGACTGTGGACTTTAAGCCAAAGTCCCATAAGAGCTTAAGTTCATATAATTCTCGCACTACTCTACTCAGTATAATAGCATTTTATGGCTGTTGCCCGTCTTTATTAACTCTGGAGTTGGTCAAAATGAAGCTGGTGTCATTCGGTACATTTCACATGGTCATTCTGTGCCTTTGTTATGTGTTTCTGGTGCAAAAACTGCTATTTAATTCAATGCATTGCTCAGTGGTGCACACAGCACAAAGCAACCGAAAGAGTAGCAAAAAATCTAACTACGAAATGAGGGGGAAAAAAAAACTAATTGCTGCTTTTAGGCGTTAATGAAAATAACAAATTGCACATACGCCACGTGGAGCGCGCAATGTGTGCCCCGGCCTCTATGTGTGTGTGTGTGTGTGTGGATATGTTGTGTGGCTATAGCCCGGATCGATGCTGCATTGTCATTGCATGTGGTTGCATAATCGCTGCTCTACATTTCGCGCATGACTGCAACAGGGACTGCAACAGCAACAACAACAATGATCTCAACAACAAGCAAACCCATTAGAAGTTGCTACATTTTCACTATATAACAGACAGACAGAGAGACAGGCAGACAGACAACAGCCCACAAGAAGGACTGGTTGGGGCGTTGTTGTGTCTGTCTGCGTTCTAACTGCAGTTTTTGTGTTGAGTCATTTTTGCGCTCAAAAGCACTCACTAAAACAAATAAACACTTTGCGCATTGTTTCGTTTTGACAAATGCGTGTAATTTACGGAAATGTTTGTTTGGGCAGCAACCAGACCCCGCAGCAACTACCCCTTCTGTGTGTCCATGCCTTGTGTTTCATATTTACTAAATTGTCTTAAGCGTATTTGCACGGCACTCACATGCCGCTCACTGAGCACGGAGCTGGCTGCTGCTTCTGCTGCTGCTTCTGCTTCTACTTTTGCTTCTACTTTTGCTTTGACTGCTGCCCGACTGCAATTAGTTGGTGCTCTAAAAGCCATGAAGTAAGCGCTGCACATATCGTGCCACATTTGCTCACTAATGACTGGGTGCATGCAACTTGCAGCGGCAACTTGCAGCGGCAACTTGCGAACTGCAACAGTAACAACAAAACTGGCAACCAACCCTTCATATTATATTTTTTGCAAATTACAAAGGCGTTGCAAAATGTGCAACGGCGGCATTTGAAAAAATATAGGTTAGAATTGTTGGCAGCTGCTCATCAAAGTGGCAATAATATATACGAGCAGCAGATTCACGCGCTCGAATAGCTCATTACAAGTGCTGCACACACCCCCCCTCTTGCAACCCCATCAACTCTATCGCATTTGGAACTCATAATAAGCAACCGCAGTTTGTTGCAACCGCTATCAGTTCATTGGCAAGGGTGTAGGGCAGCGAATGGCAAGGCAAATGAAGCGCAGAGAACAACACGGTAAAATGAACGCATTTGTCTTTGTTACATTTATCTTAAAAAGGAAAAACAAAAAGGATCAGTTCCTTTTGTTGCGGTCTTAATGAGCAAATTTTAGTTTCGACAAAAAACTTGAGCTGCTGGCCAATGCCTGGCATTTCAGCGGCCATTCACCACTTTCCGGGCCACCTTTTGTTGTCTACTTGCCTGCATTTTTTTTTTGTTACTTATCTCTCGTTCTCTGTGGGTTTTCAGTCAGTCCGGGCAATTTATGATACCTTTGTGGTTTCAATATCGCAATGCCAAGCGTATAAGCAACATAATTAAAAATTGTGACAGCCATAAATTTTTCGTTGGGATATTCAGCGCGCGAGTGAGAGACTCCCCAGAGGATGCAGATAGCAGTTGCTCTCATAATGAAAAATCAGCGTAAAAGGTTTACAGATTTGCGAGTGCGTACTTGGTCCAGTCAGCGGACCACTCCTTGTGGTCGAGCGTTTCCGGGGAAATCAATTAGAGCGCATAATATGCAACTGATGTTGAGCTCGAAAGCACTTAAGACAACGGGGCCAGGCCAAAGACAACATTTGATTTCTTTCATTGTGCTCGCCAAAGGACCCTCAAACACATGGCCACTGATTGCCGAGACGCTGACGTTGACGCCCACATCAGGACCGAGTCCACCCTGGTCCTCTGTGGCTCTCTCACTTTCTTCTTCGCCGTTGGCACCGACAGCAAGCGGGCGTTAAGGCAGTCGTCGGCCACGTTTGAGACTGCGGGTATCAGTTTGCCAGGCTGGGAAAGCTGGCGTAGTTGGTGGCATCAGGACAGCCCACTAGTGTTGTAAAGTGTCAAAACGTGTACTTGTCGCTGGCAGGATGCGCGGCGTCTCCCTTTTAATTTGAAATTTATGCACTGCATGCATAAATTTATGGCACAGGACACGCCCACACGCCCAACGACACTGACAAAGGCGACATGACAGGCACATGTCCATTACAGGGAGCCAAACCCTCGCACACACACACTTACTGCTGCTGCTGCTGCTGCCAGTGATGCTGGCTCTCAAAATCAGGCAAAGCAACTTCTTATCTTGGCCTGTCATAAGTCTCCTATTTGCCATTATTCCTATGTGTGTTTCTGTGTGTGCCTTTAAAGCCCGCTTTAGTTTTTGGCTTTCCCATAATATAATCTTCACTTAATTCCGACTGCACTTTGCATAGATTAATTAAGTATTGAATTATTGGCGACGTCGCCGTTTTGTCATTTACCGCGAAATTAATTTTTAATTACTGTAAGTCAATTAACCATATTAAATGCAGTAAATATGCTCTTTCCGTTACTGTCATTGTCATTAAGCTGGTGGCTAATAGTTGCGTGCATTGATTGCATTGATATTGATATATGAGCTATATACAGGAGTATATACATACATATATACCAGTCTCATATGGACACATGACAACTTTAATATCCTGCTGTCAGGCACGAGGACGCGCTCATGCCTATGTGCCAATCCACTGTCACGCCTCTCCATATCGTATCGACTCTCTGCCCTTCCCATGTCCAAAATAGTGCTCGAGCCGCACATCAAAAGCAAACACCAGCAATAACAACAACAATATCAAAGTCAAGCGACTGACAACAAAAAGTGCACGCGCCTCGTTGCATTATGAATGCAGCAATTGTGAGAGTGCCGAAATTTTGTGGGTCTGTTCGTGTTATTGTTGTGACAGGACTATCCGCCTGTCTACAAACTGGAAACACAAGTCAATATCATTTAGTTGAGCACAACCCAGCAAATAATCTATGCAGCTGGTTTAAGGTTCAAGCTGAAAGTGACAGCCAAAACTTGTGTATTCTCAAGGCAATGCGTCTGATTTCAAATGGGTGAAGTCAGTTGAGATTAAAGTAAATAGATTTCATTTAATATTCTTGAAAATGCCTTGATCTGTAAATTATTAAACATAAATTGGGATAAGTCATAATAAGTTAATTCGTATTTTGAATGTTTTAATATGCGGCTAATTAAAATATCAATTGTAAGTTGAGCGATTCTCATGAATTCCAGTAAGCCTTATGGCTTTTCATATTTCGTCTACTTAAAGTAACTAAAAGTTCCACTTAAGTATTTAAGATTACCATTAGTTATAGCAAAAGCTCTCTATCCATCCCAGCTTATAAGGTTGGTCAGCATCAAATTAATGTAATGCACTTACACGAAATTGCATGTGGCATTGAAAGTACCTCATAATGGGAGATTTATGCATTTTTATTGCTAAACCACTTAAGCAGTGCAGACTGTGATTATAACGATTATTTGGCAGATGGAATAACAAAAACCAGCAAAGGCTAAACAGAACTGTAACCAAATGTCACACGTGGTTTTAATTATCATAAAAGTCACAAAGTACTATCTGCCTGTGTGTCTGTCTGTCTATCTGTCTATCTGTCTGTCTATCTGTGTGTATATGTGACACAATTACATTTTGTGGTATTTTGCAAAGTGTTGATTATTAATTAAAATAGCTTTATTTAGCACGAAACCACAGGATAACCTGCTGTCGAGTGGTAAGGGTGCTATTCAAAATAACCGAGCATCAGATATTCAGTTAAATATTTAACATTTGCGCCTAAATACAACTCGTATGCATGTAATTAGACCATAACGAGATTCTCTCTGTGTGTGTGTGTGTGTGTGTGTGTGTAAGTATTTAGTCTATCAGTATGTGAGTGTGGTTGTTGTCCCTGCTAATGGGTGTAATTAAACTGCAACGTGAGACGTTTAAGTGCAAATTGCTTGCCAGTAGGCAGCTTTGACTTTGGTTATATTGTATTTACCATATCACTAATCAAGCTCTCTCTCTTTCTCTCTCTCTTTCATTCTGTCTCTCTCTTTCTAATTCGATTGCCAAATCGCAGAAGGAGTTATTCGTTAGCAAAGTTGAGCCAACTTCGCCGCGCAACGAACGCAAATTCTCGGCTGCCACAGCGCCATCGATGAAAACAAAGTGGCTGAAAGCATTTAAGAGCCTAAAGCCGGTGGGTTCTGGTTCAGCAACACAAGCAGATAGGTAAGTTGCCACACCCCCCTCCCCACCCATCCCACCAATCCCTCTTAGAACAATAACTACCATAGCATGTATGTATATATATATCTATATATATAACTAGGTCTGTGTATTATACGTAAGTCAAAATGTGAACTAACACGATATACAGTTACAGTTCGAGACCAACAAAATAAGCAAGTAAACAACTGCACGGAAAATAGGCAGAAAAACGTCGGAAAATGTTCTAACTGCATAGATACAAAATGAAGCTCGGCAAAGTATTCACATTCCCAAAACCTTAACCCACAAAAACACCCCACACGCCCCCGTACTTTAATTTGACTAAAAGCCGCGAGCATTTTGCCATCACGAAACCAAAATGTCTGGCAAAATGAAATAGAGCAAAACCTTTTTGAAATATTTTCGCCATTTATGCAACAATTCAAATTGTGCAATTTCTGCATCTGCCGCATTCTCTCCTATTTATGTTAAGTAATTTAATCAGGTTGGAAAAAAAACATCTAAGCTCTCGTTCAGCTTCAGCTTCAGCTTATTCTCTGTGAACATTTCCGTTGCATTTTGTTGCTCTCAACTGTATCCACACACAGCCCCAATCTCAAGTTTAATACATAAATAAGATAAATTTAAGTTCGACTAGTTAACATGCTGCATTTACTAATATTCTCTACACTTTTCTCTATATAACAACTTATAACATTTCGTTAAAAAAAAAAACAAAAAAAAAACATTAAAATAATTTTCATTTACGGCCGAAAATACGAATTAACGAATATTCGTTTACCAAAATACTCGAACAAAAATTCTGCATATATGATATAATCAAATCGTTACAATCAGCCAACAACCCCGACAAAATCAAATGTACCACGCTGTATCGACTGTTCTGACCTTGAGGTAACCAAAATTAATCAAGCAACATTTTTATGTTTCTAATAAAATGGTACACAAAAAAAAAAAAAAAAAACAACATTATATTACAAATTAAATTAAATTAAATATTTTGCTTTCTTAGCGCTTAATAAACAACAATAATATTGCTGTAAATGTTGCACGCAAATGTAGAATTAGCAGCTACCCTACAGAAAAATTAAAAACAATCCGACTGTACAAACTAAAAACAAACTCTCAAAATTCCAAAAACAAAATATAAAAAGCAAAAAACTGCACAAATGCTTTTGCAAGAGTATTTCTTGTTTTTTTCTGTATACATATTTCTCATTTATTAAATATTATTTTTCGAGCATAAGCCATAAATTGCACCTGCGCCTGGGCCTGATGGTCTGACCATCAATCACAGCCGTCAAAAAATCAATTAAAATTGAAAAATAACAATAAAACAATCGAATACACTATAAAAAATTAAATATAGATATAGTTAGCAAACACAGATCGAGAGACCAAGAGAAACAACTTATCAAAATCTCATCATTTTATACATGCATTAAGTACTCGGCTCTTGACCTCTTTGCCTGGATTTTCAATAAGCAAGCATGGCAACACAATATGGGCTCAAACTAACTTGGCTCTGTTTGCAGCTCGCTGGTAGTTCTCCCAGTTAGTGCACATGTGTCTGCAGAACTTTCACTTTGGGGCCAGTAAATTCAACTTGGAGCCAGTTGAAGCATTGGAAAATATGTGAAAAATTGCAGGCCATAAATTTTGGAGAATCGCCATAGATACCCACACACCAACGTACAAAAAAATACGTACATCCATAGAAATGCTTGTAGAAAAATTGCATTGGCATTGGCAATGCACTGGGCACTATAATCCGCATCCGCATCCGCATCCCGTATTCGCATACGAATTGGCTGCCGTTTATGGCATTCCCATTGGCCCGTTGCCTATTTTTTCAACAATTTTTTTTCTTTTTTTGGTTTTTGTTGTTGTTTGATAGCATTCGACAAAAATACTTAATACCGTGCCGACAGCTTGTGCTGCAAACGATGATAAATCGAAAATCTTTTCGGCTTAGAGAGCGAGAAGATAGCGCAGACTACAATTGTGTGAGCTAGAGAAAGAGAGAGAGAGAGAGTGAGAGGGAGAGAGAGAGAGCTAGCTTTGTGATAACCCGTCAGCTTGAACGGAATTATGGCCAAAAGCGACTGCGACACATTTTGCAATATTCATTGCAACCCGATATCTAAAAAAAAAAATATATATACACAATATTTCAGCTATTCATAAGTGCAATGGCAAAAAAAAAAAGAATTAATATTAACATTTACAGGCGTGACAAAAAAAATCACAGTTCAACTTTTGTTATATTGCCAAAGTTTTCGCATTGCGCTCCAAATTACTTATACGCTCAGTAAAACCACGCCGACCGGAAATGCTGTTGGCCAGCTCGTTTTCTTTTTTTTTTTTTGGAGCCACAAAATATATTTTGTTGTTGTTCTTGTTGTTTCGAAAATTTCGTGAAACTTTCTGTTCTGTGCATTAATGAAAAACGTATAATTAATTTTATGGCCCATTTTTTATGTTCACTTATACAGCTATAGCCAAAATGCATTTTGCTAATACACCAAAATCCAATTCGTAACTCTAATTATAAAGAACTATCCCATGTACATTAAATCACGACGTATACATAACTCTATCTACATACACTTAGTTGTTAGTGTACCCTGTAAACGTATAAAACTAACTATGTATGTATGTATATTAAAGTAAAACAGTCTTACAAATCATAATTAGTTGTTTATTATTCTATACTTAAATATAATATTTATGATTCTATGTATGTGAAATTGCATTGATTGGATTCAATTGGATTAGCCATTTGAATGCTGTCAAATAGCATATTATTTTATGGGATTTATAATTGAGCTTAGGGAACAATTTTTAAGAAAGTAGTCAAGTATTTTGCGTTTTCAATAATATACCCATTATTAAATCTATTGATAGGTAATGGAGTTAAAATTAAGTTAAGTTTATAACCTAAACACGTTATTTTATTTGAGTAGGGAGACTACTAATATTATTTTACGGCTTGCCATAGTCTTAAATTTTTATTTCGTTTGGTTTTTCGCTAAACTGTCTTAGTAATGATCTTCCAAATCTGAATGTTTAACTTTAATAAAATTGATTTGCATTGTGAATGGGCAAAGTGTGCAAATAAACTGAATTGATATACCATAAATCTGAAACCCATATTATTTGTAGATATCGGAATTTATCAATACTTGTGTATGCTTGCGAAAACAAATAAAAACAATTATTTTTTCAACGGATTGCTAAAGATGATAAATACTTTTAGCTAGGCCAACAATTTTAAAGTAATCATTTTAAAGACGATAGCAAAATTGGTTTTTTTTTTTTAAATAGTTCAACTACAAGTGTTAATTGCGAAATTGTTGGTAAATGTTGCGCTTTTGCTTTACGCACACTATAAATAACATGCCATGATGGTAATTACTTAACTTAAGTTGATAGGATAAACAACCGTACAGAAATTTGTATATTTTACACGTTTGTTACAACTTTATAAGCCAACGTGCTGAACTGAACTGAATTGTTTGTTTGTGCACAATATAAGCCACTTACAAACAATCAGCGTCGAGAGTTGGCCCACATCCATTACCACTCGGCCTGCCTGTTGGCTCAGTGCTTGGCTCTGGTCCGCAGCCTGGTCTCCTGTTATAGCCCTCTCGACCGCCCACTGTGAACAATTGCACCATTGTCTGGCGTATTGTCTCTTTATATGTATTTATTTATATATATATATATATATATGTTCCAGCGTCTGTCTGAGTGTCCTTCTTTCTGTATGTTTTTCTGGTAAATAAAACAAGGCCAGCAAGTAAAAACCCAGCAGCATAAAAACAACAAATTGGTTATATTCGAGGGCAAAAGCTATGAATATAAATATAATATGAAATTATTGAGAGACCCGAAATGCTTTTCTTACAAAAATTCGAGTATCTTATTCAATTGAGTATTTCCTGTATTTCTATTAATGATTCAAAGCAGAGCCAGCTTTGTTGACTATTTAATACTCTTAATTAAGTTGTTAGACATAATGGAATGGAATTTCCTACTGCTAAATGTGATTTTGAACAAGTTGTCATATTTAAAACACAATTTAAATCGAAAAATGTTTTATTTAATGTCTTTGAAATGATGGTACTGATATTGAATGGGCTATTGAAATATATTTTGCTTGTTTCTTGAGTAGCTAAATGTTTAATAACATTTCCATACATGCTTATTTTGTGTGAGAGGCCACTTTATGTATCCTCAAACAAGGGACTGTGATTAATGTTCATTTGGCATTGTTGGCGTTGCCATTGTTTGCCACTGTCATTGTCCATATTTTTTTGGAATAATAATGTAACAAAAGCATGAGCTCGGCCACAGTTGTTGTGGTCACACAATTTATCTACAAAATGCAAATTTACACTTCAATATGTTCCAGCTGTGTAAATATTTATGTAAATATGTTTATTTATAATAATATTTGCATTTTGTGGTTGACACAATAATTACATTTACTTGTCTAGTCAAAGCAAAAGCGCAATATTTAACACAGATTTGTGGAATCGATTTGATTGGATTTTATTAAATTGAGTTATATTTGAAATGCATATCATTTGAGTATGTATGTGTGTGCGTGTGTGTGTGTGGCTAGACTGAAATAGCTTACACTGATACAATATCAATTGAACTCTTCACAGGCGTAATGGTGCCTCGAATGCCCCATCGGAGTCGCTGCGCCCCAATCTGGATGGCAGCCATCACCTGCAGGAGTACACGTACAAGAAGATAACGGCTTGTGATGTCTGCTCGCAAATTTTGAGAGGCGCGTATTCAAATTGCCAACCTTTTTGCGAATGTTGTCCTTAAATGGCAACCATCTACTTTTTTTTTTTTGTTTGTCGCCACTTGCAGGCCACACACGTCAGGGCCTGCGTTGTCGCATTTGCAAGCTGAACGCCCATGGAGACTGTGCTCCAAATTTGCCCCGCTGCCAGCCGAAACAGAAGCTTTTGCGTCGCCAGAAGAGCACCTCGGAGCTGGAGAATCGTGTTGATATCGAGGAAGAAAGTGAGTATTTTCCACGCATGACTACAACTGCGGTCTCTATCTGTCTCTCTCTCTCTCTCTGTCGAGCTCATCACGCGCCAAAAAAAAAAAACTAAACTCCCCGCCAACAGCCCGCCCGCCCCCTTTAACCCATTAACAATAATAACACGCTCTGCAATATGCTTGCTACGTGCAGCAGCCCAGCCTGTCTTGTATATTAACGACTTGCCCCATAGGCATCATGGGCTTTTAGTACCTTCTAACTACACATAAGATAAAAAGCAGGAGCCAGCCAACCCTTGGGTGTTTATGCTCAAAATTGAATTGATTTTTTCGTTTCTATTTTTTTTTTTGTTGTTGTTTCTTCTCTGTTTTCTTTTGTCTTTTCGTTTACCTTTGTTTTGCTTGTTTGTGTTTTGTTAAGTGTTTGATTTTGATTGGTCTGAACTGCAAGTTGTCGACTATGCATTTGCATGGCCTGGTCATACACTGTTCAATGTTGTTGCCCAGTTGTCCCGGTCAGAATGGTTCCTGTCAACCGGATGCCATAAATTGTGCATTTTGTGACCCACCCACACAAGTGTCAGGTAGCCCATTACCTGGTTATTTTCAACCGAATGCACGACCACGTCCAGACCAGAAACAGAACCAGAACCAAAACCAGAACCAGAACCAGAACGAGAACCATAACCAGTGCCAGAAGACGACAAGTTCTCATGTTCAGTAAAAATCAGCAACCAAATATTGTCAAATTGAACAGCAGCGCATCCTTGTCCTGTGTGCGTATATTGAATTGATTGTTTTGTTGGCTTGTGGGCAACCATTTGATATCACAATGGATTTATGTCACTCGTGGGACAAACTGATTGCGTCATTTCGGATTTTTGCAACGATTCGCAAACCAAAAAAAAATTCAATAAAATTCTTTACTACATATATACTTCCATTTTTGTTGCATTTATCTGGTTTTCACTTTGGTTGTCAAATGTTTCGTTTTATAAAATTTGTGTGAACTTCAAAATTTGTGTTTGCAACGAGGACATTTCCTCGTTCATTCATTCAATTGTACCAAGTATACATATTTTATTAAATATTGTGGACATATACATTTTTTGGGGGGACCAGTTAAAGTTATTGCGCTGTTATTATATTAAATGATTGAGCCAAGTACACAGCTCGAGATATACAAATTAAAGAAATCTAACTGACAAACGGCATATTTAAAATAACTTAATATAGGCCTAATACCTTCTTGGAAAGTTTTCAAAGCGCCCAGATACTCAAAAATTGCATATTAAGGTTTATTATAGTCTCCTAAGAAATACCAAGTAATAATTGTAACGAAAAACTAAATGGATATTAAGGTATCTCTGTAGTCTTTGGCTTGGCATATCCGTATTGAAAATCACACATATTTCTATAAAATATTTAATATACTTTACATATGCTATTTATTGTCATTGCCTGCAAGTATCTCAAACTGTGTAACTGGCCATCGAAATAAAAACAAAACAAATTGTAGTTTGACACCAAAAACCACTCAATAAATATCAACTTAAAAATCCTCTTCCCCCCACAAAAAAAAAAAAAACAATATATAAACCCATGAAGCATCGCCACAGGAGTCCGTTAGCCCCCAATGTGGGCAGACCACAGCCGATGAACAAAATCAAAGCGCAAATCTGTTGAATGTGCCCAATTCGAAATTCCGTCAAAAGACGCCCTTCATCAATCGCATTGCGCAACTAGGTACCGAATGTATTGCTCTATATAGTATATATCATACTTATATTGTATGCGCAAAGATACTCAATTGCCATGCGCTTCAATTAAATATTCATTTTCAATTATGTTTTTACAATTCATTTTGTTGAAAATAATTTGTGGTTTCGATTTTATAGTTTCTTAATAGGTTAATGCAATGATTGATTGTTGCGCTTTGATTCACCTAATTAGCGAGACAAGAATGAACAAATCAACTTACATATATATATATATATATCTTTATAATATTTAACAAAGCTCAGCAAAACCACACTCCAGTTCAACATATTTACACAAAAACAGCGAGATTTTCAAACTCAGTCACATGTTATTCAGGGTACAAATATATATATCACAACAACAACAAAAAGATTATTGTATTTCGATTAATCGAATTATGCAACAAAAAAATCACATATATTGAACTATCGATTTATTTGAAAATTTGACTAAAAACCAAAAACCAAAAACCAAAATATAACAACAATAAGATTGCGTAGTGGAGCATGTAATAGAGCTGTCATTAAGTATATCTTATTGCCATAACAATAACAAATTATCATTGGTCAGAAAACCAAAAATCAAATACTTCACTAGTTATCGTTTCGCATTTCGTACACATACACATCTATCTATCTATCGTTTTTGGGTTCTGTAAGAATTGGGTAAACTGTCGACACACATTTAGAGTTTGGTCCCATTTAAATGTCGCTCAACTAGTGTAAAACCAACAAATTATGTCGTTAATTCTTTTCTCATATGCTACACACAAATAAACAAACACATTCAATACATGATAAACCCCAAACTTGAGCGCTCGAAGTGGCGATCAATGCAACTAAGCGAACTTAACTAAAGTCAACTCAAGTATTTTATTAAATATGTTAGCGAAGCAACTCACGTTCGCACCAAAACACATACACAAAAGTCCTGCAGAATATAAGAATATTGCATTCATAAAAAAAGTCCCCCCTTCCAACTTAAATTCCATGAAAAAGTATTAAAGCCCATCAAATATCAAATCGATCCAACCATTTGCCAAAAATTTAACTAATGCACTTGAATGCACATCATCAAAATCGAACAAATTTTATCGAAATTGAACCGAACCACAACTGGCCACCACCACCACGCCCACGTCCACAACCACAACCAAAAAACAAAAAAAAAAAAAAAAAAAAACCAAACTCGGCAACTTATCAAATTAAATATTACGGCACCCACAAAAAGAAATTACCGAAATCGATCAAATTTATCGTGTGCTGAAACAAGCCGGCGAACTCAAATCCGGGCATATTCCAGCCGTCGACAAGACCGTTCACGTGCCGAGCAAAACGTTGGACGGCAGCGCTGGAGCTGCACTTGGAGTTGGAATTGGAGCGAGCGCTCCGAGCACAGCATTGCCACAGCAACCGATGGCCATCGCCATCGAACGGCTGCCCGTCGCCCCCGACATACCCATCGTCAATGTGCCAGAGCCTGTCGTGCAGGAGCCAACGCATCAGCAGCAACAGCAGCAGCAGCAGCAACAGCAGCAGCAACAGCAGCAGCAATCACACCACCAGCGCAGCCTGGCATCGGTGGCGCAGGCGGCTGCGGTGCGTGCCGGCCGCGGGGTGCGCCCCCCACCGGTGGCCATGCCCATTTTGGGCGTGCAGCTGCAACAACAGGAGCTGCAGCAACAGCGCGGCGGCCTGCCGGTGCCCCCACAAGATATCTCTAGTAGTTCAGGTCCGCAAACATGAAATGAAACAGAACAAAATAATTACAACAAAGTAGCTTGTTGTCTCTCTCTTTCTCTCTCTCTCTCTCTCTCTCTGTCTAAAAATCTGCTCATAATTTCATAAAAATCTGTTTCTTGCATTCTTTTCCTGTTGATTATTTTTTTTTTTGGTTTTTGTTTTGATTTGTGTGCAGTTACTTTGAACATTTTTATGGTTTGTAGCTGTGATTTTATCTCAATTACCCTTTGCTCTCTGCCTCTGTCTGTCATCCGCCTTCTCCTCTGCTCTGTTACAAAGAGTTCATCAATCAATTCAACCCACAATTCATCATTTCATTTCGTTGAACTCCAAAATTACAAAAAACCCTCAAGTAAATCAATCTCAAAAGCAAAGTTGAAAGTATTGTAACTCAATACACTCACCAACACACACACACACATACACCTCTGTGTTCTTCTTAGCTATAAAAGCAGTTACCAATACATATTTGATATTCTTCATCACACACACACACCCACACCCACACACACATGTACACCCAAATAATGTGAGTGTAAGCCATTAAATACTCTTTAATCACCTACAAATCTGCTAAATGCTGTTACTGCACTTGTATAAAAGCCAAAGTAGCGCATCCCAATAACCTCTACACACACACACACGCACACACACACACACAACACATACATTTAGCTACATATTTACTACATCAAATTCAATGCTCATTTTGATACGTAAGATATATTACGCATACGCCCCGTTGCTTCGCCTTTGGATTTCGATTTTGGCCAATAGACACACACACACACACACACACACACACACATACATATATATAATCTCATACACTTGCGCAACGTAGCTATGCATTTTGTGTATAACTTTTAGATACATTTTATTGCAAAAAACAAATATAAAAGAAATTTCTGCTTTTCTCTAGCTACTTGCCAAATCGTAGTTTTTAGCTTAGTTTCTTTTAACTAGCGTTTAGCAAACAGCATTTAATTAGCCACAAATATCCTAATGCTTAACTAATATTCCGTATTTAGTTTAATGTATTCGTTTTATGCTAATCATTGATATATATATATATATATATATATATATCTTCATTTAATAACACAACTCATACACACACATATAATAACGAACATAAATAAATAATATCAATAAAAGCATAATGTTTCAACTAAAAATACAAATGCTTGAGTATAAAATAGGTCACTGATTAAATATGTATTTGACTTTTAGACATCTTTTGCAAATATATTTGAGTGTAAGCGTGTGTGTGTGTGTCTGTGGGAGTGTGTGTGTGTGTTTCTCTAGCGTGTCGGCTGTGAGAGGCTGGTGCGAGCGTGCGGTTGGTCTGGAACAAGTTAACTCCTTCTATCTATTATGGGGACCCAAATAACAATTGAATAGTGCTGAACGGGATACGCCGCATCTTATATATGCTAATACATCTAATTAAAATCAGAAAATATATTTGAAAAGGAATTTTCATTAATATATTCATTAAAAAGCGAAATTTAAAAAGTTTTAATAATTATGATTTTCATTCAACTTTTAATTTGAATAAGTGCTGCATGCAAACGATCACATTTTGTAGGGTATTTATATTAGCTGTACTCGTACTGAATGTGTGCTTAAATGCATATACATATATACATATATAAATCGTTACAATGTCAAAAGGCAACCATGCAAGAATGATTTTCAATTGAAAATTGACGCAGCGAGCTGGCAACACAAATTTAACACACACAGACACAAACACACACACACACTGCGACACACCCACTACACCCTACCTCCGCTGAGGGCGATCAGTTTAAATGGCGTTGACTATTTGCAATCTGTCGCACACTTAGTCGCACTCGAGTGCATTGGCCAGGCCAAAAGCATTTGGCCTTATAATTAGCGCCCGTTTCGTCACTTGCAACTGCATTTCCCTTGCGACCGCAACGGCAACAACATATTTCCAATTAGTAAAAGTGTGTCTGCGTGTGTGTGTGTGTGTGTGTTTAATAGTGTTGCTTGTTGCCATTGTAACCTTTGTCTTTTGTCATTCCGGTTGCCAAATTGGCTGGCAAGTCTATTTGGTCTTTGTGCGGCCGAACAATATTTTATGGCTTATTGCAGCAGCCTGGTTAATTGACTAATTGGCTGGCTTGGCCAATTTAACTGAGATTAGTCTGTGCTGGTCTAAATAGATCAAATACATCAATTATGATAAGCTGACCCTCACACACACTGACAAATGACTCTTAATTTATTGATTGTGCAACAATTCGAAATTAACACACACCAAAATGTTTTCTCGTGTCATTTGTTGCCCTCCCCCCTGCCATAAAAAATACCTAATAAACCACAAAATGTAAAAAAAAATATATAAAAATATCAAAAACATCACCACGACAACAACGACGACGACTACGACAAAGATCAACGCTATGGCGTGCCCTATGCGCCCGTCAGCAATATGTCCACCTTCGCTTACATCAGCAGCGGCTTTGGCATTAACTACTACACGACCAGCGCACTGCAGCAGCAACAACAGCAACAGCAACAAGTCACAGCAGCAACAACCTCATATCTGCAGCAACAGCAGCTGCAGCAACAGCAGCAACAGCAACAGCAGCAGCAGCAACAGCAGGTGCAACAGGCATCTCCAGCATATCAGGCACTGCAACAACAACAGCAACCAGCACAACAGCCACCTTCGTGCAGCTATCTGCAAAATGATCCCGGAGTAAGACGTCGTTTGTTTGCTGGATTTCGGCCATTGTCGGGCTTTGGACGGCTAAGAATGCAGCGGTCGTCGCAGCAGCAGCATCGCTCCATATCATTGCCAGAAAGTAATTACATCACATTCAGCCAACAACATCAACAACATCAACAACAGCAACAACAGCAACAACAACAACAACAACAAGATAAACAGCACCACAACCATCACTTTTACAAACCCTATCCACACGACAACTACTACTACTACCACCTTGAAACACAAAATCCTTGTATCCGTACGAAACGTGCAACTCATTCAGTCATCGATTTGTGCGGCAACTATTCGTTTGAGAGTGCTGCAATCAGTTTTGCGACAGCAACAGCAACAGCAACAACCAAAACGACATCGACAACCGCAACAACAATTATAACATCATCAATCAGCACAACAACTACAACAACAACAACAACAACATCAACAACAACATCAACATCAACATCAACTACAACAACAACAACAAGCAACCGTTCTTTTTGGAATAGTACTGCATTTTATTCCAATTGTGGATGTTTAATTAGTGTTTTTTTAGTGTCGCATTTAGCAACTGTTTATTGTTGTTGTTCCTCTCTCTCTCTCTCTCTCTCTTTCAACACCCACCCACCCACCCACTCTGTCTCTCTTTCTCTCTAAGTGTTGTGCCTTGTATTGTAGTGAGAGTGCGTGTGTGTGTGTGTGTGTGTATCTGTGTGTGTGTGTTAAATGTTATACCTTAGTTAAGTGCACCCCGAACTGCATTTCATTTACTTTAATTTCCAGTTAGAGACGCGTCACAATGCAAACTTCACTTAAACAATGGCCCAACACGCCAATTAGTCTTAACCCAGTTTACACTTCAGGCAAACGGCTCATTTCCGGCAGCTGCAACAATAACACCAACAACAACAACAACAACAACAGCAACAACAACAGCAACAGCAATTACAAGCCAAGGCACATTGGCATAATTTGTATACATGGTCGAGTTGCTGCCTTTCGCAACAGGACTCAGCTTGTTGAAGGGGCAAGCATAAAGACCGGAGCAGTCTGCAGCTAAAGAAACAACTTGCAGCGGCAGCGGCTGTGCCGTGAAAATTGCGAGCCATTGTCAGCTTTGTATGTAACAGTAAAAAAAAACAGAGAAAACTTGTAAAAGGTGTGCAGTATGTAACTCGAAGATACCCTGTAGCCAATTCAAAAAAACATATATGTTTAGGGTATATACAGATAAAGCACAAAACTTCTTCAGCTGTTATAATCCCAAGAATTTGAATAAGACACTTATCTTTTGGATATTTGGAAGGAAACATACAACAACGTTGAAATTGAAGTCAATGACAATTTTCAGTTACCAAAAGTCAGCAAACTAAATAAATTGCAGTAAAAGCTGAGACCGAACTTAAATTATAGTCTCGAACGCATTCCAGACAGTCTGTCAAAGACAGGCAGACCAAGTCAACTAGGACCAACAGCAACTGCTAATCAGGAAGCTATACATTCTGTGGATACTTACTTTTACACAGCACAGCTTTATTATATCCTTTTGGTTAGAAACCATTTTTAGTGCTTACAGGATATAAGAAACGTTGGTCTTACGCAGCTTTATTATACCCTTTTTGTTAAGGGAATATTTTTTATGCTTACAGGATATATAAATTTTACTGTAGACCGGCTGCACACAAATGTTGCATAGTTTGCTTACTGCCGGCTGCATGTTGCAGGTTGCCATTTTGCCGTTAGTAGTGCAGAAAATATAAGTTGTGCCCAAGTTTGAGCCGAGTTCATTTATGCTTAATATCAGCCGCATTTTTAATGGCATTCCCAATCTTTGGCGTACTTCAGTGCCACATTTCCGAAGCAGATAGTGAGGAAGAGAGAGCCAAGAAACTTATTTCTGTGCTTTTGTCTTTGGGCAACTAAGCAGCCGCTCCGCTCCGCTCTCCTCCATAATACAGTCCAAGGTTCCTGCAACATAATTATGCTAAAATTTGTTGTTGCGCACAATTTCTTTTTATTTATTTTATATATTTTTTTTAATGTATTCTTCCCCCTTGCTTTTTAGACTGGAACTTGCGACAGGGATTTTCATTTTGTCTTTAGTTATTTTTCGTACATTTGCATGTTTTTCTTTTGGCCTGGTCGAGAGTTTGCTTGGGGCTCGGGACCAGCCAAAGCTAGATCTGGCAATTTGGAAGCTACAAGCTGTGTGCACTTATTTTTTTCGGATTTTTTTTTCTGCCCTATTACATATTGCCCCCGGATAGAGTCTGTGCTCGGATTGTATGTATGTGGCTCTGTTCAGCTGTTTTATGCACGAGACGGTGGCGTCTTAATGTTTATTACTTTTGCTTTGTCTTCGTTTAACTTAATTAATTTTAATACGCTTCAGCATGCCAAAGCCGAATCATCCTAAGAAGCTCTGCGAATAATCCAACGCTAATAACTAACAATCGTCGCAAGGCATTCATTCGTAGATTATTCCTATAATAATTATATATATATATATATGTATATGTATATGTGTCAACAGCAGCAACGAATACGAAAACCGACATTGCGCGTCCTTTCGGCGAGCCCCTGATGCTAACCAGAACCATCGCCAAGAGTCCTGAGCCCAGTCATGATGAGTCCAAGACTAAGCGACGAGTGCGCTTGAATTAATATTCAATTGCATAATTCAAACCGTACTCAACCACAACTACAACTACAACAGCAACAGCAAACAGCATCAACAACATCAAGTTGACACCTATATCTACTTTTGGACTTTTCATTTAATTTATTTTAATTTTATGCCATAAGTTTTACCTACACACACTTCTGTTGTTTTTTTTTTTTTTTCTTTCATTTAGCACAGAAAGCCTTATTAAATGTAATATTAAATGTAGTTCGTAAATGAATCTTAAAACATGCATCACAGTAATTATTATAAAATACTCAACTAATACTACTCATTAAAAATACTATATTATTATATACATTAGTTCAACTCAATTCTATATACGTATGTAGATCAAGTAGCATGGGAATGAGCTACAACTTAAATGTATTTTAAAGTATTTTAGTAATTTATTAATGCACATCTCTCTGTATGCTTTGATGATTGTTGTAAATGCCATAAAAACAATTATGAGAAACACCAATAAAAATATGATGGAATATTTACAGAATTTATTTGAGTCAGTCAAGAGAATCTTCACACAAATTGCTATCAATCAAGAATGCTCCAAATCTTTTGTCTTTTCGACTTGTCCAATCTCTCTTTCTTTTTTGCATTTGAAATCCAACCAAAGATCTACACTGAACTACACGCACCGATCTACGTTATTTGTTTTTTTTTTTGAAGGCAGCTGGCACGGGGCGCCTAGAACCACACCTGAAATACACCTGAAACACTTGCTGTCTCTTCAAACGTGTTAAATGTTGCTCTGTTGCAAAAATGTACTCGTACATAACTTTCTATTCTGTGTCCTATTGTTTCGTTTCCGTTTCCGTTTCAGTTATAGCTTAAAAACAATCAAAAAAATATTTAAAAAAAAAAATGAAACTGAAGCTGTTTTTATTGTTAATTTAAGATTTTTAGTTTTTTGATTTTTTCTTAGAGCTGTAGATGCATACATAGATACTATATAGCTAATGAAATTCTGAACAAAACGAAATTAAATTGCAAATTTTTGTATACATTTTATTGCTTTTTCGTACGAAAACCGTAAACCAAACCAAACCAAACTCATCTTGTGTCTGTCGCGTTATTGTCAAAAAAAAAAAATAAATAACAACTAAAACAACACTCGATCCAAAAAATACCATACAACAACAATAACAACAACAACAACAACAATAACAACAACAGCACCGCACTCACCGCGCCGCCAAAAGTTGAACTTACGCATGAAATCATTGAGTTTGGACTCACCCGAATCCTCGGAGCTGCACGGTCAGTTTAGGCGGCGCCAGCATCTGCCGGCAACGGCCGCGTCCACATCCAGCGGCTACTACCATGGCGGCTCGGGAGGCCATCTGGAGCACAGTACTCCGCCGTCGAACAACAGCCGGCTGCACTGTAAGTAGCTAACCACATTCCCGCTCCCGCTCCCGTCACCGTCTCTACACCGACCACCGACAGGAATTGCACCTAAAACCTTAAAACCAAGTCCAGCAAATTTTTAACAATACCCACTCTAAATGGATAATACGTTTTTTTCCGGCTTCAACTAGAACTTAACTTAAACTCTGCTCCTACTCTGATTCTGATTCTGATTCCAATTCTTGACTCGAAATATGATCTCCTAGTACTACAACGAGCAAAACACAAAGATGGAACACAAAAATATTCTCTGAGTTTTTACTACAACAGCAATTGCTTCATTTTTTGTAAACACGCCTAAAGTTTAAAGTAGTTTGATGCTTAATACTCTTTGTAGCTTGTTCTTATTATATTTTCGTTAATTTTATGTAGTACTAGCTAAATGTAGTTTGAAGTGTTCAAGTTGAAGAAAAGTAAAAAAGTTCCACACAACTTACAGTCATACATGAACATCATTTCTCTCCAATTAGCTCTTGACACTATTTTCAACTTAAGGCTTCATCATTTGAATTATACCAGCTAACTAAATAAGTCACAAAGCTATCGGTTCGCTTATATGTTGAAGCACAACACAGCCTCTATATAAATTTTACTTTAATGCTATCTGTATCTGTATCTGTTTAATTGTAACTTGTAACTTCTGTATCTGTATCTTGTTCTTTTCTATCATGCGTGCATTCAATTAACTGACAACCGCACTGAGAATGTGTGTGTTGCATATCGTTTGCTGCCATCAGAGTTGCCCATTAACACGACGCCTTTTCGCATCCATATCCATTACAGCACCATCGAGCCCCTCGCATCCGGGCCGCAAGCTCCTCTATGCCACACGCGGCATGCGGGGCGGCAGCGTCGATTTGCCCGATGAAATGGAGAAGTCGCAATCCTCGGCCAGCACATCGCCTTGCCTATCACCAGTAAGACATGCCCAGGTATTCCCCCCATTCGATTTCGCTCCCATTTTTTTTTTCTTACTTTTTGTTTTTGCGTACTTTTCGTTGCTGCCTCTCTGTCTCTCTGTCTCTCTTTTGTTTGGTTGTGGCAAGTTGTTTATTAGGCGACTCTAATGTGTTTTCAATTTCAAGAAATCGCATCGTTTGCTGCCCACCAATTTGTACGTCATTCTCTACAACTTTAAGGCGAGGCATGCCGATGAACTGGACCTCAAGGCCGGCTATAAGGTGAGATTATTGATTGCCATTCTGATCTGAAATGGTATATGGAAATAACACTTCAATTGTCTTATGTATGGTGCAAGATTGAAAAAGTTGCATTAGTTCAGTTTATCACATAGAAAGCGCTTTAGCATTGATATCATTTAATAGTCCTTTCAATAAGTCAGACTTCCTTTTCATTAACATTTTCCAAGAGCTTTAATTATTATTTAGCTGACATACAAAATCTGATTACAGGTATTAAAGCAAGCTAAATCAAACAATTTTTGATACGATTACGTATACACTGAATGAGTGCAGCTTACAGGGTATTAAATAGGTAAAACACTTTGTTTAATCCGCTAATCTGTGAGTTTATCACACACACACACACATACACACAAAGCAGGATAATGGCAGCGCAGGAAATTGCTTGGACAAAATAAACACACTCACACCAATAAATTTTTATAGACAATATATATATGTATATATATATATACGTGTGTAGCTGTGTACATATGGATACAATGGCAGCAAAAACAATCCGCTCACAAAACAAAAAGAAAAAATAAAACAAAAAAAAAAGAAAAAGAAAGAACTGGTTCATTTATAATATACACAGCGCATTTTCATTATGTACATAGAGCAAAACAAATGGGAAATCAGAGAGAGAGAAAAAAATCGACGAAATAATAGTAGTCAATATAGGGGAAAGGGAATTGGGTACATATGCTGATTGGCATTGCGATTGCGTATACGCCCCCGCGGCTGCTTGTAAATGGAGCGAGTTGTTTACATATGCATTAGCAGCTAGGCTGCCGCTTATGTTTATGCCTTTGTCCTTGCAAGGACAAGCAACGGTTCGTGCTAATGGCAACAATAGTTGGTTAACCTTCCTTCAACCCTCCTCCGCAAACTGCAGGTGACAGTCATCGATACCTCCGATCCGGACTGGTGGAAGGGCAAGGTGCTGGGACGCGTTGGCTTCTTTCCATCCAAGTACTGTGTACGCCTCAATGCCAACGAGAAGCCGCTGCAGGTGACCCACAATCTCCAAGTTTCCGACGGAGAACGTGGCGAGAATATGACGCTGCTCAGAGACCAAATTGTCATACAGGTGGGCAAAACTACAGCAACCAGGGACCGTAAAAAGTGATTATTTTTAATTGTTTAATTTAAAGCAGACATTTTGTTGATTTGCATCAGGGGAAATTGTTATTAATTGTTTCCTGACTGATAACATCTATTTTTTAATCCAGAAATAATTGTTGTATGAGGTCAAACAAAAAAATAATCAATGATTTAATAAATAATCATTTAATTATGATTTTATTTAATGTTTACGGTCCCTGCTATAAATTATATTAAAATTATTCACAAATACAAGCATATATTTATTTATCACAAAAATACACAAAAATACTTTTTCTACCCGTTGTTAATAGACTGGCGATGAAGTAAATGGTATGGTAATGGTGCGTTCGGCGGACAATCGTCAGGGCTATTGTCCCATCAAGTATCTGCAGGAGGTGTGACAGCCAGAAGAGGAAGAGCCGCCTGCTAAATCATCAATGCAAACGTCGCGAGGAGCAGGCGACAAGACCAAGCGTAGAATTAGAATTGTAGTTACTGATAATAACAATTTAGCTAGTTGCAGCTCCATACCCATTGGCCACACCCAAGCCCACACCCATAGCCAACCCCAATCCCAATCACAGTCACAGTCACAGTCACAATCGCCCAGCCATGAGACGAAGCACCTAAATATCGAGTATAGCGATGCCGATGGTGGTCTCATTTGGGACAAGGACAGGGATGTGCTCATACTATCTGGCCGCAACAAGAACGACAAGAACTGGGAGAACTGGGAGCGCATACGCGAACAGAAGCTGGAGAAGATGAAGAACATCTGCTTCGAGAGCTATCGCCAGTCGAAGCGCGATAAGCTGCTGCTGGCCAAGCCAAAGCCGAAGCAGCTTGACTCTACCTGGTATACGGATAACATTTACTCGAATCGCTCCGACGATCTGGACGAGGATTATGTGCCCGATTGCCTCAAGTATGGCAGCTACAGCAATCGCATCTTGCGTGACATACGCGAACAGGATGAGAAATACGCCGATGATGCACTGCCCATGCGGGAACGCCGTGGCGAGGGCGAAGGCTCGCCCGGCTACGGGCTGCACCGCTCGAAGAGCTGCAAGGAGTTCCAGTACCCAAAGTCGCAGAGCTGCTGCTTCGAGAGCAATGTGTTTGAGGCGGGCGGACCGGGCGTAGCGACCACCACATCCATACTAAAGAATCGCGCCGGTGTACCCAAGTCCTATTCGTTCAGTGCCTCGACCAAGACAATGCCCTTCGATATAATCGACTACGAGCTGCCGCCCGCCTCGAATACACGCCGGGAGAAACGGGAGGCGTACAGGCGCAGCATGAATATGCTGTATAGTAACAGCTTGGATGAGCGCACCCTGGCGCACACCTGCTGTGCCAGGGAGCAATGCACCAGCGCCAAGTGCCTGCTGGATGATATATATGCGGGATCGAGGCGGCGGCTGGACATGTATGGTGTCGGCGCCGGTGCCGTTGCCGATGCCAGCGCTGGCAGCAACAGGAATCTGAATCGTAGTTGGCTCTTTGAGGCAGAGCGTGCGGAGTCCGATCATAGACTGGGACGCGGCCAGCGTTTGGCCAGCAGAGCACCGCCAACGGTGATCTGCTGCTGTGCGACAGATGACTATTGCTGCCATCGCCAGCAGCCGCAGCATACGGCATCGAGGCGGACCCAATGTCCCGGTCATCATCCGGCCGCCGAGGAGGAGGAGCACATGCATTGCCGCTACGATACCGACTTGGAGCAGTTTATACGCGCCGAACGTGAACGCCTGCAGCTGCAGGACAAATTCCTGGACGAGGATGAACGGTATCTGGCGCAGGGACACATGCCCAGTCCAGGCCATCGACGCTATCAGGCTCAATATCAGCGACCGACGCGCAGCAAGTCCCTGTTGGAGGTGCAGCCACCGAACATGTTCGATGAGGACAGCTGCAGCGATACGACAGAGATCGATCTGCAGGATTTCAATATCGATCTGGAGAAGTACTGGGAGCAGCTGGACAAACCGCCCAGTCCCATCAACATGGACATGCGCCGCAACATGCACAGCAATCTGAAGGTGAAGAACGTCAACGTGCGCTGCTATAACAATGGACAGCCCATCGATATGCATGATCGGGAGCACGAGCGGATCATGATCAAGAAATCGCTGCTGGAGGGCATGCCGTCGCCGCCGCAGCTCGATTCGAACGGCTCGTCTAACAATGCGGCTGGGTATCCTTTTTTTGAGAACACTGCTGGTCCGCTGCACCACCAACAACATCATCACCAGCAACAACAACAACAACAGCAACAACAGCAACATCATCAGCATCAGCAGCGACATCTTGGCAGTGCAGCGCCACCATTGCCAGCCTATGGCTATGGGCATAAGGTTTATCCGACCGTGGATACACTGCCCTCATATCAGTACAACAACTTTTATCCGGAGCACACGACGCTGGGCAGTGTGCTGACCCAACAGCCAACTGCGGGCATTCATCATGCCTCAGCTGGAGGCCATTCGGCGCTGAGTCTCATCAACAACATCTTCTCCATCTACAAGCCCAACAAATACTCGCCGGAGAACTGTCAGCTGAACTATGAGAGCAAGCCGGAGCCCTGCAAGAAAATGAATGTGCCCAGCACACGGAGACCACTCGGAGCGGCTGTGTCCAGTAATGTGGGTCATGGACACGAGTATCTCCACTCATCGATGAAGCGACCATTGATGGTTAGCGCCGATCAGCCGCACTTTAAGATCATACCCGAGAAGACGGGACTGAAGATATCGCCGCTGCTCACCTACAATGAGTATGGTGGCGATGGTGTTGACAAGTCGCACCAGAACCACCATCACAGACTGAGCAGCACGGCGCGACCGTTGATGCTTCCGCACTGATGGTGCTGGACCTTTCCGTGGTATGGTAATGGTAATGGTAATTATTGTTAGTTAGTATTATGCTCAACAATAGCGACTGCCGAGAGACACAGCAGCTAACAGCAATCCAAAAGACTCGCTCGAATAGCAAACAAAAACAATTCCAACAAAAAATATGAACAAATCCCAAATAAAACGCACAAATTTGGCCCGATAGAGTCCAATTTTTGACTGGGGCTCGAAATAATGTTGTAGTGGAGAATTCAACATTCATCGTCTTCGCTTCTTCCTTCACCAACCACTCCCATCTAGTCGAAGGGAAAGAGCATTGAAGCCACTTTTTAATGTTTGTCTGACACAATTTCACAAGCGACAACCACAAGAACAACAAGAACAAGAACAACAACACCACGACAACCACAACCACAACCAACAACAACAACTGCGCCATACCATTGGAAACAACAATAAACAAAACAAGGAGAGAGACAGCACCACAAGCGAGACGTCTTATAGAAGTAGAAAATTGAAATTGAAGTAAGCTTTAGGAATAATGAGTAAAAAGTAAGGAGTAACGAGTAACGAGTAACGAGTAACGCGTAACGAGTAGTTTGTTCGTAGTTGTGAAACCGGATACGGAAAGGGCAAACACAGCTCAGCTTTTGACTTTGACATACGCAGAAACACACACACACACACACACATATACATATACATACATACATACATACATACACACAGAGAGACACATGTGACACAAAATGTGCTTTTAAATCGCTTGAGAGAAAATGCCGCATGTAGTTGATATACATAGTTGCATAGTACATAGTAAATATACGTGTGTAACACTAATTTTTCGAGCAAACTTTTAAGCAATCAGCAGCGTACTCTATATACATACAAACATATGCAGAGATATGCATATGCATATAGTTATTATAAATGATAGTTTAAGTCATTCATATCCGTGTTTCACATTGTATTTAGTGTTGAAGGCGAACGCATATTGTATACCCTGTAATAACCTTGTAGCGGCTAAGCAGATTTTATTACTACAGACTATTTGAGAATATCTATATATCTAGATAAAATGTTGATGATGATTTGAGACAAAATGTTTTTATTGCCACAAAATTTTTTCTATTTTTTATACCAAACAACTTTAAAAAAGCAAAAAACTGAAACAAAACGTTTAAGAGCAAAACCTACTTAGAAGCGATACGATCGATAGTGGAACAATTATAAGGCTTGACTCTATAAGTTGCGGCTTCTAGGCATTACAGAACTTAGTCTTATACAAAAACACATACAGATACACATGCGTACAGCGTAGATGAATGCGCATTTTACAAAAACAACAACAGCAACAAGAAACAACCACTAAATTTGTATGTATATAAGATGAATACTACTTACATATACATATATATACATATATATATATATGTGTGAATATTATGATTGAACTTTTATGATGTATGCGTATCCACTGGCCTTATTTATTGATGAAAAACAAAAGGAGCAAACCAAATACATACCACATTACCAAACGAGCTAAACTCTCAAAATACACACACAAGCAAACACACACAGATACACACACACACACACACACACAAACCCACTTGCACTTAATATGTGAATTTATTTGCGTACAACTTTTGAGCGCACTTGAGAATTAATTACATTTATTCAAAGTATTTGTAAGGCTTTTCGTTACTTTTGTTAATTGTTTTTGGCGTCCAATTTTACATGAGCATAAGTATTAAATATACATAAATGCATATAGTGTTTTAGGCGCTAGAGAATGTAGCGAGTAACGAGTAACGAGTAACGAGTAGCGTATAAGCTGTAACGAGTATTGAGCATCCAAATAACGAGCAACGTTTTTTGTAGTCTATAAGGAAAACAAACCAAACAGTTTTAGCACTTACAATTGTGCAATCAATTTTGAATTTGAATTTATTTTTAATGACTTTTGAATAAAACACAAAATAAACGAGAACAAAACAAAAACAAACCAAAAAAGATAACTAGACAAATTTTATTAGACATCGTTTTCTATCCACATTGTTGTTGAACTACTTACACTCGTCTACATTGTATTGTACGAGCGTGTATTATTCTAAGTGTACCCCTATGGCCTATTAGTCAATAAGTAAGCGGTTTTTCTATACCAACAACAATAACAAAAAGAACAACTACAACAACAACTACAACAGACACATGAAATTTGCTGCACCAAACACTAAAAACACATCGAGCACCCATTTAATTATACGATCTATAGAAAATATTTAGTATATATATATTATATTATATATGAATATATGAATAGTTATATGATCATTTATATGTTAAGACAAATGTAAAATGAATGAAGTCGATGAACATGAAAACGCCCAAATCTTATGAGTATGTAATTTAATGAAAAACAAAAACAAAAAACAAAAAACAAAACAAAACCAAAAAAAAGAAAAAGAAAACACAAAGCAAATGAAAACTAAACTAAAAGACAAACAGGATGTTTGCTCTGAGTTACGTGAAAATGCTGAAATTGGCAGTTAAGTAAAGTAGAAATAACGATGACTAAACTAAATCGAAACTTTAAATATAATTATAGGTGGTAATTAAAGCGCAGCCCAAGTCACTGAAAAGCAGCTAACAACATAGTTAAGGTCAGCTTTCAAATAAGGATTTGCATTGAGATGAACTGTGCTGGGCTGACTTAACAACTTAATGCTTCATTTTGTTTAGTGTATAATATTGTTATAGTTACCATTACAATTGAGAATGAATGTTATTGCTTACCATAATGCAGATGTAGAGTATTTGGTCGTACCCCAATGCTGAAACGTGAAAGGACATACCTAAAATGCAAACATAGAACGATTGTAGCTAAAAATATCCAACTAAAATACGAAAAATACACATATACATATATATACATATGTATACTTAAGAGAACCCGGCAAAGATATCAGTGCAACTTACATATATCAACAAGGACAACAAAACCAAACAAAACAAAACAAAAGAAACCACAAAACAATTAAAAACACATCTAGAGCGACGAACGCGTAAATAAACTTAGATCAAGCAAATAAACAAAATGAAAATGAAACAATGGCAAAAACTTAACTCATTTAGCACTACATGCAATTTAAATGTGAAAATCGCCCTTGCAACAGACCCCTGCCCCTCCTGCTACCCTACCTTCATCATTGCTGCCCTCTCCCAGCTGTTGTGGCTAAACTATCCAAACAAATTCTCACATACTTTTAATTTATCAGAATAAAAACAATGATGTTAAAATTCGATGTAAAAAATATTTAATGACTATTATTTACTATTTTGTTTCACATCATTTACGGCGTAACAATATTTCAGTACATATGCAAGTAAGTATTAATTAAAGTGAGTAAAACTGTGAGCCAACAGGTCAGCAAGCAATTAAGTAAAAGTATCAAATCTCAATTTTATAATATATATATATATATATGGGAAAAACAATTTTTAAACGAAAAGAAATAAATTTAAATTATTTTTTATTACAATTAATATGCGGCTTATTTCAGTTTTCAGACAATTTTAAATGATGAGTAATGTATACTTTTATGCTGCGAAATAAAATCAATTTTTAATAATTTGACTATTTAAAATGAAAAGCAATTTTAAAGCATACTTTTCGGATGAAAGTATTATTTTGGAAAATAATGTCATATATAAACTGTCTTTTGTGTTCGCTGAAGTAAAGAAAACAATAGTATGGGAAAACATTTTTTAATCAACGAAAAGAAATAAATTTAAATTATTCTTTATGTAGATAATTTCAACTTTTATACTGCGCAATAAAATCAATACGCAATTTAAATTAAAAGCAAATTTGGAGCATACTTTTAGGATGAAAGTATTATTTTGGAAAATAATGTCAAATATGAACTGTGTTTTTGTAGTTCGCTGAAGTGAAGAAAGTAAATAACATAGACAGATTTTGAGTTTTTCTTTTTTTTTATTAAGTTTTAAATTTATATCACATTAAATTTTACATTAACAAAGATACAAAATATATTCGACTTGTCGTTGTTATTGTTATAATTTGTCGATACATTTTTTTACAATCATTTATTTAGTAGGCAAAAGTATTATTTTTCAAGTTGCAAGCAATTGAACAATTCGTTTGGATTGGATTATTATATTATGTATGTTGTTTGTAGGATTTGTCTGTCCGGCGTATGCTTGGCATGCGACGGGCATTGGGACGTATTTGGGATAGATCGGATTGACCAGTTAACATAAATGTATGAATATAATTAAACATTTAACATAGGCCTACGCTTAAGAGCTACAACTAAAAATGTATTTGCTAAACTAATTGCATCAGAGTCAGTCAAAGATGTTGGAACCTAAACCTAAGCTACTTTGCCAGATGCGCCACTGTGGCGACCTAATTGTCAAGCTTAGACCTAGTTTGTTCGCTCGTCTCCTGCTTCCTGTTGTTGTTGCTGTGGTTGTTGCTGTTGCTGTTCGGGTGTTGCTGTTACAGTTGTTATTGTTGTAGTTGCTGATGGTGTTGGTGTTGGTGTTGCTCTGGTTGTTGCTGTAACTGTGGATGCAAGTGTGGCTGCGACTGCTGCTGCTGCTGCCGCTGCTGCTGCTGCTGCTGCGGCTGTTGTGCTTGCAACCACACCATCTAGCGCATGCAGCGTATTACTGCTGGCGGCCTTCTGATTGGGGAAGAGCACCGAATAAGCCGGCGGTGGATCCAGCTCCTCATAGTTTGGTGGCGATACGGTGCCGCCGGTGTCCATGCCAACTCCATTGGCGGCGGCCAGCGCCGCTTCGCGCTCATTGTTAACCGCGTGCTGCGATGCGGATGCTGTAAGTGTACGTATGGATTGAATGTGAGAGCTCAAGCGACAACAGGAAACTGAGGTGGGGGATTGCCAATAAATAATTAGTTAGAAAAGGGAAATACGAAATGCGAAAGTTAGACATAGACATAGACATAATGCAGACACACAGATATAGATACAGATACAGATACAGATACAGTTACAGTTAGAGAAACAGGCAGCGATGCAGATATAGATAAAAAATTGAATGACATGCGAAAACGAACACGAACAAAAAAAAAAAACAAAACAGAAAAACACACGAAAAACAAGAAACTCACATAAATATAAATGTCTATGTCTTACATGGAGGCTAGAGAAATGTGTATTTAAACGTACCCCAGAGGCCGCAGATGAGCAGCGCACCGCCGCAGAGCAACATGCCGAGCATTAGATAGCCCCACGGCCCGTACTTGGACAGATCCGAGTGGAGGCCGGTGCGCGTCGAGTTGCGACGCGTGAAGCCGCTGCCAGCGCCGCTACCGTTGCTGCTCACATTGTTCTCAGCGGTGGCATTATCGTGTGCCTTGGCATCCGACTCCGGCGATTGCTCCACACCGATGGCATTGGGCGAACCGATGGCATCGCCACCGCCAACGCCCGATTTCTTCATGTCTTTGGTGTGGACTTTGCGTAGCTGCGTTGTCGAGTTGTTGTTGTTGTTGGCAGCAGCAGTTAACTCGCTGTCGCTGGCATTGCGGGGCAGATCCTCGGGTGCAGTGGGCGCATCATAGGCAAACAGATTGCGAAAGACCTCGAGTGCGAACTGCTCGAACAGATCGGATTCAAGTGCCGAGGGCAATGAGCCGGCGCCAGGACGCCGCTGTTTATAGCACAGCTCATAGTCCTCATCGCTGTCGTACTCATTGCTATACGGACAATGGCGTATGCCATCGCAGGCCAGCTCCTTGGAGATGCACAGAATGGGCTCATCGCTGCAGAAAAACAAACAATAATTTAGTTGCATTTCACATGGCGTCTGCATTTCGCTTACCCAATCTTCAAGCACTGATGCCTGTTCTCATTCATGCACTGCTCCCCTTTACCCAGCACCGTAATCATCAGCTTGGACTTGAGCGAATGCTGTCCATGCTCCCAAACGATGCGCACACGTCCGTGAAACAGACGCACCGGATCCTCCATCTCTGGTGCGGTATCTTCTAGCTGGCAGGGATCCACGCGCCACTGAGCCGTATGCGGATCCAGCGAGCTAAACTGCAAGAACAAACAAAGGAAACAAACAAAGCATTAAAACAAATAACTCCAATCTTTGCTCGCACATGCGCAAACAATTTACGCAACTAAATTGTAATAAATTAAAAAAAAAAAAAATAAATATAGGTAGCAATAGGTAAGCATAATAAAAAGCACTCAAAGCTGTTCACGCCCACAAACAAAAGCCACAAAACTGCGCTGCGATTCAACGTGATATAAATTATTTAGGCAAACAAAAATAAAAAACGTGCACAATAAACAATCAGCATTTTAGATACTATTTGGCATGGGAAACGACAAGAAAGGCAAATTAAATATTTACGCCCAACAAATAAGAATGAAAGAATAGCAAATTGCTAATTTTAGGCAAATGCCGGCGAATCACGAGTGCAGAATATTCAAAATGATATACATATGCACATAATATGCAACGTTATGTTAAACAAAAACAAAAACAAAACAAAAAACATTTAAAATTTATAGGTTTTCAACAATTAACTTTGCTTGCAGCACAATTGTGCTTTATATAAATCAGTTTCCTCGAAACAATTTGTATTTAAATTTTATTAATTGCATTTGTAATTGGAATTTGCAACTAAATTTTAAATTAATCGATGATATCTATTATTCATTTGATCTTATTGATAATTGATTCGATTATAATTAATGGCATTGCTCTAATTTTGTTAAGGCAAGCAGCAGCACAAGTTCCATTTCAAGGCTTTTACTTTGGGCCAACGCAATTAGAGTTAGTCTGCCAATTTCTGCACCTTCCGTTTGCTTTGGGCCAACTATCAGATCAAATACGAAAACTAGATTTGAATGAATGCATGTCTGGGCGGATGGGTGTGTTTATGAGTACATTTTTCTCTTTATATGACTGTTGACTGTTGGCTGTTGGCCACGCATCCGTGACCAACATAAAATGTGTGAGATTTTTCTGTGCTAGCTACAAAAATTGACAAAAAGTTGGAGGCAACTTTTAAGTTATTGTTAAGCGAGTTAAAATTCTAGATTATGCCAAGCCTATGACTGACTGGATTTGGAAGGTTTTCAAGTTGCTCGCAACTTGATTTAATTGTTATGCATCGGCATGCCATGGCCGAGTATCGAGTAACGAGTGACGAGTATCGAGTACTTTCGCCTACTGGCAGTAATTGTTTGATTGGGTTTTCATGCAATTACTTTGGCTAATGTGTTTGCGGCTGGGTTGACATTGCATGTGTGTGTTTGTGTGTGTGTGTGTGTGTTCACAATGTTGCACATATTTTGTGGTTTTCCCTAGCCATTTTGACATTTGAAATTGTCTCCAATTACTGTTAATTTTGCTGTCAATTTAAAATATTCTTTATGGCCATTAATAGACTGCACAAACTGCTGACATTGAGCCAAACTGAATTATACATAACTTTTTGCCGCATTGCCCAGCAATGGGGCCCCCAGGCTTTGTTAGCACGCCCGCATGTGCGGTTATTCATTCTGGTAGCACTCACACACACATTCACATTCACACTCTCATTCACACACATTCACACACAGTAACAACTCATATTCGCATCCCCGTTTCTACATCGCAGTTTGCTGTGGGTCGATTTGGCCTGGTCAGACTGACGACGTCATATATATTTATATATATATATATATATATATACACACACGCATGCATATAATCCAATCGCGTGCAATTTGCATAAGCGCGCCCAATTTGAGCCATTCTGGATGCTCTGAGGTTTTTGTGTATGTAAAACACGTTTGTCTCATTTGGCCAGAAAGAACGAAACGAATCACAACGAGTCAAGTCGAGGCGCAACGCAACATTCAAAAACACACAAATAGACAACACTTTCAGTTGCTGCTGCTACTGCTTCTGCTGCGACTGCTGCTGGCTATGTGACGATGCGATGCCATAAATACAATGGCGACAAACGGACGGACGGACAAACAGATAGCTGGACAGGCAGATTGGCAGCTGTGAAACGTTGACAGTATCCAAGCCATCAAATCTAGCTGCGAGTCGCACATGTGAGGATATCAATCTGTAGTTGCGGGTGCGGCTTCGTGTTACTGTTCCTCTAGCTGTATCTGTATCTGTATCTGTATCTGTATCTATATCTGCACAGGTATAGGTATTATTGTGTATGTATCTACAACTGCTGTCGATGTGCATAAATGTTTCCTTTGTTCGCTTCTGTTTTCGAGAACTGCATATGCAAATGTTGTTATTGTTATTGTCTCTTGTTTTTTTCTTAATAAACATAAAATAAAGGTGAATACTTCGTCACAATTAACTGCTTTGTTCCTAATGAGTGACGAGGTGTGATCGCATTTCACAATATTAATGACAAATAACTGACGATCACTGTTTGCCCAAGTAGTAGCTGCAAACAGCTAACTGGTTTGATTAATTGTTGATTACTTTCAGTAATCGAAACTGCGTTCTTTCACCTGTTGTTGAACTTGGCCCCACAAACACGAGCAATTACATATGCACCGACATATTTACATACATGTATATAGAAATGCTTCGATATTGCTCTTGGAATGCCAATGAGGCACAACAAATTAAAATATCATTTAAAGTTATCGATAAAAATCAATCAGGAATTTAGCAATTGTGAGCTTAATTGAATTATTGTTATTTGATTACATGTTTTTGCAAATGCTTTTAGCTTGTAAATGTAATTTGCTGAATGCTGAATAGCCACAAACTAAAACAATTAAGAATGCTGTACTCGTCTACGTGACAACTCGAACACACAGCTAATAAATACATTAGAACAGTTTTATTGTCAAATTTAATTGCCAAATGTAAGCTGGTGTGGAAGTACTCCAAACGGAAATCATACTAAAGTTTACAGAGAAAGCTTGCCGAGTAATGAAATATCAATATAAAAATACATTTTGGACAATAATCAATCCTGATCAAGAATATATATACTTTATGTGGGTTTGGTTCTTTCTGCCCGTTACATACTTTTGCCGAAAGTCATTATAACCTTTTCAAACATTTTTATCAGGGTATAACAACTGATAAATTCTGTAAAATAATTGGATATGCTGAAGTGTGAATGAATTTAAGTAAAAAGCAAATAAAAAATATTTGATGAAGTATAAGCCAGAAAATAGCTTCCCAAGAAATGATTTTCATTACATTTAAATGCCCTGTGGGTAATATAACTGCTTTGATTTTATTGAGTTCTTAACTCTAGCAGCAATTGTAAGCGGATATAACTAACATTCTACTATTGTTTACAACTTTGCAAATAATCCCATGACATTTGCATGAATTTCCCCAAGAAATATCGAAATTTAAATGATATACTGAACTCTACTCACGCAAACTGTATTTAGCCAAGTCAGTTAACCCTTAACCGGCAACTATGTGACTGACATGGCATCTACAATAATCGTTTGCGTCAACTTCTAAACGGACTTGGCCACCAGTTAATCAATTTATATTAAGAGGTCATGCCCGCATTCAATCAATATGATTTCCCACTTACAATATTCAGGGGACAGGTGCGTCCCACAACGGCGGCAGATGAGGTCGCCGCTGCTGCAGTTGCATTGAGTCGCTCAATCAGCGTGGACATGCCCGTCAGTGCCGCTGAGCCGGCGTTGGTCGTCTGGCCGACCTGGGACTGTGACTTTGCGGGCATAATGCTGGATGTCGATGTCGATGTGGATGTGGAACTGGAACCAAAGGCGGGACCGTTGCTGGGACTGTCCGTGTGCTGGGCGTGTCGCAGCTTGGGCAAAATGAGGCGCACTATGAAACCGTAGCTGGGCGGTGCGCTCAATATGCGGGAACAGGAGGCGTGCTGGGCGCCATAGGTGCCCGGTTTCAGTTCAATGATGAGACTAGATTCTTTGCCATCGCTCTCGATGAAATGCTCATGCTGAGCGCTGCACAATGGCTTAAATGTGGGATGCGACAGCAGGCCACCTGCAAGAAACAAGAAAGAAAAATAGACTTGCATGAGAGTTGGGTAAAAGTTGAACTCACATAAATGGAGCACATGCGCTGCGGCCACATCAATTCTTCACAAATTTACAAAAGACCGCTAATTTGTAACATATACGAACTATATATATATATAGATACATTAATAAGTGGTAAGCAACGGAGTCATGCCCAATCTTCAAGCGGTAGATGAGAAAAGCAAGTAAGAATGTAGTAGTTGTGTCAGCGCGACTACGAGATACCCTAAACCGAGTTAGGGTTTCTTATAACCAACTGGGTAACCAGAAAAAAACATGCTGATATAAATGAGATCAATATGAGAATACGTTTTGAACTATTACTTGGATTTTTCTTAGCTGATCTTGTCCAGTTGATCAATAATATGCAAATCTATATAACATTATTTTGAAAGATCTGCCATTAAAATTGTGGGTTTAATGGCTATCGATATTTGTGAAACGAGGGCAATTATCGATCAAATGATGTGCACTAGCTCTGCCCATGATATACGACAACTTATTTGCCAAATTTGACGTCTGTAGCTATTTTAGTCTTTGACTGTTCACACACACTGACATGGCTATTTCAAATCATTGATCCTGATTAGAAATATAGTTATAATACACAAGAATATATTTGCATTTTTAATGAGTTCAGGGTTAAGTAACAATCAAAGTTTGAACAACGCACTAAAAATAGCACTTGTACGAGAAAGAGTGAAGAGATATGCCAATAATTAAGTGCCACTATATAGCATGGTATATAGTACATAGCATATAGTATGGTATAGTATAGTATGGCTAGATAGGCTGATACTCAATTAATTTGATATATTTTATAATTGAATAACATGCAGCTACCTATAAAGACAGCACAGCAGCAGTAGCCGCAGCAGCTCGTCAAGAGTTGCGGCTCAATTATTTTGCACTCGCACTCGAACTTTGCGCGGCAGAGGTTAAAGATACAAGATACATACACAGTTGCACATACATATACAGATACAGATACACACAGCTCACTAGTTAAATTAATAAAGCACACACGAGAAAACACACACATGCACACTGTGGCAATAACTGTTGTTGTTATGTGTTAAATATAAAATATGTATTTACAATGATGCTGCCAGTTGGCTGCCGATTCGTTTGCCCTAGCAAAACTACTTTTGCATTATATTCTGGGTCACTGACTCACACACACACACACACAGCTGCATATTGTAGGCGCTTTTTACTTGTTGCAACATTATTTTTTATTATTATTGGCTCTGTCGTCCGTCGTTTGTTGTGCAATTGAAACTCATATTTGGGCTATTAAAAATTTAATTCGCAGAAACAATTTGCATTCGTTTTTTTAACACACACATGAGTGTGTGTGTGTATGTGTGTGTGAGTGTGTGAGTGTGTGTGTCGCTTTAAATGTGTGCACTCGGCCAGCTAATTCACATTTCGAACTTGACATAAATGGCCAAGTGGCTGGACACGTGCTGCACTTTAATAAATTATTTAAATGCTCTGGCCAGGCGCCACAGAAGTGCACTCAAAATTGCATTTACGATTCGTAATTGTTTAACACACAACTCGATTAATAATAATAATAGGATAGTAATAATAATATATATAATTTCGTTGTGCATTTTGCAAGCCCCTTTCTGGAGTTTTGAGTTTCGGGGCCAATTTGCTGCTTGGGGGTTAAATACATTTTAGAGCTTAGTTTGTGTGATCAAACTGCACAGATTGGAAATGTAGTCAAGCTGTATGCTGTGGCAACTATTTGAAAATTATTATTTGTTAATAATAGTGGAATCGCAAAGGTTGTGAATTGAAGACTTTGAATTTTGAACTTTGCACTTTGAATCGTAAAAAGAGTAATGATTGTTTTCGATGGCAATCTTTTCAAAGTGTACGTTTTTATATATTGAAATAAAAAAGTTTATTAGCAATTTTGACTGTTAATTCAATTAAATTTTTCGCTTTTTTTGAATTTTAAATATGTGTTTGGCATAAATCATGATGTATGCAAAGCCTTTTTGAATTTATCAAAATAACTATATATAAACTCTGCAAGTTTTAATTAGTTTATTTAATTTATATAAAATCGATTAGAATATTTAATTATAATATATATAAGAAATAAAGTGTTCAAATATAATTTGTGCCTGCTCTTGAAAACTATGAATTGAGAAAATAAATGTGATATTGATTCAAATCGAAAGATTAAACAATTTTCCACCCACTCTACGACACTCTGCTAAATGTATGAATTGTGAAATTGACGTATTTCAAAGTCATTTGGGCGTCAGAAATAACACTTTGTTCGTACCTAGCTCTACTGACTGATAAATTGAGCCATAAGTAATCATTTCAGCCCATAAGCACTACAAAACAATGAGGTTGCACTAAGTGTGTACGATGTGTGCTGTGTGGTGTTTTTGTGTTATTGTCTTGACCAATGACTGGCAGCTATAAAAGTTGAGGCTTATGCCACTGAACTCCACAGCTTCAGTTACAGCTTTAGCTAATTGGGTTAAAAGCTAACATACACAAATGCACACAGACACATATATACAACAAGTTAAATGAGTGTTGTGCTTGGCTGCAACAGCAACCAGAGTGGTTGTGACTGTGATGTGAATGCGTGGGTTGGGATTGCGCCACTTGGGGTGGAGAGGGGTTTATGGTTGGGGAAGGGGCAGTTTTGACAGTAGAGGTTAGAAGTGGAGAACAACAGTAACAACTACAAAGACAGCCAGGCAGCCAATGCAGCCAGCCAGGCAGCCAGCCAGGCAGCGAGCCCGGCGAGAGCTCAGCGAACCAATGCAAAGAAAGGGCTATAATTTCACTTGATTTTCGCTATAAATTGTGCCGTTCATAATTTGTCTCAATTTCTAGAGCAGAACATGAATGACTTTTCATATAATTCCCAGTTTTCTCTGCATTATTTTCAATTTGGAAAGTTGAAAATTACAAATTATGTTTATTTCGGGGCAATAACACATTTAATATTTGCACACGACAAATTTTGGCCAATAGTACAAATACATTTCAATTGTGTTTGTGTGTTTTTCAATTGTTTATAGCAGCAGCTTGAAAATAGTTAAGCAAATTGCATGAGTGTGTTGTGTATTGTATTCTGGCCATAATTGAGAAGCTCTGTGGCGGTCACTTGAACAGGGCCTAAACTTGGCTGAAGGGCAGTCAATGTTGATCCACAGGTGCCGACAATAATGAGTACACACACACACACACCACTTACATACACACGCAAACAGACACACACTCAGATCCATGTGCATGTGTGTAGTTCTGGCCTCGTTGATGCCAGTGAGGCGGGCAGCTGTTTTTGTTTGGACTTTGTTTTGGGCCTGTTCGGTCATGTGTTAAGCGCAGCACTTGGGGTGTAGATTGTCAAGCATCAGGTTTGGTTTGGAGTGGCCACGCCTGGGCATTGCAAATTCATGTGGCCATGTGGCTATGCGGCCATGTGGCCATGCAGCATGCGGCGTGTGGCGTTGTGGCATGCTGCACACTCACTCATCATAATTACGCACTGTTGCATACAGTTGCATACAAAAAACTACGCACAGGGCTCAAGCACTGCTCGAGTGCGGCAAAGTACTTGAATACAAAAAAAAAGTTGTTGTTCAAAAATTACGCAACATGAAGACACTAAAATTCAGAGAGCCAAAGAATGCGACAGGGGGAGAGAGAGAGAGGGAGAAGCATGCACTTGACGCAGAAAAAAGCTGCACAAAAAGCAATGTTTGTAATTTTGTTTATTTTTATTTGCTAACTGAAAATTGGGTCAACTATCAAAGTCAGAGCTGAAAGGGCTAAGTGCATTTCCCCATCCGCACGCCAACCAGAATCCCATAACAAGCACACACCACTGACCCGCACACACACAATACACACACTCGTACACTCATACAAATAAACGAATGAGTGGACAGCTCTACAATTCCTGTTGGCCAATCTCGCTTATAGGTCAAGCGAATGTTCCTTTTTGTTGCTGTTGTCGTTGCTGTTGTCGTTGATGTCGTTAGCCTGTTTGTACAGTAGCAACCAACTAAATAAAATAAATTGTACTATAAACAAGACAACAGCTTGAAGAGCCGCCACACAGCACATAGCAACAGTTAAGAACTTGACATGCATTCTGCTTTAACTGTACCCAGTTGTTGTTGTTGTTGCTATTGTTGTTGTTGCTATTGTTGTTGTTGCTTGGCATTGCGTGCAACGGCAGCTGCAGCAAAAACATTATTGCATGCAGGCTAACGGCAACTGTTGCTGCCACAGTTTTGCCAACAGCAGCGTGACCGAGCATTGCCCATTCTTGAAGCCGGTTCAACACGACTCCACACACACACACACACACACAGAGACACTACACTACTCAACCAAGTCGCATGCTGCCTTCTAACGGACACATACATAAATCAAAGCGGCCATTTTAGCAATTAGCAAAAAATTACCAACAAAATAAGTGCTAGCTGTGTGCGTGTGTGTGTGTGTGTGTTGCTAGCCAGGAAGCTTGTGGCCAAAATAGTTTGCACCACTTTAGACAGTCTAACTGCTGTGGTGGGCGTTGGGCGTTAAAAGTAGCAGCAGCAACTGAACAAAAACAAAAAAAAAGAAAAGAGAAAAACAGAAAAAACCAAAATAAAGCAAGAACAACCTTCTTCAAGTGTCGCCATTTTAGGTGTGAGAGCGTGAGAGAGCGCGTGAGAGCGAGGAGAGAGCATGGGCAACAACCAGCTCAAATAACGGTCAATTTGCATTTTAATTGAGCGCTTGTTGACGCTATGCACCATCTCTCGACACACACACACACACAACACAGACGAACACACACACTGCACGCAGAGAAAGCCTCTGCCTATACAAATAAAGCCAACTCGCTCACTCTTCACTCTTCCTTTGGTTTTTGTCAGCTTTTTTTGCAGTGGTTCCTTTTTTTTTTTTTTTTTGGTTGATTTTTTATTTGCATTTTGTGGGCAAAAAGTTGAACAACTTGCAGGGAGGTTAACCGGTAGGCGGGTGTTGCACCTAATTGAACACTGAACTCTTATGACATCAACAGATAAAAAGCCAGTGACGACTTCTTGCTAAATGACATACCCAAAAAAAAAAAATTGACGATAGAAATAAACAGAAATCTAGCAGTTTGGCAGCATATTGATGTATGGGAATCGAATCCAAGCGTGTGTTTGTTATTTGTTGCTTTATTCTTTTTTTGATTTTTTGTTTTTGTTTTTTGTTTTGTATATGCAAATTAATTCAGTAACCGGTTCGCATACACACATGCATGTCTCATATGTAAACCCATATACATATACATATATAGATATACCTATAGACGGTATGTGTTAATATGTTTATTGAGCAGTTCTTCTTGTTTCTCGCATTTGCTTTTAAGGAGTGCTTTGTTTTTTCTTTCCTCTTACTAAATTTGCATAGCGTAAATGCATACCTCCTCTTCTTCTTCTGCTACATCAAATGATTAAGATTTATTCATTCACTCAAATATGCTCTTCGTCAACAACTGCAATTGGCATATTTCCAGAAAGTAACGTCAAATTAATGTTTAAATTTTAACGGAACTGGGTTAAAAGCGGCGCCTGTTAAACATCAACCAGGGAAAGGGAAGAGAAACGCAAAAATGGAAGGGCACTAGGGTAACGGTAAATGGCAACTGCTGAACTGTTGAACTCCAACGCTGGCTTTGTTCTTTGCGCTCTCGCCATTGCCATAACTGTATTTCAATGACAATGGGGTCGACGTCTGCCAGCGCTCTTTACTTTATTTATATATATTTTTTTTTTTGTTCTGGCTCAGCTTTTGCTTTTTTTTTTTAGGTCTTGTAATTTAAATAAAATGTTTATTTTTGTTTTTGTATTTACTTTCACATGTGCAGTTTGCTTAAAGAGCGTTTCTTCCGTGTTTATTGAAATGATTTTTATTGTTATTGCGTCTAGACTTAAAAGCGCGCCCAAAAGAAAAGGAAAAATAAACAATTAAAAAACTCATGTACTGTGTTCATAGTTCTGTAGTTCAGTTTTACAATAATAAATGACCAAACAAAAAGAATATCAATAACCCGCTTAGCACACGAAAAGATGAATAAACACATAAATAAATAATAAAAGCCATGTGCACAAAAAAAAAAAATCAAGTGACTGGACTCCGTCTGGGGGACCCACCAGCGAACCGGTTTACGGTTCACGTTCACAAATTGTCGCAGCAAAAACAAACAGAGTAAAAAGCGCACTCAAAAAATGACAGTGGTTCAAATCATTCACATTCAAATTGTGTAAACGACCATGCCAAGAAATAATCGCAGTAACTTCAGAATGTATCCAAAAAATAGCGAAAAAAAAATACGAGAGTATTCATGACTGGTAAATTGGAGATTAGTTCGAGTTCGCGCGAAATATACATGAGACGACATTTTTTTGCTTTTGATAGGGGAAGAACTCAATTATCAAACCAAAAAAAAAAGCAATTTTCATATAATTATACAGTATTTCCGAGAAAACGATCTAAAAGTAGATATGATCTTATACATTATAACTAACCAAAGGAAACCGAAGCACTCTGCACAATGGCAACACTGGCTGTAAGCAGTGTGATCAGCGCCCAGGCGCAATAAATTTGCAATATGGCATTGCTGCCAGCGGCTGCCGTTGCCACTGCTGCTGCTGCGCCGGCGCTGCGTCGACTTTGGCGTTGGCGTGCGCAGCTGACGCAAATGTTCGCAGTCGCTGCAGGCGCCATTTTCTGTCTGTCTGGCTGTGGACGTCTTAAGTTGCAGTTATTACACTTTATATTTGTATTTGTGTTTGTTTTAAAACGGCTTTTTTTTGAGTGCCGTTGCTTGTTGTTCGGCTATTGTTGCTGTAGCCTTTGTAGCCTTGCGTCAGCTTCACTTTTCTTTGTATTCTCGCATTACAAAAAACAGTTTCATTTGATTTTCAACTTGGCAAAGAGGCCAATTGCATAATTCGTTCAACTTCACGACATTAATTAACGCAGACACAAATTGGTATTAACACACAAATATATTTAGAAATTAGTTTTAACGCACTCGCGCGCCCTTTTTTTTTGTTATTTCTTTAGAGAGAGAGAGGTGAGGAGACTGTGACTTGGCCAAGCTCTGCGCCACCCTCGACTCTCGACCACGACGCGAGTTGGACTTACTGCGACGAATGATCGAACCGAACTGAGCGCAGCTTTGAGCGATGCCCGACAACGATGCTTCACGACTCATGCATGGGTAACAGTGTTGCCCCCTTGGCTTTTTTTCAAGCTAACACTTGCTTTATTACCAGCAGAAGAGGCAGTTCGGTTAGTTGATTAATGCAATTAAGATCTCACAATATTAATTTGACTAAATTTATTTGTTGATTTGAAAACAGCTGCAATCACTTCAGTGTGTTATATATTTTTATTTAATTGCTGGTTATTACCACATTTGGAGACATTTGCATAAATGTTTTATTAATTTTCATTTAGCCATTTAGTAACTCGAATGCTGATATCACTATTTATCCGATCCGCTATTTGGAGCAACGAAGTCTTAAGCTCTCTCTCCAACTCTCTCTTAAGTCAAATTCGAACTCTCTTCAGCTTGACGGAGCTGATCGTAAACAACTCGCATGTAACTGAAATAAAAACGACAACAACAACAATAACATACTCCTACGGCAGACGATAAAGTTACAAATCAGCTAACAAAACAGACACGCTTAAAGAAGCAAAACAAAAAGAGGAGAAATCGAAATCTTTTGCACACAAATTAAATCGAAGCTCAATCCAATCTCCACCCGTTGCTGCTGCTGCTGTTACTGTTTTAGCAATCACTGCAACAGTTCTGACTCATTGAGTTTACGGCGTCAAACGGATTTTTGCATTGTTATTTACGTTGCTTTCTTTGTATTTGCAGGCTGCTCGCTGGTTATGGGGCTTTGGTCTTGGGCTCTCTGTAACCCAATTTTGAAACGAGTCGGCAAAAAAGCTTAGCGAAAAAAAATCAAAAATGAAGCGCATGCATGGGAAGCAGAATACGAAAATTACAGCAAAAGGCGTTGTCAGAAATCGAAAACAGCTCAACTAACATATGCACGTAGCGTACGTGTTGTGTACCAATACATGCACATGTATGTATGTATGCTATGAGTGATGAGCAGGAATCGAAATGCATTGGACATTGGACATCAGTTCTATTCACACGAAAACTTTAAACGCGTATTTCATTACGTGTATAACTAAATATTCAATTTCAAGTCAAATGGCAATTTAATATTTAATAAACTTGCTCAAAATAACAATAAACTTAAGAAAACTGAATAGACGAGTAGATAAATAACACAATTAATAAATAATATAGGAAATGCCAAATGGAGTCGTCATCTTGTCTAAACTATAAATAAGCTAAAATGTGATAATTTGGAAATATGATTTCGCCGCTAATTGAACTTTAAAAATATCAACTGAATGTTGAAAAACGAGTTTCCAATCAATATGCCCACAAATAGCCGTAAATCTTATGGTTTTAATGCCAGTTGATTTAATATTTACCGTTTCAAACGACAAAAAGAAACATCAATTTGAAAAATGTGCTAAATGTTATGCTCAAACCTTTCAATAGATTGTTAATCAAACATATGTTGAAAAATATATAAATATTGTGTTTAATCGGAGATAAAAATCTTACATTTCAATTAGTCAATCGTCGCTTGGCAACAGCTGAAAAACCGAAATTCGAAAAACACCAAAACGATCGCCCATTGCGTAAGGGAAGAAGAAGAAGAAGACCTGACTCACAGCTGCTTTACACCGTTTACACTGCACGCACACACACACAACACATACTTATTCATGCATGTGTACGTGTTTTTTCTTCTGTTGAATCGATCCGGCAACGACAACAGCGACGACAACAACAATAACATTATAGCCGGTATGTTCGGTTTTGTGGAGTGCAATAAAAAACCAAGCCACATTTGCCCGCTGCATTTGTATTTTAGTTGTTTGTTATCGTCATTTGTGGCTATTTATTGTTGATTTTGTTTTTGTTTGGATGTCTGGCCAAACTGGTGTTGTTGTGCAGCTTGTGCGCTAAAAATAAACGGCACATAATTATAGCCGTTGGCTGCGACTTGTTGCACTTACACTTCCAACATAAATACACAAACACACACGCACACACACACACATGTACACATATGGCCATGCCCAAAAGTAGCAAGCGAACCAGCCAAACAACTGTCAAAGAGCACACGCAGCCAAAAGAGAGCTGAAGAAAGAGAGAGAGAGAGGGAGAGAGAGAGAGTCTTGAAAGAGCGCGCACTGCTTAAGCCAATTACTTTTGCGTGCTCTTTGATTGCCGTTGGTCACGTCGTCCATTAGCCGACGTCCGTTCAAAGCCAATGGACCAGCACCAGCTCTGATAGGTCACGTATGCGCATACGATTATTGTTAATATCTTGTCCTGATGTGTGTGTATGTGTTAATCTTCTTGTTGCTATGGTGCTAGCTGCTAACCTTGGCCTAAATGTTGAGTCGCCAGCATGTTTAGCTTAAAGACAGATTACAAGTTGCTTTCGGCAGCATTTGGTCTAAAGCTCAACAGAGCTTGAGCACAGCAGCAGCTGCAAAGCTTTAAGCTTAACTTAGCAAAGACACCAACCCCGAAAAAGACACTGTTAATGCACTGTTAAAGAGCTTTAGCCGTTTCAAATATGACAATTTCGATAATTTTGTTTAAAATTTTTTTTAAATTTTTATTATTCACGTAAATTAGCTTAAATTATGAAATAATCATCAGAATATGTACAACATTGAAATACTACAAGAAGGAATATGCATGCACTGTGAATGACCCGCGATAAATAAAACCATTTTTAGTGTGAATTTCTTTTGATTTTTGTTTTGCATGTGCGAAATTAATGTGGGAACCCAAAAAAACGAATTTAGATCAAATAGAAGTGCATCGAGGATATCTATTTATCATGGGCACATTTCTAGGTCGAGTCGAGTATCTAAATGGCATGTTGTGTGTGCGATTTGCGGCGATGTTCGAGGCGATATTCGATTGATTTATTCTTTATCTGCGACGCAAATGCATCATGGTCTCCAGCGAGCTGGGGTCCAGTGTGGCCGCATGCTCCAAGTCCTCGCTGCTGGCATTCTCCTCGGCCACATTGACGAACGTGCTCGAGAGTTCGCCATTCAGCTTATTCACGCTGCCCGTCGCAATGTCATACATGAAGATCTCCTGCTCCGCCGACTCGCTCGATCTGTGGAAGATATGGAAGAGATGCACTCAGTTAACTTTTGTGTATGTGGCTCTGACTGATTGACTTACTTGGCCACCAGCAGCACCACCGACTGCAGTTCGAGGTCTGTGCGCGATTCCTTTTCCAGCCAGCGTTTGAAGTTGTCCTTGGTCGGTTTCTTGACCAGCGTCTTGACCAGATCACCACCCAAAAACTTGACCTCTTTGCTATCCACACTGCTGCTGCGTGCCTCATTCGCGTGCGCCTCAACTGGAGCCAGCACAACAACGCTCACAATCTTCTTGCCCAGCAACTCCTCGCTCTCGGGTATGGGAAACTGTGCTCCGTTGATCTTTAGCGGCAAATAGCGATTGTATTGCTGACGTTCGCCAGCCAGTTCCACCGGTCGCACCACAGTGGCATCCGTGCGCACATATTTCTCACTGACACTCTGGCCCTGATCGGCTTCGTAGCGGACCACCTTCACATCCAGATTCTGTTTCTGGGGCAGCGAGTTGCTCTGCTTGACGCGTTCGATTTGCTTCTCGCTGAGCGACACCTTGTCGCCATTGGGCTTGACCACGGTCAGCACCTTGTTTGTCTCGGCCAGCTGGGCACCGCCGCCATTGCCATAGAAATGCTGCAGATGCTCCGCCGGCAGATTCTCGAGCGCAATGTCACCTTGCTTGTCATAGTCCAGCACCGAGATGTCCGCGTTGTTCAGTATGCCGGAGGAGAAGAGTTGCTGGCGCAGATCGTCTGGCACCTCGTCGGGCAGCTGCAGCAGCGTCTGCGATGCCTTACCATTGGGCACTGTTGGTGGAGTTGGAGCTGCCGACGATGTGCTCGGAGCAGCAGCAGCAGCTGCAACTGCTGGTTTGCTTGGTTTTCCATAGGACGATTGCTGCTGCTGTTGCTGCTGCTGTTGCTGCTGCTGTTGCTTTTCTTGTTGTTGTCGCTGCTGCAGCTCCTTGAACACATCCGAGTGATAGGTGGACACACTGAAGGGTGAGTTGTCAACAGCTGCTGCCTGGGATTGCCTGGGTTGCTGGGCTGCATAGCTGCTGCTCTGTGGATGCACCTGAATCACCTGCTCGCTGTTGGCCTGTGAATACTGGTTGTAGTTGGCATAACTGCTGCTGGTGGGCGGAACAGGTGTCACCACCATAACCTTCTGGCCATGTGTGGACTCGGCATAAACCGGTGAAGATGTTGCACTAACAAAGTTGCTGTAATGCTGCTGGTGATGATGCTGCTGTTGCTGCTGTTGCTGCTGCTGCTGTTGCTGCTGCTGTTGCTGGGCATGCTGCGTGGAGCTGGCTGTGATATAATGGCCAGCAACTGGCTGGGCAGCAGTGGCGGCCTGTGGTGCCAGATTGGGTGCGGGTATATCATGAATCACCTCATTGCGATTGCCGCTGTAGCCAAATGACTGATGTGCCAGTTGCTGACTCAGTGGATTGTGCAGCGTTTCCGTAATGTGCTGCTCGAATTTGGGTATCGACTTGAGCAGCTCCGTTTCCTTGGACGGCTTAATATCAAAATAGTTGAGAGCGTGCGAGGAATATTTGTGCTCCTGTTGCTGTTGTTGGTGTGTCTGCTGTTGCTGGTGTTGCGTATGTTGCTGATAGTAGTCGGGTGCTGCTGTGGGTGAGTGCACAATAAACTGCGGCTGTTGCACAAACTGCGGCTGTCTGACAAATTGATATGGCTGCGGTTTTGTCTGCGTTTGATATTGCTGCTGCTGTGGTTGCTGCTGCTGTGCTTGCTGCTGCTGTGCTTGCTGCTGATGTGCTTGCTGCTGATGTGCTTGCTGCTGCTGTGCTTGCTGCTGTTGCTGTTGCTGATAGTTGACATTTTCCAGCTTGAGTGGCAACTGCAATGGCTTCACCTGTGCCGCCGGTGCGGGCGTTGGGCGGAACTTAATGGGCTGATATGGCGCTGGCGTGGCACGCGGTGGCAACTCGTGTGCTTTTTGCTGGGTTGGAACTGGTGTTGGGAAGAATGGCACCTGGACATGCTTATGTGGCGGCTTCTGATATTGCTGTTGCTGTGGCTGCTGCTGCTGTGGCTGTGGTTGTGGCTGATATTGCTGATTGTGATTGATATAGAATTGGGATTGCTGCACCAGCTTGTTGAATATGGTCTGCGAGGATGTTGCGGGCAACTGTTGCTGTGTTATGCTGGGCCTTGTCGACTGTTGCTGCTTCTGATAGAAGTGTTGCTGCGATGTCTGCTGCTGCTGCTGCTGCTGTTGTTGCTGATGTTTGATTGGTGCAGTGGGTGGCCTAAAGTAGTTGCTGCTGTGCTGGGTGGGCAACTGTTGCTGGCTAGCAAAATGCAGCGACGATTGTTGCTGCTGGTGCTGCTGCTGCTGATGGTGATGGTGTTGCTGCTGTTGCTGCAGCTGCTGCTGCTGGTGTTGCTGATAGTTGCTGCTGCTGCTGGTGGCAAAGAGTTGATTGGAGCTGGAGCCGCCACGTGCAAAGTTGCTCTCGCGTCCATAGTCGGCGCGTGTATTGGTTAAGGGCAATGCGACCACCTGTCGCTGAATGCTCTCCGCATTGTGCTCCTCCAGGATGTGGCCACTTTGATGTTTGCTCTCCTCGCCGAAGGAGACATGGATGCCACTGTTGCTGTGATACTTCTCCGAGTCGGGATGGATGATGGTGCGCAACGTGGTTGCCTTGAGTGGTGGCAGTGGTGTAACCGGGTATTGTATGATCTCCTCCTCTTCCTCCTCCTCGGGCTCGTCGTTGTCATCGTTGTTCAGCGAGGCAATGGGTGACTCCAGATGCAGCTTGTTGTTCTGATCCTTCTTGTAGTTCACATAGAACACATGCACTTTCTCCTTCTTGCGCTTCTTCTTCGTCACGAGGGGCTGCGGTGGCTCCTCGGCCAGCGTCTCATTCGCATCCTTGATGATGATCTCAATGATGGGCTCCGGTGCCTCCAGATACTGCGGATATGGCGCATAGGCGCCGCCATAACTGCTCGGATATTGCGCTGTAAAAAATACGATGAGTTTGTTGTAAAATGGAGCCAAGTGCAGCCAAGTAGCATTTACCTATTGCCTGCTGTCCATTGTAGTAGCCCGACTGGGGATAGTAGTTGTCCACGTAGCCAGCACGCCGACTGGCCACCTCCGGATAGAGATAACCCGCATTGCCAAAGTTGTACAGGGTGCGCTTGCCGCGATTCTCGCCGACCACCGACTTCAGAGCCTTCGACTGACGGGTTGTTGTTGTTGTTCCTGTTGCTGTTGTTTTCGTTGTCGTTGGTTTGCTGCTGGCAACGGTTGTGGGCGTGGTCTTCTTGGTGGATTGGCTGATTGCCGGCTCATGTTTGGGCTTGGATTCGGTTTTTGGCTTCGTTGTGGCTGCGCCGACAGCTGCTCCAACTGCGAACAGCGCCAACTGCAAATCAAAAAGGCCGCTTTAATTTATTTTAACCATTTCTAGTTGATTTTTATTTACATTTGCTGATATAATTGCTTGCCCATTTTAATTAAAAATTTTGTTACGTTCGCAAGGTCGAGACCCCCAAAAAACGATTTATATATGTATATATATATATATCATATGTGGTTAAATAAAATATTAAGTAAACATTTTTACCACAAAAAAAAAAGAAGAAAAAAAATCCAGCAAGCAAATTTTGGTGAATGCCCAAAAGTGGTAAATTAAAAAGGCAATGAAAACAAATATCAACATCAACAGCCGAAAAGTGTTTTTTGGACGAGCAAAAATTAGCTGAGCAAAGTGCGGACGTGTCTTGAGTCCGTGTTTGGCATTGGGTCAATGTCAAGTTGATTACTCGACCACATCTCGTTCCGCTCAACTTGATGGGTTAAAGGCAAGGCACTCTATGGGAGCAAAACAAAAGTAGGCACAACACACACATCTTTTCAATTTTGTGGCTTTTAGTTTTGTGTCTTAATCGAAATTTATCTGTGTCAGTCAAATCGATGCGACGGACTACTTTGCCACACGTATGTAGCCGTGAAAGTTACGCCAAAGCGCAGACTTGAATTTCAATTTCAACAGTCGCAATTTGCATTTCAACAATATACGAGCAACAATGCAGGTGAGTCAACGAATTGTGTACACACTGTACAGTGAGCATTCGCATTGTGTGGCTGAAAACAATGCTCATAAATACAATTTATGTGATATTGATTTAATCAAATAAAACACCAATAATGCCAATAATGATCGATACTGTTTGGCTAAGTAATAAGTTAGTAGATTTAAATAATTATCAAAAGTTATACAATACAATATAAATCACACGGATCACAACAAGGCAATCAGAAGGCCCCTATTTAAATTTAATAAATGTTTTGGTTTTTATTTGTGCAACTTAACGCAATTCATAAACAGCAATTGAATAAATGTTATGAACAAGATCTAAACGCAAACTTTGACCTCAATTTGATGAGTGCTAAATTGACCCCTGGCTAAAGCCCCTTATCAGCGCAACTTGTAATAAAATAGAAAATAACTTTGAACGCTGAATAATAGTCCATTCAATAATATTATTTTTACTCTATTTTATTAATTTGAGTGCTGATTAGTTTTGTGATATTTTTGAAACCAAAAGCGTGAAGAAATCTAGCAAAGATATCATAATCGGTTCACTAATTGTGGTTAATTTATTATGAATATGTTGGCTAATCAAAAACACAAAGATAAGAAAATAATATGTAGAAAAGTGCCTAAGATATTAAAACTTTTAATATGATAAACTTAATACAAATTTGCAGCTTGCTTAAAGATTAATGCGTTGTAAAAGTCAAAAGCTGTTCAAATAATAGTTGCTTATTTTGTATTTTAAGCAGTATTTTGAAAGGTTGAATATGAAACAATTTTATTAAAATTTAAATATAGCTTTCGGATTAAGCAATTAACTTTTTATATGAATCTGATTGAACTCTGAAGAGTTTTAAAGAGTGAAAACACAATACTCAAGATGAAAGGGAAAACTTCGGAACAAAAGATATTATCTGATAAAAAATTAAACTCACACTTAAGATTGAGATTTTAATCGTTATATTGTACTAGATAATTGAAACGTTGAAAGAGAGAGAGAGAGAGAGAGAGAGAGAGAAAGAGAGAGTACAAAGAGAGAGCAATGATTCAAGCAGCGCAACTCCTACTATATATATATATATATGTGAGTAAGTGAGTACTATATGACAATGGATGATGGGACTACAACCAAAAAAAAAACCCACAACAAGTTGTGTCTAAGCCAGCTGCAGCAACGCCCACTCAGCTGTCTCGGCCAACTGCCAATGCAACTGCCAACTACCAACTGGCAACTGGCAACGGGCAACTCAATGTGGAAGTGAAAATATTTTTTCGGTTACTACCCCCACTGCCCCACTGCGGCTCAGGCACTGCTGGCATTTGACATTTGGCATTGCCATACAAAAACCCAAAAAAAAGAAGTGCTTTACTTTCTCAAAAAAAAAAGGTGGGGAAAAAAAGTATTTCTAGCAAGTTTTATTGACTGCAAATGTCAGCATTGTGGGCGCCGACATTTGATTTATTATAATTGAGCAATAATCGCATATAAAGTGAAACTCGCACACATAAACAAAGCCGAAAAATGCGATCTTGCTGTATGTGGATCAAATGGCGTATGCGCAATCTGAGATTGCACAGATCAAACTGACACATATACACACACAGGCTGGGTGTGTGTGAGTGTGTGAGTGTTGAGATGATAATCATTATGGCATCGTTGTCACATCGTTGTAGCTGTCAAACGAGCTGATTCGTCAAACGTCTAAAACGGAAGCTGTGCAAAGTCTTTTGACAACACTTGCGGCAAAAATGCTTTTGTTTTAAATTCATTTTTTTGTTTATTGTTTTTATTGTTTAACCTTTTTTTTTGTTTTCATATTTTTTCCTTTTTTTGTTTTTATTGCTACTATGGCTATTGTTGTTGCTGCTGTGTCGCCTTAGTGTGTGATTTCTGGCACAGCACTTGCCGACACACATTTTGACAGACGTCGCGTCGTCATCTTTTAATTGAAACTATTAAATCCAGCTTCAACTTTATATAAATAGGCAGTTGGCAGTAGTTGTATGCACTTCAAATTGAGTCTGCATCTGAATAAAAAACGTTGTTAAATATTACGACATCTTATGCTAATTATGCTACATTGTCACAGATCGAATGGGTGCATAAAATAAATATAAAAACAGAAAAAGAAAAAGAAACGATTATTTAACACGACCAAAAGCTCAAAGAAATTATCGCGAATTGGTCAAGCGTGGATTAGCATAATGAACTGACCTACACCTGGTGCCGGTGGCTGGTTCGCTCAGCTCGGTAGCTGGGCAATAGATGGATTTATTAACACATGAATGCCTCACCTCGCCCGCCCGCCCGCCCGCTCGCTGACCAGCCGGACAATCGAAGTGCAGAAGAGCCAAGCGTGAACAATGGGCCAAATGTCAAGTTAAATGTAAAGCAAGCTGCAAAGATTTGGCCAAAACAAAGCCAAAACAAATGCCATTGATGGCACACAACGTGAAAGAAAACTGGCGCATAATCAAAAAGAAAGATGCTAACAATGGGAGAAAGTTAACACACACAGCACACACACTCACACACACACCAAAATACACCTATACATACATATATATATATATATATATATATATATATATATATATATATATATATATATACAACATACGCACCGGGCTAACAGCAAAGTTGTTTACAAGCTAATAAATTTTGTTGGCCAGCAGCTACAAAACAGCAGCCCCCCACAACAGCAACAGCAACAACAATAACAACAAACAAAAAACAACATTAACATTTTGCACACAATTATGTAATGCATAGAAACAATAAAAATAAAAACTTTGACTAGCATTTAGTGAGCAAGTGTAAATCAAAGTCTTCAGCGGCATCGCATCTTTGCTTAAGAAAACGAATTTAATTACCAAAGCGCAACTTTTAGCTTTGACTCCGACTTCGACTTCGGCTCACGATTGTGTAATGCAAGTCGAAGCTAAATTATGGCCAAAATGAAAGAGACCTGGCTAAATTATACAGATGCTGCCGCCTCTGAAGAGCAACTGCAGCACTTTTTTTTTCCTTCTTTTATCTGGGCAGCCAAAGAGCTAACTGCTTTACAGCTTCACAGCTCTGCAGATCAACAACTTAACCACTTGTGGCTTGTGGCTTGTGGCAGCTGGCTGCTGACAGCAAATTGTTAGTCACCAGCCATTGTGCCGCTTGGCGTGTTTGGTGTTTACAAGCGTCTATTAGACACCCAGAAAAAATTGGCACTGATATTTCAATAATCAATAAGTCTTCTCTGAATCATACAAATGTTTTCGAAAAATAATACAAATTATTTTAAATTAGAAAAGCAAATTTCAAAAATTATGCTGACTTTTTCAGAAAACGTTCTTTCGGTTTGTCTTAGATAAATTTCAAGTTTTCTCAAAAATAAGGTAAATTTTCTGCAAAATAAAGTGCGCTACTCTTGGCGCCAAAAGTCAGTGCATTTCAATATATTTTTTTCTGAGTGTAGTGAAATCTGTAGACAAGTTGTAGACAAGCCACAACAGTAACAATTTCAGTATGCAGATTGCAGATTCCAGATTACAGATTGCATACTGTAAAACTGTATTAGTTAGCATATCAGGCTGTTAACTGATGACAAATGGCTAGCATAGATTCTCATGTTGTTGCCAATTTGCAATTAGCTTTTTGTGCCTTTTGCGACTGCTGTTGTCACAGCTATGATTAACTGATGGCAATCTCACAACAACGCCCTACAACAACAATAGCTGCTGGTGCTGCATCATGAGACTGCTAATAACTCACAGTTGGCCCAAACAATTGGCCAAAAACCGTTGCCATCATGCACTTGATGATGAGCAGTAATGATACGTGCAAGATGATCTGCATTTGTTGGCCATGGGAACTGTTTTCCCACTCCATCAGACACGGCACAATTATTTTCCACTTGCTTGGTCTAAAAGACAACTCAGAACGTCAACACAGCTAGCAAAGTGTGTTTGTATGTGTGTGTGTGTGTGTGTGCCAGTCACAGTCAATTAGATAGTTGAGCGGTTAGCGAAAAACTAGAAAGGCAAATTGTGTAAATGTGTTTTGCATTTAGCAATAGCTTAAATAAATTATATACAAATTGATGTTTATGGTCATGTTTACAAGCATATTCAACTTAAAAGCCACTTTCAAATGAAATTAAGATGCAATTATTTATTACTGGAAAGAAATAGAAAACAATAAAAAATAATATCTAATCTGAGTCTGTGCAGAAAAATATATAAAGTTCAAAATAAATTAGATTAAAAATAAAATTTAATACTTAATTATAAATTTAAAAAAATAGAAAAATTAATATGATTTCTATGAGTATTGCAAAATTGGTTCAACATTTGTTGCACGGATTGCGTAAGCCAAAGAAAAAAATAGTTTTATGATTCAGTAAAGATGCCCAATTGCAAATGCATGCGACACGGTTTAAAACCGGATATTTTAATGATAGAAATAGCAGACTCTGAATTTACAACATTTAAATACATTACTTCTAGATGGAGCAGAAAAATAAATTTGGCAGCACTAATTGATATTATATTTCAGTCAGCTGTTGGAATATTGCCAACTTATTTGAGACAGAGCTGCACAGAATTTTCAAATTGCATCAGTGTGAGAAAAATAACTTTATTTAAATAAGAGCATCTTTGATGTGAGCATGAGAAGTTGATATTTTAGTGTATTTGATACTTAGACTTGCAAACTTGTATTGAATTAATTTTGTTGTTAATAAAACAATTGAAACAATGAAGCAAGATTTCTGTTTCGAGAACTAACAAGCAGACAGCTCAAATAGTTCTCAGGTGGATCTGTCCCAGATTTTTTGGCTTGCACGCAAATAAAACACATGAGAACTTCTTGCCAACAGATTGAGATTTAAAGTAAAAAAATGCGCAAAAAATATATCCAAGATTTGATCCAAATTTGTGTGGCTTTCACTCAATTTTTAGGCTAACGAGGCAGCTGATGTGTGTTCTTAATTTGACTTAACTAATGACATTTTAAAGACAACATTGAATTAATTTACCTTTCAAAATAAGAGAAGCTTGAAGCGAAGTCAGTTCTAATATAAAACCAAATGAATAATTAAAACTATTAATTTAAATTGCCAACTACTGCTGTCAAAACGAGATAAACAAGACAAGTCCATCCATAAAATAAATAAATAAAAAGAAAAAGATGCGATTGACTTGGTGGCCATGAATGGCGATAATAGAAATAAAAATCTCATGGAAATTGTGTATTTCCAAGGCGTTTGAGATTGAGAAACATGTTTAGACCGTGTCATAAGTGATGACCAATATCTTCAATTGATGCACATATGTATGTTAGTCACACACTACATATGTATAAAGATTTCGCTGACTGTGAAACGACATGAAACCGTTGCGGATGTGCATGATGCGAAATTGCGTATAATAATCCTTATAATTAAAGACCACCAGAGCGGGTTATATAACAGCGCCAGTTTAAAACAACAGCAACAACAACAACAACCATAGCAAAAGGAAGTGTGTGTGTGTGTTAAACGGAGGTGTGCAAAATATATGATATGTGTCTGGCGAAAACAAACGAAAGACTTAAGCGACAAACTTAGCGTGCGATTCGCCACCGCAAAACTAAAAGGCGTAAAAATACGTAAAGCATTAATCGTTTCTTTCTTTTTTTGTTGCTGCTGCTTGGCTGCTTAGAAGTTGCATAGCCTGGTACCCAAAACGGAAGTAAGCAACGCGCCAAGCGCCAAAATTTAGACCACTATAAACACTTGGCGGGCAGACAACAAACCACAACAACAACCACATTGACGATGACAACAACTCAAGCAGCTGAGAAACAACTGAAGCAGCAGCAGCAGCAGCAGCCAAAAGCTAAAAAATAAACAAAAGCAAATGAAAGAAAAAAAATTATGAATTATTAAATGAAATGAAAAATGAAAGTGTTTTTCTGCCAGTCAAACGAATGATGATGCTGCTGCTGCTGCTGCTGCTGGGCCGGACGTCAGCTGAATCTACCTCAACGTGACATGAATTGGGCACAGATACAAATACACACACAGAGGCAGGCTCAGCTATAGCTATAGGCCCAAGCAGACAGGTAGTGCGATGAGAAAGCGATCTTCAAGTCCAAGTTGAGGCTGAAGTCAACATTGGCGGCAACGTGCCAACAACTTGCAACTGTTTCCCTATACCCCCAACATTCCACTCTCCCTGATTGTGGGTAGGTGAAGACGCCTCACTCTCAATCACAAACTCAATCCCAATCTCGGACACAGTCACAGACCCATAGCTTCAATCTCATATGCATAATAAACCAAAGAAGATGACGCTGCAGCTGCTGCCGCGTTGCTATCATCATTTATAAGACCATACAAATAAAATAACGATAATAATAAAAGAAACAAATCTCGGCACGATCGCTCATACAATGCTTGGACACAGTCAGAAATGTAAAAGTTGTTCAACCAGTCAAAGAATGTCATTGAAATTAACTCGAAATTATTTTCATCAAATGCAAATGAGTTGTTGTACATGTATTTATGACATGGTCAGTTAGAAAGATACAGCATTGTTTCAACATTTAGACAGATTTAAAGACCACTCATTGCATTATAATTATTACAATTAACATGATTTATTACCGCATTAAAAAAAGAAGTTGAAACAGGAGTGTAATTTGTAGCAGGTCTGTTTACCCTCATTTGGTATTCTTGATTGGTATAAAAAGGGCAGAAGCTTGACGATAAATATGCGAAAATTTGTGGATATAATTGTAAGATTTCCATTGTAGTTTTTACAATGTCTTTTTTCACATATTGTCGAGTTACACAATAATTAAAGGTTATTTACCAACTTATCTTCGTGAAACCACTGAGCGTGCTCAACTGTGATAAACTTATCTTAATCCACAGTTTCGGAGATTAGCTGGCTCTCAATCTTCTTACCGTTTCTACTTTCCTTATTACAAAAGCTGCCAACGCTTAACATTTTTTTGTCAGTTTGGTTTTTTTTTCATTGGAATATTTTACTGTTTAATATCCACAGACTTTTTATATACTTTATTTTATTTACTTAACTTTCATTTTTAATATTTAATTTTATTTCTCCTTATTTAATTTGTAACTTTAAATTTAAATTTTTTTGAGAGTGTTGGACTGTTTTTAGTCCGCATTTGATAAATGAATAAATAAAAACTTCAGCCTTCCAGGAAATTAAGTCAACTTTAAATATTTCACAAATTATTTTTGAAAAATCGATTTTTTACATCATTTTTGAATTGGCTTTTCACGCCAGCTCATTAGATGCAAGTTGTGAATTTTTAAATTACGCCATTCTTGGCTGCAATTTAATAGCACATCAAACACATACACACACATATATACACACATATATAGTGGAAATAATTAACACCTGTTGAGCTCTTACTGTCAGTCTTTCAGTAGCTCCTTCTCTAATTATTACCTCAGGCATTGGGCAAGTTTGTCGCCGTTGCAGTTTTGCATAGATGCACAAGTGTCTGTAGCAAATTGCCAAGTCAATTGAAATGCAATTGAACGAAATGTTGCAGCAACGGGTTATGCAAAAAACAAGCCCAAAGCTAAAATGGAAACACAATTAAGTGACCAGCGATGGAGCGTTGCACATGGTGACAATTACACAAAAGACAACAGGCAGTAGAAAGAGTGGCAGAGTATCGATCGCTGGGCGGGTGGAATTTTAGCATGTGGTAACAAAAGACTTAGGCAACAAACTTGCATACAAGTGCCTCTTAAGCAATGTGTGCCACAGGCTGGCTGCCCGCCCGCCCCGCTTAAATTAATAATCAAGCACTGGTTTAATTAGTTAAAGATACTGCAGGTTAAGCTGAAGCCAAAGCTGACAAGGTAAACGATGCGCAAGGTCGTTGCATAAAATACATAAAATTCATATAAATAAAAGCCTGAAACAAAAACACTCAAAACCCGCATAAATTAAAAACTGAATAAGAAACAGTAAAACATAAGACCGCAAACTGAAGAGTGAGAGTGAGAGTCTGGCTACAGCCGGAACCAGCCACAACCGATGCAAACCCATTCCCCATCCACACACATGTTGTGTGTGTATCTGAGATCTTTAACTGCGTATCTATTGTATCGAATTTGCATATGACGCATTGAACTGAACTCTGACGATTATGTAAGTTGTGCAGTCTGTATTAACTACGCCTGCTTAACACTCGGTCAGACTAAGACTAATTAAAATTCCAGCAAAAATGTTAAATGTTAACAACAACAACAGAAAACGGATCAGGTTGATGTTAGGGAGCCACAAATTATAGTTAACCTAATCGACGCATTAGGCTCATTAATATGCCATGCATATTAATGTTGTTGTATGCAAGGAGCTGCCCCAGAAGCGGCAACAATTAAGTAACTTTTAATTAAAATAGATGCGGGTCACGCTGATGTTTATGGATGATGATAATGATGTTGTTGTTGTTGTTGCTAATGATGATGACGATGACGATGATGATGACGATGATGTTAATGATGAGCAGTTAGTAAATGCGCAGCCAAAACTCTTGTCGTTGTAATTGCAGGCCAAAAAAATGTTTGTGGTCAGACAAAAAAAAACCGCATTCCAATTTTATGTATTTACTGTATACATATCTGTGTGTGTGTGTGTTTGTGTGTGTGTGTTTTGTGTGTGTGTGTGTGAAATTCATATTTCGTGTGTCGCCATTCACTCGTTGGCTAGAAAAACCTGTAGTCTGCCTGTTACCAGCTCGTCTTCAGTTGCCAAAGTTTCCTTTTCCTTTCGGCAGACGTTGTATTTATTTATTTATGTTTTTTTTCTTTTTGGGCAATCATGTCCAGCGGCGCATCTTTCGATGGCCAAATAATTGCATCTGCAAGTGAAAGGCATTTCTGACCAGGGCTAATGGCCAGGAGCTGTATTATAGTGACATACATACATATCTATATATATATCACAATATATATTACTTAGCTGGATGAACTTGTCAAAATTGGTAGCTCAACTTTCGGAGCACTCCAAATACATAAATAACGAAACTTAACAAATTATAAATAAATCCAATCAACTTTCTACACTCCAAATTCACATACAAATTGTTCGTTTGCATGCGTGCAGCATATTAAAAAAATGACTCTGCCTATTCGAGAGAGACATACACACACACACACACACACACACACACACAAATACACATACAGACAAAGACAAAACTCACACACCTGTAACAGGTGCTGAAGTGCTATTGTGTTCGTGGTCAGCCCTGCGGCCGTTTGTTGGACGGAAAGCGGGCCATATTGGCAATTTTTGTGTATACAATAATAACTTGGCCAATTCTACTTGCTTAGTTGGCCAGTTTGCAATGACAATCAACTTATTGTTGGTTATTTTGCGCTTATTTGCTTTGCCAACACTTGCAATTAGCCGTGTATCGCATTTGGGACATGTGTGTTGACAAAAAGCAGACAGCCAAACACTTTCTGGGTCGAACGTCTGCCAAACGAAATTACAAACAAAAATACGAAACTTACAAAACTTTTGTAAAGGTTACAAAAACGTTGCCATGAACCAAATCGCCTTTAATGATGGCTATTGATTTTTGGCATTAAAGTCAGCGGCTATTTGGCGCCTCAATTTGAAAGGCTGCTGCTGATGCTGATGCTGCCACAGAAGCGAAAGGAGGGCACGTACTCGATTTACTCGTGTTGCATGTTGATTTTGATTACACTTGCAATTGCACTTCTTCAAAATGCTACCGATGGAGTTGAAGATGAAGTTGAAGATGAAGTTGTTAACCGAACAAAAGCCACTGCAAGCTGTGCCAGCTGCAACAGACAATTCTACAGCAGGTGGCTTCATCTGGTCATTACTGCTTTTATGACCAGGTCTGACAATGCAAATTTGATGCTCGAGATTACACAAGTTTGGTTCGACTGATTGCAGCAGGTTGAACAGCCAGACCAGACTGTATGACAAGTCTAGGTGTAATGGCAAACAGGTAGTCAGCACTAACTAGTTGTAGTTGCATGCAACATATAACAATGAGCCAAGCCCCAATGGGCAGACAATTAAAAGTCGCAGTCGTAACAAGTGCCAAGTTGAACACTGGCAACTCTCAAAACTCCTGCGCTTCACAGTCAGCATTGTGCAGCGGCAACCGGAAGATGGTTTACACCTGACTTGTTGCCAGCTGTTGTTGTTGTTGTTGTGGATGTTGATGTTGATGTTGAGGTTGATGTTTGCTGTTTCTGCCACATTAGTGACATAATTTATCAATGTCAATGGGCGCATACAGCCAGGTGGCAACGTTGCAGCTGAGCGGGTCAAGCTGCTGACATCTGGCCAACAAACCCAAAAAAACAAACAACCGAAATTGTCGCTTACATAAGATTACTTACCAGCAATGGCAAACGTTGCAAGCGCATCTTGCAGGACAACAATTTCAAAGTTTGTCAATCCGCACTGCTGCTGTCTTTAGCTGGCTAAAAGTTGAATTATAAGAAATAATGCACTACACACTACACACTGCACAGCACAGACACCGATTTCTACTTGTGTATATTTATATAGTGGATATCCCTATCCGTTATCCTGCCACTTGTCGCGCGTCACAACAAACAAAACCCGACGCAGTATGCCGATCTAAAGAGAGAGAGAAGCGCGTCCAAAGCGAAACGCGGCCGTGTTATAACTGAAACTTGATGCAAAACGCGGGCCACAAGCAACAGTTGCCAAGTCGCCAAGTCGCCAAGACGCCAAGTCTTGTGCCGAATGAGAGCGAAGGCGTAAGAGAAAGAGAGTGAAGAAGACACCAGCTGAAGTGTTGTGTCAGTTCACCTCGTGGTGAGTTTGCTGCACGAGTCTGCATTGAATCTGCGCGGCCTGAGCATTCTCAATCAAATCATACTGAAAGTGAATCTGAATACACACATAGACACACACACAAACAGACACACACACAGACACACACACACACACCAACACATACACACTTACGCATTATAGCTGATTTGGCATTAAGCAGAAAACTACTTAATCATGATTACAATTACGCTTATGCGCCGCCAAGCAAATGTTTAGAGAGTAGCTCAAATTGCGCCCCAAGCCAACAATAGCTAAATGCGTGTGTTCAAAGTGCCGGCGATAGCAAAAAGGAAACAAAACTGTATATGACGGTATATATATATATATATATATATATATATAATAACACGCCGAATTGAGCTTATAGAAAATCACCAAGCGAAATGTCTGCCAAACAAATGAAAAGTGTGCGCCAAAACCCCAAAAGACCAAAGATCACAATAGCGTTTATAATGAGCGGTTATCGAAAGGCGGTTTGTTACATTGACGGTCATCAAATCATAAACATTTTGGCTTCAACAGTTAGCAAATGAGCGGCAAATAGCCGCCAACAAGAAAAGGGCCACTCAAAAAGGCAATTGCCAAAAACAGAAAAAAATGAAGCAAATTAATATTGAAACATTGATGAATGATTGATTTCATGGCATTTTGTGAAGCTACTAATGGCATATGTGTTCGAGGTTTGGGGGAGCTAAAAATATCAATAATCAGCTGAGACTTTCCTGCATTTAATTATCATTGTAATTGCGTTGCGAATTAAGAGAAAAATTGCCAAAATGTTTTCCATTACTTAATGCAAAATTAACTCACAATTGAATTGTCCTCTTTTTTGGTAATGATGGGGATTTTTTTGGATGTATTTCCCTGCGTTATTCATTTACTATTTATTTATTTATTGAAACTTTCAATAAACTATTTCATAAACTACCATTTTGCACCGGAAATACTGAAATAATTGTTATTCGTAAGCAACGGAAATTGTTTACTTCAGGTTACTAAACCAAAAAAATAAAAAAATATCAAGCCAATCTGTGTAAATCTCATAAATACCAACGATCTCAACTAGCAAAAATATATAAAGAGAAAAAATATATAAATTTATATACACAAAATTTAGTTTACAAAAAAACACATTTGGCCCAAAACCGGGTAACACCTTGTTATTATTACCTATTACAAATGAAAAAATAATCTCTTTTTGTTGGCTTAAAACGTCGTTCGAATTCGAGCGAAAAAAAAACCTCTCACACAAAGCAGATTTTGGAACTTTTCTCGTATTTTCTTTTCGTGTACCTACATTTATAAATTGTATTTATTCGATTAATATAAATATTTATAAATACTAAGTATGTCCTAATTTTATATACACAATTTGCATTTGAATGCGTCGTCAGCTGTGACCACGACACATTCAAGCGTTCAAACAAGGCAAACTAATTATCCAATAAATAAAATAAAAATCCAATTCATAATCGACTCAAAAGTTTATCAATTTTTGACAGTTTTTGTTAACAGATTTGCTAAAAGTTTATTATTTATCACCAAATGAAGACGTTTCATCATTAAGCCATTTACTGAGCTCCCAGCTGCACTTCTTCTGTAAACACTCTTTTTACTTGACAGCTTGAAAGTTTTCTTTCTTAAAGTATTCATGGCTGTGTCGAAATTGTTGTTGTTTATTTTGTAGCAATTAAATGACTGCCCGCTGACAAGTGAAGCTCTTTGCATACCTTCATAAATATCAAGCATACGCAGTGTGCGACAATTGTCAAGATTAACGATGCATGCGAAACTGGGCAGATGAGCGCTGATTGTCTCTTTGTCTGATTGTCTGGCAGAATGGCTGGATGGCTGGATGGCTGGCTGGATTGCTGGGTGACTGACTGTCCCGCAATGACCATGGCCAGGTAATTTTACCAAGTCGCCAAAAATCAATGACCGACCGGTTTTGCATAGGCTTCCAGTGTCGGCGCCATTGTCTCTGCCGTTGTCTCTGCTTGCCGCTGCCGCTGCCGCTGTCGATGTAACGTAACAACTTTCGCTGAAACGTCATTCACAACAACAACAACAACAATAACAAATACAACTTGAAATGGCAAAAGGCAGCAGATAAAGCAACGATAGCATCACCAAAGCCAATACCAATGATGAAGCAGAAGAAATTCAGCTACAGAGTCGCCTTCGCCTTTGCCATCGTCGCCGCTGCTGCTGCCTCGTTTGGCCATTAACGCAAGTCTAGACCAGTTTTGGCAGCAACCGGAGCAGGAGCTGCAATATTGCCAACAGCAGCAGCAGCTCCAGCTGCTCCATCTCCAAGCAGTATCAAGCTTGAGCACGAGCAGAGAGCAGCGTAATCAAACAGCATCTTGTAGGCGAATATTCGGAAGACTTTCGAGTGGCGCTGGCAGCTGGAAGAGACTCATTTGAATAATTGAAAACCACTTGCACTGCAATTAAGAGCATAAAATGAAATGTTTGATTTCTACACGTTTCAAAGTCATTCAATTGATTGCACTAGCTTAAATTGCCGGAAAATTTCGCTATACACGCACACAAGCACCATCTCCATCTCCATCTCCATCTCAATTCCCAGCACAAGCACCAGCACCAGCACCAACTTCAACTTTTGGAATTGTTTGCTGTCGCTGCTACAAATGACTTTGCAACAGACACGCTACACAGTCACATTCACAAACACACACACACACTGTGGACCGGAAATTGTTAAAAACATGCCATGTGAGCTGGCCAGCTGCGCAGTGAAAATAAAAACCCAAATCCCCAAATTGGAGCAGACTCACGCCCATTGTCATGCAAGTCGAGACCACAATATTCTGAGCATATATGTATCTTCTTCGGCAACACGCAAATCGGAGCTATTTTCACTATCAACTATGAATACATAAGACAACGATGCTTTGGCATACATTTAATTATCTTTATGCATGTCATATATTTCCAAAAAAAACAAAGGCATTTCGCCCGAAAATCTGTAAGCATCGCATAAGTTGTGATTTATTAGTTTAATAAATATATAAAAAATTTGTATAATATAGCAAAAAGTGTTCAATAATATATACTGCAAAATTATTGAATACTTTTTATTATTTTATATATATTTGTACAACTATTACTACATTTTTCTACTCTACTACATAGAAAAGGTTCACTAATTCATAATGAGCTGCCTGAAACTCGCTTATCGCAAGAGAAATGAGGACTTTGAACTAATAATTATAGCTCGGTCATGAAGGAAAGGCTCCACTGCTATTTTTGGAGCAGTGTACAATAAGCAGACATTACTATGGAGCCGCCAAATCGACAAAAAAGTGCATCAGGTTTTTTCTGAGTCTCTGGGCGCAATTGTGTCCAATGTCGAACATTTTCCAGGGGTCAGCGTGTCGAGCAGCGAACGCAGGTCATTATTTCACTGGACTGTATAGCGGTATAATCTAGATGGATTAACGTGAAAGAATTTAATTTTTGCGAGTGCTTTAATGCCATGCTTTGTACATACCAAAAATCTTTTCATAAATGCATAATCGTGCACTTAGCCATGTTACAACAAAGCACGCATTTCCCTTGTGGCACAGCAGCAGAGAAAAACCAGGCAAACATTATGTCCACTTCACAGTTGCCTGATGGCTGTGGGACAGCAGTGTTGTGATGCAGTTAAACATCGCCTTTATCGTGGTATGTGGCCTGTGTCATTGGCTGCCCTGCGTGCAGTTGGGCAATCCAACAGATCCGATAGATTTGCAGCTGCAGGAAAAGCTACTGAAAATATTGGAGAGAATTCGTCTGGAGCGGAATTATGATACCATTGTCATATATGGACAGAGTGGAGGAGAGGACTGTTTGTTTCATGAGCTGCTCCCCAAGCTGCAGTTGCCCACAGTGCTGCTCACCAAAGGCAGCAGCCTTAGCGATTGGAGCTTCAGCAGTGATTCCCTACTGCTGTGCTGTGATTCCAAGGCGGAACAGGAGCAGAATACGCGCAGCTTACTAAGGCTGCAGCAGGCACGACGCCTGGTCTATCTGGAATCCGAGATGCAGCCACAGTGGCTCTGCGAGGATTACTTTGAGAGGGAGCAACACAATGTGGCCATGATGAATGCACAGGGCGACTTATTCAGCTGTCGCCTCTTTCAAGAGATTAATCACGTGCAGCTGGATATCAACTCAGACTCAAAATACAATTCCGACTCCATTTATGTGCAGCAATTTCGGAACATGAAAGGAGCAGTGATTAGAAGCGAACCGGATCAGGTGGAGCCACGTTCAATGCTGTATCATGATCCTGTCACGGGCAACATCAAAATGGGTGGCTATGTGGCCAATTTGGTGAATACATTTGTGGAACGTGTGAATGCAACATTGCAGTTGCGCGACGATTTGAAATTTGGAGAGATTTGCAAGTACGAAGACATATGGCTCAGAACGGCACAGAGTCAACTGGATATACCTGCAACGCTGTATAGCGCCTATGATGTAGAGAATCTGGACCATCTTAGTATTCCGTATGTGTCCAATTCGTATTGCTTTATGTTGCCAGTGCCGGCAAAGTTGCCCTATATGCAAATCTATACAATTATTGTGGATCCTCCCGTTCTGGGCATTATTATAATATTATTTGTGATATTCTCTCTGTTGCTCATCTACAGCCAGGAGTTGTCCTGGCGGCAGTTGAGCCTTGCGAATATTTTGCTCAATGATCGCAGTCTGCGTGGAGTGCTGGGGCAATCCTTCCCTGTGCCAGAGAATCCCAGTCGACACTTCAAAGCGATTTGCCTGATCCTGTACTTTGTCAGCCTGATGATCCCCACCATGTACCAAGCATTTCTGCAGACCTTCTACACAAGTCCGCCTCCCGAGAAGATATTGCGCAGCTTGGAAGACTTTCAAGATTCTCATTACAGAATTGCCCTGCTCCGCTATGAGGTGAATGAGCTGGAGCGTATATTTAAACTTAGATTGACCAATGCACGCAATACTGACGTTTTCGATGACTATGGTGACTTTTTAAGAATCCGCGATACCTTCAATGCCACCTACTTATATGCAGTGAACGAGCTGCGCTGGCGCACCTATGCGGAGCAACAGAAATCCTTCAAGGAGCAGGCGTTCTATTACTCCGAAGACGTCTGCCTCAGCCGCTTCGATATGCATGGTTTCCCACTACGACCACATCTGCCTTATCGCCAACAGTTTGAGCAGCATATGCTTTACATGCAGGCTTTTGGGTTGACGCAGTTCTGGATTAGCCGAAGCTTCTATGACATGGTCAACTTGAATATGACAGAGCTGAAGGACTACAGTAATCCCAAGGCGTACGATGAGCCGGTGTATGTACGGGATCTATCCTACATATTCAAGTTCTATGTGGCCTTCCATCTACTTGCCTGCCTTTTCTTTGCTGTCGAGTGTTATTGGGCTCAAAGGGCTACGTAAATTGTAAATGTAGGAAATGATTGTCAAGTCAAAATCTCATTAATAAAAAAGTAACAAGGCTTTAGTCGAGAGAGTTTGACTAAAACATACTCCAAGGACAAGCCTTTGCCAGCAGGTGTTTTTTCTAGTAACTTTTGATTAATTTATAAGTATTTTTTGCATTGCTGATTTGCATTCGAGAGTAACGCCCAGCAAAAAGCAGACTAAATCTCTCTTAGCTAGCACGTAACACCTTCAACATTATAACAACAAGGATTTTAGCTCATTTCTTTTTACTACTACTCAGTCCTTGCCACAAATATAATAATAATAATAATAATAATAATTAACTCTTAATATTAATAAATGTATACGAAATCTACTTAAATTGTTGCAAGTGTACAACGCACAGTGTCAAAAATCCATTTAATGAACAGACATCAATTTCTCACGCAAGAATTCTGTTCATAAATGTATAATTGTGCACTTAGCCATGTTAACAAGCTACAAAACATTCATGCTGCATGTTGCATTCCGCTTAGAGCACACAATAAAATAAAACTCGCCAAACAATATGTCCACTTCACAGTTGCCTGATGACTGTGGGACAGCAGTGTAGTCATGCGGTTATACATCATCTTTATCCTGGTAAGTGGCCTGTGCCACAATCTACAGTGCATCCAGTTGGGCAATCCAACAGATCCGATAGATTTGCAGCTGCAGGAAAAGCTACTGAAAATATTGGAGAGAATTCGTCTGGAACGGAACTATGATACCATTGTCATATATGGACAGAGTGGAGGAGAGGACTGTTTGTTTCATGAGCTGCTCCCCAAGCTGCAGTTGCCCACAGTGCTGCTCACCAAAGGCAGCAGCCTTAGCGATTGGAGCTTCAGCAGTGATTCCCTACTGCTGTGCTGTGATTCCAAGGCGGAACAGGAGCAGAATACGCGCAGCTTACTAAGGCTGCAGCAGGCACGACGCCTGGTCTATCTGGAATCCGAGATGCAGCCACAGTGGCTCTGCGAGGATTACTTTGAGAGGGAGCAACACAATGTGGCCATGATGAATGCACAGGGCGACTTATTCAGCTGTCGCCTCTTTCAAGAGATTAATCACGTGCAGCTGGATATCAACTCAGACTCAAAATACAATTCCGACTCCATTTATGTGCAGCAATTTCGGAACATGAAAGGAGCAGTGATTAGAAGCGAACCGGATCAGTTGGCGCCACGTTCTATGCTGTATCATGATCCTGTCACGGGCAACATCAAAATGGGTGGCTATGTGGCCAATTTGGTGAATACGTTTGTTGAACGTGTGAATGCAACACTGCCGTTGCGCGACGATTTGAAATTTGGAGAAAATTACGGCTTGTTTGATTTAATAAACAGGACGTACCACAATCAACTTGATATTGCTACATCGCTACTCGGCACCTTTGGTGACGAGAACCTGGACTATGTAAGCTATCCATATTATTCCACATCGTACTGCTTTATGTTGCCAGTGCCGGCAAAGTTGCCTTATAACCAAATTTATACAATTATTGTGGATCCTCCCGTTCTGGGCATTATAATGGTGTTATTTGTGATATTATCTTTGTTGCTCATCTATAGCCAGGAGTTGTCCTGGCGCCAGTTGAGCCTTGCGAATGTTGTGCTCAATGATCGCTGTCTGCGTGGACTGCTGGGGCAATCTTTCATCTTGTCAGATAATCCAAGTCGGCACATGAAGGCGATTTGCCTGATTTTGTTCTTTGCCGGCCTGATGATAACCACCATGTACCAAGCATACTTGCAGACTTTGTACACGAGTCCACCACTCGAAGAGATGTTGCACAGCTTTGAGGATTTTCAGAATTCCCGTTACAAAATCGCCCTTTGGAGGTATGAGATGGAGAAGGTGGAAAGCATCAGTAATGTTAGCTTGTCCACTGCACGCAATATTGCAATTTTCGATCTATATACCGACTTTATCAAAATTCGCGATACCTTCAATGCCAGTTTCATATATACCGTGTCAAAACAACGCTGGCGCACCTATGCAGAGCAGCAGAAATCCTTCAAGGAGCAAGCGTTCTATTACTCCGACGACGTCTGCTTCAGCCGCTTCGTTCTATTTGGTTTCCCACTACGACGACATCTGCCTTATCGCCAGCAGTTTGAGCAGCATATTCTTCACATGCATGCTTTTGGGTTGACGCAGTTCTGGATTAGCCGAAGCTTCTATGACATGGTGCACTTTAATACAACAACCTTAAAGGACTACAGTAATACCAGGATGCACGGAGCGGTTTTTCTACGGGATCTAGTCTACATATTTGAGTTCTATGCGGCTTTCCATTTACTGGCCTGCTTTTGCTTTGCTATCGAATGCTTTTGGGCCAGATTTCGACGGACAGTGGCAATTAAAAATGTATAAATGCTCTTTCAATATTGAAAATTGTGTAATACAATCATTTGTTAATTTTATTATTAATAATTACTGTTACCTCAAATAGAGTTAGTCTGGGTGAACACTCTAAAATTGTTCTTTCTTGCTTGAAGATTGGTGTTGGAGTTTATCAAAGTATTCGTTTTCTAGCTTATTAAAAATATAGTATTATTGCATGTATCAGCATTTTAAATTAACCAAGAAAACAAACTTTAAACCAACTTGCTTTCAGCTTTAAATCGTACTAGCTTTAAGGCCAAGCCCCAATTAATTTGACAATTAACTAGTTTTTGGATAAAAGTACTTTTAGAGCGTTTAAATTATGACCAGGGACAAATTAAAACTTTTTGGAAATTTAATTACCTCTAATGTTAAATAAAATATTGAAAGGTTTCACATATAAATAAATAAAAAATATATAAATATACACAAATCCACCGAAGAATTATTAATTCGTTCATTAACTATATGGTTTAATTAGAGAATATTAACACCCTTAAGATCAACAGAAACATTATATAATTTTTCCATAGTGTTCATAGAAATAGCGACAGTTTTCTGGATAAGGGAAATTCTGAAATTCTTAACGGTAATCCAATCTCAAATGGCTTTTCGTGATTGCCTACAAGTCTTCAATCGGGGATCAGATCTGGACTGAATGAATTTCAATTTAGGCTTTCAATATCGTTCTCTAGTAGCTAAATTTCAGTTGCTCCAATTGTATATGGAAATATCTCATCATGTTCAATAGTATATTTTTGGTATTAATGGCATGGGAGTATTTTGTAAGATTTGGTTCTGGTTAACAAAACAGTTTTCCAGACAAAAACTCATCGACTTTCGAGCGTTGCTTCCTATTGGAGCTGTATGCTTTACAGATATTATCCAATCGTCTCCGATATATGTACTGCCTGCAGCAAAAAGATGGATATATGCCAACTTTTATCATTAAATGATAAGATTCTAAGTTGAATTATGCATTTTTTAAACTATTTTAGTTAGCTGTGTTCCTGATTCACAGGCTAAAACTCGTACTGGTTAAAAAGGAAACTCGGATTCATTTAGATTTCAATGTTTATCCTGTATTGCATAATAACCACGTCTACGATTATTATTAGTTGCAGGAATCAAGAATGGATTCCATGAGATCACTGTGATCCGAAATAAAAATTGAAATCGCAGACAGTAAAAACATAAATATATTTTCCCATTAACTTATGCTTTCATTATTCGCAGTGTATACTGCAGGAGATCAAAATACCTTTTATTGGGTCAAGAATTGCAGCTCGGTGTCACTTTGAATAACATGTTTTGTACATGCCAGAAATCTGCTCATAAATGTGTAATTAGCCATGTTAATAAGGCACAAAGGTACACTCAGCCATGTTAATAGGTACAAAATATTCAAGCTGCATGTGGCATTACTCATGGGGCACACAATAAAATAAAACTCGCCAAACAATATGTTCTCTTCACAGTTGCCTGATGGCTGTGGGACAGCAGTGTAGTCATGCGGTTATACATCATCTTTATCCTGGTAAGTGGCCTGTGCCACAATCTACAGTGCATCCAGTTGGGCAATCCAACAGATCCGATAGATTTGCAGCTGCAGGAAAAGCTACTGAAAATATTGGAGAGAATTCGTCTGGAACGGAACTATGATACCATTGTCATATATGGACAGAGTGGAGGAGAGGACTGTTTGTTTCATGAGCTGCTCCCCAAGCTGCAGCTGCCAACAGTGCTGCTCACCAAAGGCAGCAGCCTTAGCGATTGGAGCTTCAGCAGTGATTCCCTACTGCTGTGCTGTGATTCCAAGGCGGAACAGGAGCAGAATACGCGCAGCTTACTAAGGCTGCAGCAGGCACGACGCCTGGTCTATCTGGAATCCGAGATGCAGCCACAGTGGCTCTGCGAGGATTACTTTGAGAGGGAGCAACACAATGTGGCCATGATGAATGCACAGGGCGACTTATTCAGCTGTCGCCTCTTTCAAGAGATTAATCACGTGCAGCTGGATATCAACTCAGACTCAAAATCCGCTTTCGATTCAATTTATGTGCAGCAATTTCGGAACATGCAAGGAGCAGTGATTAGAAGCGAACCGGATCAGTGGGCTCCATCAACCATTGTTTATATCGATGCCATTACGGGCAAACTCAAAATGGCTGGCATGCGGCAATTTTGGTGAATACGTTTGTGGAACGCGTGAATGCAACACTTCAATTGCCCGAAGACTTAGAAGTTGGCCATGTTAGCAGACCGGACGACATATTTCCCAAGACGCTCCAAAACCAACTTGATATAGCTGCAACACTGTACAGCACTACCACCGATCTAGAAAATCTGGATCATCTTAGCTATCCTTATCTGTCCAGTTCGTATTGCTTAATGTTGCCAGTGCCATCAAAGCTGCCCTATATGGAAATCTATACAATTATTGTGGATCCTCTCGTTCTTGTCATTATAATTGTGCTATTTGTGATATTCTCGCTGCTGCTCATCTACAGCCAGAAGTTGTCCTGGCACCAACTGAGCCTTGCCAATGTCATACTCAATGATCGCTGTCTGCGTGGACTGTTGGGACAATCTTTCCCTTTCCCAAATAATTCCACTCGGCATTTGAAAGTGATTTGTTTGATCGTCTTCTTTGCCAGTCTGATGATCACCACCATGTACGAGACGTATCTGCAGAGCCTCTACACGAGTCCACCTTCCAAGAAGATGTTACGCAGCCTTGACGATTTTCGAATTTCCCGTTACAAAATAGCCATAGTCCGCTCTGAGCTGGATAAGCTAAGCCATCTACATAATCTAAGCATTGACAAAGCTCGCAATGCTTATGTTTTGGATAATTCGAATGACTTTTTAACACTCCGCGATACCTTCAATGCCAGTTACCTGTATCCCGTGACAGAACTACGCTGGCGCAGCTATGCGGAGCAACAGCAATACTTCAAGGAGCAAGCTTTCTATTACTCCAATGATATCTGCTTCAGGCGCTTCGTGATATTTGGTTTCCCACTACGACGACATCTGCCTTATCGCCAACAGTTTGAGCAGCATATGCTTTACATGCAGGCTTTTGGGTTGACGCAGTTCTGGATTAGTCGAAGCTTTTATGACATGGTGGTGTTCAATGTGACAAAGCTAATGGACTACAGTAATCCCAAGACACCGGAGGAATCGCTTTATCTACGGGATCTAGTCTATATATTTGAGTTCTATCTGGCTTTTCATCTACTTGCCTGTCTTTGTTTTGCTATCGAATGTTTTTGGGGTAGATTTCGACGGGCTGCAGCAATTAAAAATTTATAAGCGATCTTCTTTTATTACAAGCTATTATCTCGAGATCAAGGATATGTTGCGCATAATTTGTGGCACGATTGTTGACAAATAAATAAAATACACATAATCATTTTTATTATTGAACACAACAATTTAGAATACTCTAATCAAGAGAGCTCGACTAAGAGATACAATAAGTCCAAGTTTTTACCTGTACCGTGTAGGATATTGCAGGTTCCTTATTTTCTATCTCACCCCTCAGGTTCCTAGTAATCAATTTTCCATGTTTGCTAACTTTATTTCGGAAATCGAATTTCATCTATATGTGGAAATCGGACGAAATTATCGATGAAAGCTCGAGCTGCGTATATGAGAACTCGCACTTGAAGTCTATAAATCAATTCGGCTGATTACGAATCTGAATATATTTAGATGTAGAAGATACTTCCATTTCGAGATAAATACTTTGGGAAAATAACTACAGGTCGTTTATTAAGGGGAATCTCAAATATAGTTCACATTGGATCTACAGAACCAAGTAGTAAACAGTATCTTAAAACAAACAAAATAATGAAACAAATTAACAATAACAATAAAAAATAAATAAAGAGATGAACCCGAAAATAATATATTAGTATTTCCCATGATCCTATCCATAAACTGATTGCAGTTTACTATGGCCAATGACTAAATATTTTTCACTGGTGAAAATTTTAATGACAGGTTTGGCTCATACCAGAATTCTGTTCATAAATGTGTAATTGTGCACTTAGCCATGTTAACAAGCTATAAAACATTCAAGCTGCATGTTGCATTTCTCATGGGGCACACAACAATACAAAACTCGCCAAACAATATGTCCACTTCACAGTTGCCTGATGGCAGTGTAGTCATGCGGTTATACATCATCTTTATCCTGGTAAGTGGCCTGTGCCACTATCTACAGTGCATCCAGTTGGGCTATCCAACAGATCCGATAGATTTGCAGCTGCAGGAAAAGCTACTGAAAATATTGGAGAGAATTCGTCTGGAGCGGAATTATGATACCATTGTCATATATGGACAGAGTGGAGGAGAGGACTGTTTGTTTCATGAGCTGCTCCCCAAGCTGCAGTTGCCCACAGTGCTGCTCACCAAAGGCAGCAGCCTTAGCGATTGGAGCTTCAGCAGTGATTCCCTACTGCTGTGCTGTGATTCCAAGGCGGAACAGGAGCAGAATACGCGCAGCTTACTAAGGCTGCAGCAGGCACGACGCCTGGTCTATCTGGAATCCGAGATGCAGCCACAGTGGCTCTGCGAGGATTACTTTGAGAGGGAGCAACACAATGTGGCCATGATGAATGCACAGGGCGACTTATTCAGCTGTCGCCTCTTTCAAGAGATTAATCACGTGCAGCTGGATATCAACTCAGACTCAAAATCCAGTTTCGACTCAATTTATGTGCAGCAATTTCGGAACATGAAAGGAGCAGTGATTAGAAGCGAACCGGATCAGTTGGCTCCGTTTTCCTTTGCTTTCAGCGATCCCATATCGGGCAAACTCAAAATGGCTGGCTTTGCGGCCAATGTGGTGAATACGTTTGCGGAACGAGTAAATGCAACGCTGGAGTTGCCCGAAGATTTAGAAGTTGGCCGGATTGGCAAGAGCGAAATATGGCTCAAGACGCTCCATAACCAACTTGATATAGCTGCAATGCTTGAGCGCAATTCGGATGCCATTCATCTTGATTATCTCAGTTTTCCGTATATATCCTCTTCGTATTGCTTTATGGTGCCAGTGCCATCAAAGATGCCCTTTATGGAAATCTATACGATTATTGTGACTCCTCGCGTTCTTGTTATTATTATAATATTATTTGTGATATTCTCTCTGTTGCTCATCTACAGCCAGGAGTTGTCCTGGCACCAACTGAGCCTTGCCAATGTCATACTCAATGATCGCTGTCTGCGTGGACTGTTGGGACAAGCTTTCCCTTTCCCAAATAATCCAAGTCGCTATTTGAAAGCTACTTGCCTGATTCTGTTCTTTGCCAGTCTGATGATCACCACCATGTACCAGACGTATCTGCAGAGCCTCTACACGAGTCCACCGTCCGAGAATATGTTACGTAGCTTTGACGATTTTCAAAATTCTCGTTACAAAATAGCCATTGTCCGCAATGAGTTAAATAGCCTAGAGCGTTCCTATAATCTAACCTTGGCCAGTGCACCCAATGCTTACATCATGGAAAGTTGGGATGACTTTTTAAAATTGCGCGATTCTTTTAATGCCAATTATATTTATGCTGTGACAAAGATGCGCTGGAACACCTACGTTGAGCAGCAGAAATTCTTCAAGGAGCAGGCGTTTTATTATTCCCAAGACGTCTGCTTCAGTCGCTCCGTGATGTATCATTTCACAATACGACGACATCTGCCCTATCGCCAACAGTTTGATCAGCATATGCTTTACATGCAGGATTTTGGGCTGATGAAGTTATGGTTTGGTCGGAGCTTCTATGATATGGTGCGCTTGAATATGACAGAGATGGAGGACCACAGTAATCCTTTACCAGCGGGAAAAGCGGTTTTTCTACGGGATCTAGTCTACATATTTGAGTTCTATGCGGTTTTCCATATAATTGCCTGCTTTTGTTTTGCTATTGAATGCTTTTGGGGCAGATCTCGACGGATTGCACCAATTCGAAATTTATAAATACTCATTAAGCTTTCAATATTTTATAATAAAGTCGCTTCTCTCCTCATTATTACTTTTAGTTAAAAATCAAATCAACTTGAAGTTTTAATTTAGAAGACAATAATATAGAATATTGCTCTCTTGAATATTGTTCAAATGTGTTTATTTGATATATGTATATTTGAAGATAACTTAGAAATGAAAATGTCTCAATATGAAATTTAGTTGCACATTAAAACTAAAATACTTGCAAGTTTTTATTAAACCTTTTAAGGGTAGACTGGTAGACTGCTGATTATCGCATGATCAACTAATCAGTGTACATAATAAGCTGTCCAAAATTAAGAAGCTCTACGTGGCTGTCAGTACGTGTGTATTTTTGTCTTGTCATCGAATGTTTTGGAGGGAAGTCCCAATTACATAAGCCACGAATGCTATAGTCATTTCTTATAATGTGAACCGAGCGCTGAACTCTAAACTCCATTAACATACTTAGTGAGGCAGCCGCCTCCGCGCCATGAATGCTGGCGGATGCGTTTGTATACAAATACATACATACATATATACCAGAGATGTAACCACACATTTCTGTTTCTATTTAAATTCGAATGGCATCATTACAACAACAACAACAGCAACAACAATACGGCAAAATGTTGCCAACGTCCGCACAAAGTTGTTCGATTTTATTTGTAAAGTTTTTGTTTTTTTTTTTTTGTTATTTATCGCTGTTTTTGATTTAAATCAAAAGACATTCAATGTTATCGATGAATCAATTTGCTGGTGATTGTGAAAAATCAATTGGAAATGCTGTGCAGAAATTTGCACATTCCACACACGATGACAGCTTACTAAGTTCATCTCATTTAGCCAAATTCAGAGCTGATGGGTTTTTTCAAGCTAAAATCATAACTGCAAACTTTTGATGACGGATCTTGCATCAATGCCACAGCGCGAAGCTGCCCATAAAATGCAAAATAATGCGGGTGTCTGTGACGCTTATGCAAAACTAAATTACCTGACACATTAATCGACCCCAAAAAATACAAATTATACAAAAATAAAACGATAAAACCATGCACATTTTTGATGTTGTTATCACACATTTCGTGCGGCATTTTGGCGCCGCTTCTTGCATTGAATTTTGGCTTTATGGCGACCTTGGGATGGGTCGGATGGTTGTTGCGGCCCAGTGGGTGATTTTATTACAGATATGTTGGCATACAATAGCTGTGCACTGTTTATCAGTTCGGTTTATGGACATGCCATAAAAAAGCTGTCAATTATCTATTTTACAAGCGCCATTGTATTTTTTAGGATTATATGCATATATGAATATTCCGTATATGTATATATATATATATATAAGCTTACGAAATATGTGGAAGGAAACTCGAAAAGCATAATTTGCCAAATTGCTGCAAGTCTGTAAATTGGATTGAAAGCGGCTTAACAATGATTATGGTTATAAACTGGCTGGCTGGTTGAAAGGAGAAATAATCCAGGCATAATCGATTCAAAACATATTTAGCTGAGGCCTAAAAACTATTATAAAAAAAAAAAACAAAATTAAAAACATGTTCAATACCGGATTAATGATAACCTGAAAATTCGCCAGTGCCTTAAAGAGAAAAATGGATTTGATTTTGAGAACTCTGTTGTTGTTTACAAATATTATATAAGGCTAACTAAGAAACACAAACAGAAATATTACAACAGTTTATCAGTTCGCTAAAAAATGAATATTCCCATAGCCAATTGATAAACAATTTCACATCGCAACTCCTAGCAACTCATCTCCTTTTGTCTGTCCAATAATAAAAAGCAATCATTTTAGTTACCCAATCTCTTGACATCTTGCAGAGCATCCCATTGTATGGCTTTCATCCGAAAGAAAAAAACACCATAACGAAGTGAAATAGCGGACTAAAGCAAAGTAAATTGTGGTAACATTTTTCAATTGCAATCGCTTTTCGAATTCTATTATTATTGGTTGTCGGCTGATGGATGGCACTGCGAGGCAGATGGGACGGGGGCTGGTGCTGAGCCGGAGTCGGAGCTGAGGTTGATGATTATCCGCATAACTGGCAGCTTAGCCATAATACCTAAAGGCAACCAGAGCAGGTCAAAGTAGACCCGAACACTCATGGTCGTTTAAATTAAATAGGTTTTGCGGCTTATGTCATTATGGTCATCTCTCGAACAATGCCTAAACTGTTTGCTATTTGTTTTTGTTGCTGTTTGCGTTTTCTGAATGAGGCCTCGGTCTAAAAGTCAATAATAAACATACTTATATTATTATAGGGTTTTTTTTTATTTTTAAAACCCTCACGAAATAAATATGCGTATCATTTAAGCTGCAATTAAAGAATCAAGTATTAAAGCTAAATATATATATACCTTGAATTTATAGGCTTTTTGATTTGATGCGCCTCATAAAACTGTACAAATACATAGAAAAACTAATTAAATTTCGTTTCTTGCACTTATGAAATCAAAGGTGTAAATTTGTACAATACAATCGTAATTTAGGCTCAATGTCGACGCTGCTACATTTGAATTGCATACTAGGCATCGTTTTGAGGTCGCCACAAATCAAATACAATCAACAAGAAAACTAAAACAAAGACAAAACAGGTGAAAGAAATGAAAAACTCTGGCAAACGGTGTGTGACTGCCAAAGTAATTTATTTCCTTCCTAGTTTTTGCCGCTGGAAGCTATTAAAGAGCGTTGGCGCCGATCTCTAAAATGCGCCACATGCGTCTTACACTTTACACCATCTATCCAGATGGATTCCCACCATTTGGGTTGCCAGCTACCCCCTCCACCTTCAACAACTCCAATTACCAGTGTTAGGGAGCTCTTTGAACGCTTTTTCGCCGCTTACCAGGGGCGGCCCCCGCAGCGACAAGCTTGCGTATACGTAACGTATTAATTATGGGACCGAAAACAAGCAAAAAAAAATAAATCAAAATAAACGAAAAACGAAAAACGAAAAACACAAAAACAATTCGCGACAGAAATGAAATATTCACATTAATTAGCGAAATTAATCAAAAAAGCAATAGGGCCAAATATGGGATAAATTAGTTGGCCTTAAAAATTTGTCTGCATAAATGAAAGTCTAAAATTAATATAATATTTCAATTATGCACAACGAAACTACAGCAAAAATAGCACCAACAACAAAGTTTCATCGCGTGTCTAAGAAATCAACGACACAAAAAAAAAAAAAACTCCAGCAAAAATTTTGTTGAATGGGAAATTCATTTTGTTTTGATTTTGACAGCAAAGTGAACATGCAATTTGTGCATTAAGTGACAACAAAGGTGTCAAGTGTGACAGTTTTGAGCTGAATACCTCAGCCCCTTGGGCCATATTTGGTGGTTCCCTTTCGTTTTCAGCCTCATTTTCAAGCAGCTCTTCAATGCACTTTGCACCCACTTTCGTTGACTCTCAACATTCATCAGAGACACAAATGATGTTTGACCCATTCCTTGATTAAGATCAAATCCAGCTGGATTCCGTCTCAAATATAAAGATAGACAAAGAAATACCTTCTGAAAATCGTTTGACTAACTAACTAATTAAGGACTCTTTTAATACATTATTACTTATAATTAATTATATAGCAGTTTATTTCCGTAGATATGTATAATATTTACGTTGCGTACAAATAATATTGTAATTTGCTTTTCTTTTTATTTATCCATGCTCTGTAATTTTTTAAATTTTGCGCTCTGCGTACATTTTTTAACACTGGATGAACTCCAGCACGCATTAATAATAAGCTTGCCAGACTGCCAAAAAAATATGACGACCTCAAGAAATCCCAGTCACTGTTGTCACAACTAAAAAAAGGAACATTAAATTTATTTATTTATAATATTTATATACATTTTTACGTGAAATATACTTATTTTATTTGTAAATAGTTAAAAATAACAGCAATCGCGGAGCAATGCTGAACGCATCCATTGCCCATACAATTGTTAACTGGGTGGCAACGCCAACTCACCTGCTAGCCGTGCATAAGTGTTATTCATTTCGCAACACAATATTTACAACAGTACCAAACGACAGACACTTCAAACAAATACTAAACAATAAGTTAATAAACGAGCGCAAGAGTTCACCTGCTGTTAATATTTGCAGAAAAATGCACAGCAACGTTGCTGCTGCTCAAATACAAGCTAAAAAAATAGCAACAGAAGAAGAAGCAACAGTTAAGCCAAATACAAATACAAACACACACACAAACACATACACAAACAAACATTCGCAGATACATACATAGTAAAGAGCAGAGAGATAGGTAGGTGTGAGCAATGGGCGGGCGGCGCGGAGCAGCGGACAGCAAAGGCGACCGCAGCGACTAGAATTAACGTTTAGTCTAGTTTAAGCCACAGCCGCCACATCACAAAGCGCGCGTGCTGCTGCTGCCCAATAAGAAAATAATAAATACTCAAAAGCGAGACGAACATATGCATGTATGTATGTATGTAAATATATAGTTAATAATCGTGTCGTGTAATTATTAGTATGTGTAATATATACATTTATTACATATTGCCAGCAGTGGCGGTAACAAATGCAGCCAATAGCCAGTAGCCAGTAGCATTAGCAGTCAACAACGGGCCACGTCCACGCTGCAAACACCGCATTACTAATTGAAAGTAAAAAAAGCGAGTTACCTCAACACAAGCAACAAGCATCACAACAAGCAACCAATATGCTGCCTCGGTTCCGTTCCTTATATGGCAAAATAATCATATTTGTGCTCGTGGCGCTGTGCTTCATACTCTATCTGAAGGTGCAGCCACCCAGCGAGGACTTTCCTCAGCCCGTTAGGCTGAGGCCCAGGCCAGCAGCGATTGTCCGGGCGCATGACAAGTACATCGATGACGCCGAGAATGAAATACATCCGGTGACAATATCACCGTACGAGCAGAGCATCCAGCTGGATATACAGAAACAGGATCGCACGCTGGGCAACAAGGGTGTGGCCACACATCTAAAGGGTGCGGCAAAGGCGCGTGGCGATAAGATCTACAAGAAGATCGCCTTGAATGAGGAGCTGAGCGAGCAGCTCTCCTACAATCGCACAGTTGGCGATCATCGCAATCCGCTGTGCCTAAACCAGCGTTACGATAATCCAGCAACGTTGCCCACCGCCAGTGTCATCGTTATATTCTACAATGAACCATATTCGGTGCTGTTGCGCACCGTGCACAGCACACTGAACACATGCAATGAGCAGGCGCTCAAGGAGATCATCCTGGTGGACGATGGCAGCGACAATGCGGAGCTGGGCGGCAAACTGGATCACTATGTGAAGACCCGATTCCCCATCGGCAAGGTGACAGTGCTGCGCCTCAACAATCGGTGAGTGGCCAATGGGCAGCTGTAATCTTTACATTTACAGCTGGCACACTTTAACAATTTGCTGGCTAGGAAAAGTTCGATTCAGCTAATCGAATGCACATTCAGCGCTGTGTGTGAAATTAATACAATCATACGTTCGAGTGGATATCGTTTTGGTTGGTGTTCATTTGAATAACTCGTTTTTGCGGCACAGACTCACAATTGAACAGACACGCAGACATACCAGACGGACAGACGGATGTCTTGGAGCGTCTTCTTCACAGCTTTAAGCTGAAGAAGAACTGAGAAAAACAACGTTCCAAAATTCAAAAGTCAAACCGATTACATGTCCAAAAACCAGCTAACAAAATACCCCTTTAGCCATAAGCAGACAATACAATCGAACTGAAGCTGAGAATTAAACTTGAAATTGCAATTGGCTTTCAAAATGATTTTGAAAATATAATTTGGCTTGCATCTAAAATTCCGGTTTTTGAGATTATATCATATCTCTCTGGTTAATTACTTTTAAATATAGAAAATTTAAAAATCCTATTTCGAATTTCGAATATATCTTATTAGAATCACTTGGAAATATTAACAAACGATCTAAAACTGAAAAGTTATTCCTTCTTGATTCGAAATGTTGATTCACGTTCGCTTCAAGCTCTGCCTCAAGTCGTGGCAGCCTACGTGCTACATTGGCACACAGGGCATACAATGAAACCGTAAAACCTGTTCGTCAACTCACGATTATATTTTTGACTTTTATTTTGTATATCTTTCGTATCTCGACGTGCAGTATTCGCTTGGCGCGCTTCTCTGTTCGCTGACCCAATAATTTAATTCTCTTTTTTGTTACAAGAGCCAAAAAAAGCACATTTTTGTTTTTTTTTTTTACCATTTTGCTAAAGGAAAGTTTGAATTTCTTTTGGTTTTTTGCCTGCAGCTTGGGTCTGATACGTGCCCGTTTGGCTGGCGCTCGTATTGCCACCGGCGATGTGCTCATCTTTCTGGACGCCCATTGCGAGGCGAATGAGGGCTGGTGTGAGCCGCTGCTGCAGCGCATCAAGGACTCGCGCACCAGTGTCCTGGTGCCCATCATCGATGTCATCGATTCGGTTGACTTTCAGTACAGCACCAATGGCTACAAGTCCTTCCAGGTGGGCGGCTTCCAATGGAACGGCCACTTCGATTGGGTGAATCTGCCCGAACGCGAGAAGCTGCGCCAAAGCAGAGAATGCAATCAGCCACGCGAAATCTGTCCCGCCTACAGTCCAACAATGGCGGGTGGCCTTTTTGCCATGGACAGACGCTATTTCTGGGAGGTGGGCAGCTACGATGAGCAGGTGAGCAGCATTCAGCAATGCTTACTCGTCATATCCTTGAATATATATAAATGTGTAATCTTTGCAGATGGACGGCTGGGGTGGTGAGAATTTGGAGATGTCCTTTAGAATCTGGCAGTGTGGCGGTACGATTGAGACAATACCCTGCTCCCGCGTTGGACACATTTTCCGTGATTTTCATCCTTACAAGTAAGATACAAATATTTCAGCTAGTAAATTGATAGTTTTAATTGAAATCATTTGTTACAGATTCCCCAATGATCGTGACACGCATGGCATAAACACTGCTCGCATGGCTCTGGTCTGGATGGATGAGTACATTAACGTATTCTTCCTCAATAGACCCGATCTGAAGTTCCATCCGGATATTGGCGATGTGACGCATCGCGTTGTGCTGCGCAAGAAATTGCGCTGCAAGAGCTTCGACTGGTATCTGCAGAACGTCTATCCCGAGAAGTTTGTGCCCAACAAGAATGTGAAGGCCTGGGGCCGGGTGAGATCCGTGCACGACAACCTGTGCATCGATGATCTGCTGAATAACAATGAGAAACCCTACAATCTGGGCCTATATCCCTGTGGGAAGACGCTGCAACATTCGCAGCTCTTCTCCTTTACCAACAGCCAAGTGCTGCGCAACGAGCTGAGCTGTGCCACGGTGCAGCATAGCAGCTCGCCGCCATATCGTATTGTGATGGTGCCCTGCCTGGAGAACGATGACTACAACGAGCAGTGGAAATACGAAAACCAGCAGCTGAAGCACAGCAACACAGGCATGTGCCTTGATCACAACGGCCTCAAGAGCATGGACGATGCACAGGTGGCGCCATGTGATCTATCCAGTGACACCCAGCGTTGGACCATTGGACACGACTAAGCCGCTTGGATGTGGCCAGCACCAGCGGACGGACCAAGCCAATTGTAACTGAGAGAAACTGACTAAGCGTAGCAGAGCGCTTTTAACTACAGACTCGAATTAACGCAACAACATGTGTAAATACCAATTAAAAACAACGCTAGAAATCTAATTATATATTTTATATATAATATACATATACACTATATAGAACGTGTAAGTTGTAGTTAGTGAATAACAGAAAGAGAAATCAACACAAATCAAAAAAAAAAAAAAAATAAAACAAAAACAGTCAAAACAATACGCTATAAAAAGATACAATATGTATGTGTTGTGCATTTGTTGTGTATAAAACAAAACTAGAAAAAGTTGTATAGTATAATATACTATATATATATATATACATATTCCTATGTAAATGCTTGAATAATAATTATAATTGCTATGTGATCATCAAATGATAAATCCATAAAGATATTCCAATGCAGTCTAACTACTTGCAGAGTCTCGGTTAATCCATCTATGTCTTAAATGCAATGCGTTAAACCACAAAGAGCGTTGTAAGCATTTATTAATTAACAAAACTTTTTTGCCATTTGTTTTTGAAAATAAATAAAAGTACTTCCAAACGGAAGATAAAAAAAAAAAACAACACTTGACATACAACGACATTTTTTTGATGGGTCACTCACGTCTATGGCCATAATACATACCTTTTAAACAGGTCTAGTTCAGGGTCATTATGAATGTGGCCATAAGCAAGGTTAAAACATATATATTTTTTTATTATTATTTGTAGGTCGAGGTATTCGTATTCGGATAGCTTGTCTAGAAGAAAATGTGGAAATTGGTAAATAAACACAATGCAGACCATTGCACGTTTTGTATATTTATAGATTTAAATACATAATTTTTGTTGATTTTGTTTAAATTTAATCAAATTGGTTGAATATGCGTTTTGTTTGCATTTTTGTTGTTGTATTTTTGCTGACGCTCATTAAGTTACTAAAGGTGGAGTAAAATAAGTAAGTATAAATTACAGAAATATTGGTTTTATGCCTGTTTTTTTCGATTTATCTTTATCATTCTTTTTTTTCTTGTTTGTTTGTTTTCTTTGTTGTTTGTTTATGTTGTTGTCTGACAAATTGTTAATACAAGACACAAAATTACGACTACAATAGCGAAGTGAGCTTTAGAGTAAAATGAACAACTGTATTTGTTTAAGAGTTTAAGTTTGTTTGTGTTTGTGTTTTGTGTTTTGGTAGTTGTTTATATTATTTGCACAATTAAAGCATTTGCTTTGCTAATTCCATTTGTTTATTTAACTTTATTTATATATCGGCTAAACGGTAAATGGCTTGTGTCAATGGGTTGGTGTTATGATCTACAATTTATACTTGATGTATTTGTATTTGATAACATTAGTTTCGTTGACTGTGCTAGAAGCTCTAAAAGTGCTCAAATTTACGATTATCTTTTACATAAGTACATTTATATATATATATATATATATATATATATATATATATATGTACGAGTATTTCTGATGATTATCCACATAAAATGTATATGCTGCTCTTCTATGCGAAGCCCATGCATAAGGTAACATCTATTCATATTATCTTATAATTATTAAGTATTTATATATTATATTTACCTTTGGATGGGTCTGTGTAAGTGTGTATGAGTGTTAGGATGTGTGTGTGTGTGTATATATGACTTGAAAATCATATTGTATCTACAATTAACTGTTTGTTGGGCAATAGCTCCTAAAATGTGTTACCCAATATTGGGATATCTATGCTGCGTTCTGTGCATTCTTGCTTCAAAAGTACCTATTTATTTTGCATGCTTTCTCAATCGATGCCTACTCTGCATTCTGCATTCTGCTGCTCTACTCTATAACTAAATACATGTGTTTGTCTTCTATAAGTTCAATAAGATGCAAGCAAGCGCTTTTTGAATTTATGCCATTTTCTATATATCTTTTCTCTTTACTCAACTATTTTACAATACATCGAAAGCGCATTATGCGTGCATTTAATTAATTTGTGTTTTTGTGTTTTGCTAATTTCTCTCATAATTTCAAGCTCTATTTGAATGGTATTTACGCTTATTAAATGCATTAAATTTCAGTAATCTTTTGTTTTTCTTTTCTTTTTCTTTTTTTGGTAATACATTTTAGTTATTTATTTGTGCTGGGCATGGTGCAGCAATTCAAGAATAATGAGAGAAGATTGGTAATCAAATCTGATCAACTATTATATTTAATGCTCTTTGAGCATTTCATGGCAAATGATTTATTTGTTAATCTCACAATCATTCATTCTGATTATAGTCTCAAGGAGCATTTCAGCTTCGGCTGGCCGAAGTATGAATCCTCTAAGGTTTCAGTTTATGTTATGTTTATCGTTTGGTAAATAAATAGTTATGTATTTATATATGTATATATATATAATTATTATGTAATTGTATATATTGTAGTTTTAGCTTGCTTTGAATTTTTCAATTTTGGACGTATTTTCAAGTGTTTTTTTTTGTCTTTGTCTTTTGTTTTTGGTAGTTGATGCAAGTAGAAAACACAGTTCGAAAATATACATATGTATACCTAATATATAATATATATTCATGTATGCATGTAAGTATATACTGGTTGACTGGCTGTAGTTCATCCAGTTGGGTTTCTTCATCTTGTTTTTAAATTAACTTTCTAACTCATGCTTGAATTTTGGTTTCTAAGTGTAAATCGCTTGTTTTTGGTTGTAGTTTTAATTTGTATTTTTGTATTTTGTTTTTTCATTTTTTTGTTATTTTTTATTGTTTGTAAATTGCAATTTATCTCAGACTCAGTTTGGAGTGTCTTGGATGTCTTGGTAGTTGGATGGATGGATACGTTTACGTACAAACGTTCTTCAGCCGGTTTGCTGTTAATATCGTCTGCCTATCTTCCATATCATATGTCATAGATTATCTTAAACATAAAATTGAATATTAATCGCAATTATTGCTTCATTTACTTTTTTACGTAGTTCACATTTTTGGACTAACGCAAGCCTTTCTTTCTATATCAGTGTTCGGTGAATGGTTCACAAACATAGTCGCACAACCTTTAACATTAATCGATATACGTATAATAAAAAATTAAATATTCATACATACATACTAAAGTTGATATTGCACATCGAATAACAAATAATAAGGCATAAACAGAAACGTATATATAGCAAAATGAAGTTTATTTAAATATACATATAAATGGAGAAATTATAAATACATCACATCAAATAATACAATTTACATATATACCACGCGTATGCAAGCTTCTTATTGTTAAAACAAGATTCAAGATTCAACTTGATTCGCTTTTGCTAGCATGGTCGCAGTTATATGGAATATATATATATATGTTATACTAATATTGTATTGGTTTTCTTGTTGGTATATGTATAAATGCGCTAAACAGAATGTGAGCTCAATAAGGAAGCTAAAAGTATAGAAAAAATATTGCATGTCTGGTAGAACTTACAGCATAAATATATATATATACAACTGATTTCATATATTTGATATAGTCCATAACAATAAAAAATAAGCTCATAGTAGTAATAACCAAGTCACATTGATATAGATTGAGATATACACAAAGTAAATTTTTGTACATATAAAAAACAATTTAACTAAACTAGGCAATTAATTAATCAACCGGTACAAAAATATATATATATATTTATATGAAATATAATCCAATGTGCTTTATCAAAAAGCAGCAAACATTAATTACTACAAGAACTGAATCAGTTGGAATCGAAATATCATTAAAAAACATACACACATACTACACATTGAAACGATCATAATTAATTAAAAACTACTATATATATACTAAGTGCATCAGAGTGTCTGTGGTATTGCACTTGGTTAATGCAACTACGCAAACGATTCGCTTAGTTTATCCACTAAGAGCGCGAGCAGCTGGTAAAGGGTAGGCCCGTTTAGTAAGTTACTTGCTAATTGTTAGTGTTGCTGTAGACACCGCCATACAACTACGTTTCGAAGCGTCGGGTTATAAGTGTGTGTGTGTGAGTGTATGTGTTTGTGTGTGTGTATGCATGTAATTGTGTGTAATTGCGGCATGCAGTGCGTGAGAGAAAGTTAAGCTAGCGTGTAATTGTTTAATGCTGCGCATTGTTCGTTGCTGGACGATGTGCATCGTGGACGACCTTAGAAGGCCGTCGAGCGTCGATTGGCATAGCACTTTTTGCCATGACTGTTCGCATCCGCAGCGCCACTGGTTGCACGCAATCTGTGGCAGGTCGTTGGAGTCGCTGTCGTTGTCGCAACTCCACTGCTGACCAACGTCGATTGCCTGCAATTAGTCCAACGCTGCAACTGATGCGAACACTTTGGGTATAATCATTTTCGCGCCGACACATTTAGCGATTCACCACGGCTCTTCGAGCGCGTCATCGAGTTGCTCATCTCTGCAAAATGTAACCAGTTAAGTGGGAACTTGGTTTTTATTTGGTTAGGTATGCATACCTTTGCTGATGCTGTTGCTCTTCTCGGCTGCCTTGTAGGCGCGCATCGCCTTGCCACGTTTGTCCAGGAGCAGTTTATCGGCGCGCACAAAGATACCGTGCGTGGGCTTGCACTGGAAATACTGGATGCCTTGTACGGTGCCATCGTTCTTGCCTGTGGGTGTATCCAGCTCAACGCCTATCCAAGTGCCCGGCTGAAAGTGTGTGGTGCCCACGAAGCTAATAACGCCGCTCTTGTTAGACGGACGTATGAGCACCGACTCGCCTACCACAATCCAATCGGGCAGTGTCAAATCCAGCTCCTTGCCTTCATCTAATTCATGAAACGATAGTTATTTAAAATGTTCCACTGATTGCTTATGGCATACTCACCATCCACCTCTGTGCTGCTAGACATGATGCTGGCATCCAAATAGGCGCTCACGCCCTCCATTTTGGCCACCGAGGCGCGTTGATTGCTGCGTGTCATTTGGCTCGTGTTGTGACTGTTGTTATTATTGCTGCTATCGCCATTGTTCGGTGGATGCGTTGTGGTCTTTTTGCGGCGCATCACTTTACCAGCGGGCAGCTGCTCTTTAACAATGCCATCGCCCTCCAGCTGATGATTAGCAGATTCGTTTGTCTCGGAAGTATCGGGGATGTGCTCTAGCGATTTATTGCCGTTTTGATTGTCTGTGACATGATCCGGTGGCTGGAAGGGCACCTGTTGCTCTGCCTGCTCCTGCTGTGTTAGATCTGGCACTGCCAGTTGGTCGCTGACATTGTTGTTGTTATTACTCTGCAGCTGGTCGCAATCCTCATCCTTAAACTCTAACTCTGGCTCTGGTTGCTCCAATGGATGTGTTACTGCTTGCTGCAACTTCTTCGCTTCTGCTTCTTGCGCTTTAGCTTTTGGCATGTCCTTGAGGAAGGGATTGACGCGCGCCTGGCGATTTGGCGGCGAATTTGAATTGATGCGGTCGAAATCTGCAACAAATAACTTGTGAGTATTTGATTCGATGACATAGTTATATTTGCGAGCTCACCTGGTGTCTCATCAATGCTCATGGAACGCATGGAGGTAATATCCTCATTGCTTAGATTATTGCAGGATACAGCCTGGGAGCCGTAGCCGCTGCTGGTAGACGAGCTCATGCTGAGCGTTGCCAGTCCAGTCAGATGCTTCATGTTCGCATTGGCGCTGGACGTGTAGCTCAAATGGCTTTGATTCGAATGACTGCTTACGTCCATGAACGAGTCCATGGTTTTCGAGGACGTCAACCGCGAGCGTGTGGCCAGGCTTTTGTTTTGCTGCCGCTCCTGCTCGTATTCGGCGGCATACTCCGAATCGCTATAGCTGTCCTCGGGCTCCTCATCCAGCGAACGATGCCCGCCCAGCGGCTCCTCGTGCAGCGTTGTCATGCGCATGCCCATCAGTTTGCTGGTGGCCGGTGAAGCTGCGTAAATAAATTCAAATCGTTTTACTTATTGCTTCATATTAAAGTTTAAATTGAACACAGCTTAGTTAAAATGGCTTAGAGCTACACAAACCACATACGTTTTGTTGGCGTAATTCTCAATGTGTTCAAGTTTAAATTGAGATTCAAAAATGTTGGGCGCGCTGCATTCCATGGGTTCAAGGGAAGACAATAATTATGTGTTATGTTTAGTTACAATGATTTTAGACAACATTTGATGAGCGATTCAATAATAAGTAACTCTCTAGTTGCAAATGGCGACTAGTTCGCCAAAAACAAACAAAAACAAACACACAAAAACATGAGCAAAAGTACTAGGAATTAAGAACTAGGTCATCAATTGATTAACTAGATGCGCTGCTCGTGCTCGGAACTCGTGCTGGACGTGCTGTCTGCTGTGAATGGTGCGCCAAATTGGAATTAGAAACAGAGTGGGTGGTGGGTGGTAGATGGTGAGTGGTGTGCGGTGTACAATGAATGGAGTGATAAACATTTGTACACAAAGTCTAATCACAACTATTGAAACAAGAATGTTTAACATAAATGATATTGAGCCATATGATTTTGTTGTTCAGTGTACACGAAACATTTGAGATTTGATTGAGCACGATTTGGTGATGAGTATGATGGCTAACTTTTTACCAGCAAATAGAAATAAAAGTAAACTACTACTAATAATACTGCCCACCCTCTATTATGACACAATAAACGTAAATACATGGGTATAACGTATTTGTACATTGATGATTTCAACATTTATGTCTAGCTTGCTGTGGCTGTGGCACATGACTGATTCGAGTTACGTGTGTGTGTGTGTGTGGGAGTGTGAGTGTGTGTAAACAACAGTCAAACTGAAACGCCAACTAACATTTAATGAATTTTCAATCAATTTTATATTATGCACTTTACAGGGGCCAGCCTTTACCTGACAGTAATACAGAGCCTGCTTATGGCGTTTTGAATTTCATATTCGAAATTGTTTCGAGTTGTTGAGTAAGCACAGAAATAGAGTACATTATGACACGTGAAAAAGAACCAGACATACATACGATAAATATAATTGAAAGAAATCTGAATTCATGTGTGTTTCATATGATATATGTATGTAGTTTTTTGTTGATCTTGTTGTTATGATGTGTATGCATGTCAATTTATATGATAAGCTCTGGTGAATAGCTGTGGAGCTTCGGTGGATTGGTATGTGCACTTTGACTCGAGTCGAGTGTGTGTCGCTGCTGTGCTTATTATATAGTTGCTGTTGAGTTTTTGCTAATGTGTTGCATTGAAGCAAAAGCCAAGAAAGTAAAGTTTAGAAACGAATCGAAGCGGCAGTTGCAATTAATCTCAGTAAAATGGTCGCTTGCTTTTTTTTCTGGGGGAAGCATAAGCATTGGCAAATTGTGTGTGTTATCACAGTTTGTAAAAGGATTTATCTTGTTAAAGCCGACGGCGAGAGAATGTGTCCAAGTTAACGCGAATGCTACATGTTAAGTACACGAATATACAAGTTTTTAAGTTATGCTATATACTCGTTATAAATCAGCTCTAAATATTAATTTTGTATTTAAATATAATTAGATGTATATACGTAAACAAAGATAAATCCCTTGCTCTAAGGCATGGCAGCAACGATACATTGCTGCGCAAAAGCATACAAATTTTATAGAAAATATTTATATAGTTTGTATAGTTAGATATATGTTTGTTGTGATACAAAAACTTTGGTTATATTTTCGTACGTTAGAAACGATTTGAAATAGTTGCTCAAAATTAAGGGTGAGTATCAAATAAAATTGGTTAGAACGCGCTGCGAAATCCCTAGGGGTATACACACCAATGCCAAAGGCTTTGCCCGGTGAGTCGTCGCCACTGCCCTTGCCACCAAAGCTGTGGCGATTCCTTATGACACCGCCACCGCCACCGCCTCCTGTGCCACTGAGTGCTGCAAATAAGGGCGTAGTCCATTAGTAAGTAAGTAAACACGGGAACTATATTAAATTACATACCTGGCGTAAACTTGTTGCCCAGCGCCGTGTTGTTCAAATCCGCAAAGGACTCGGAGCGACCCACATTTAGCAGCGATTCCATGGAGGCATCGAAGCGCATGATCTGCCAAAGTTTATTCATGAGTTTCTTGAGTCATAAATAGCGTTTTGCATATTTAAAACAAATGTTATTGTTAACATGAATGAAAAGATAATTGAAAATAATAAATTTAAAGAAAATGAAAACCAAAAAAAAAAAGCAACAACAAAACCAAAACGAAACAGGCAAACTTAAACGCGCACAAAGACAACGGGGGAACAGGAAAACAACAAAAAGCAAATTAAGCACACACATAGAAGTAAGAGTACAAAATTTGCAAGTATCTTTAGAAAGCATAGTTTACAAAGTGTTGCGAGTACATTGCACACAGGTTACTTACACTGCTGGTGTTGGTGGTTTCTTTGACCGCCTGTGTGTGCAGTGAAAAGCGTTTTTGTTTTGTTTTGTGTTTTTTTTTGTACACAACACATTGCAGATAAATATATACACACACACACACACACGCACACACGCACGCACACATAAATATAGATAATGCCAATATATATATATTTATATATATATGTATATATATAATTGCAGATTATTAGGCGCGCCGAATTTGGTTATCAGATTTGTTTGTTTGTTAGTTTTTGGTGTGCGGTGTGAACAACATAATTTTTGTTTGGTTAGATTATAGTTTTGGTGAAAGCGCATAGAAAATGTGAAAAGAGAAAGAATTGCGTTTTAGTCAAATATTTGAATTGTACAAGTTTAATTTTGCTCGCTGGTGGTGGGGTTGGGGGGTAGCAACGTGAAAGCACAAAAGGCACAAGGAAGCTCAGCTCGCTGATCGCACAATGATCAGCGACACATACCTGCGAGAAGTTCGGCACACTGACGGTCTTGCGCATCGACAGCGGCTGGCCATGTGCCGTCTCCAGCTCCTTGACGGCAACACTCTGACGCAAGCGATCCAATATCAATATGCTCTCCACGGCCGAAACACCACGCGTGTATTTCTCTGTGTGAAAGTGAAGAGTAGATATTTGTTTAAATAATAATTTTAATATTTTCTTTTTAATAATAATTTAGCTTTTAGCTAAGGGAAAATGTTCTTCACTTTTCAACATATAAAGGATATCATCCTTAAGCGATATTAATTATAATATGAACTAATTCAGCAAAAAGAACATGAATCCTGATTTCTTAACTCACCTATATAGGTCTCACCATCGCAGGCAGAGCAATCATCTCCGCTAGCTGCCAGCTGGGCGAGCGATTCGCGATCTTCGAGTTCCTCGGAGGCCTTGGGTATGTTGGAGACGACCTCATAGGTGACACCGCTCTGCCAAATGGCATTCTCACCGCGCACCAGTCGAAACTTTTTCAGCCGATCGGTTAACGTTTGCCCCTTCTTGATGTTGATGATGAGGCGCTTGCGCAGCACTAGATCCATGGGCGCTGGATGTGAGAGGCGCACAGTTGTGCGCAGTATTAAATAGATGCGCTCATTTGCCTCGGTCACGCGATTCAGCGCATGGCTGTCGTGCATTGACGAGTCCCAGCTGGCTACGCAGCACACATCCTTATCCAGATGCTGAAGTATTTGCAGCGTGTAGAACTTGTGGCCATGCTCCTTGGATAGAATGGAATTGATGCCCGCTATGGATAGCTCATCGTTTGTATTCTGCGCAGAGAGATCATCGCCATTTAAATTGAGAAACAGCACGGGCACATGTGGCTCCATGCCGGCTGGCGGATCCCAAGATGCGGGTGCACCCGGTATGCCTGAGCCCGGAGCCGGCACCAGCACCGCATTGCGCTCCTCGGTGAGGGAGACCCACTGATGCACCAGGCTCAGCTCACGTTCACGCTCTTGTTCGTTTTTCTCCTCTTTTTTGATAATCATTTGTATCTGCTGGTCCAAGTACTGGCGACGCCGACCCAACGCCTCGCTCCACTTTTCGCGCAGCACAGTGAGATCCTCCTCCTGGTAGGAGTCGAGCGGTCGCTGCAATCGCGACCGAACCGTAACACTGCCAATGGCCACATTGACGATCGACTGGCAGATGATGGGCAATGTACCAGAGTTCTGCACCGGCTTGACGCGCACATTGACGCGACGCTGCTGACCCTGACGTAGCTGGTAGATGCCACCAGTGGGCACCTCATTGCGATTGGTCACCTCGACCGGTGAGTATTCGCCGTTGTCGTTTAGCTCGTGTATTTCCACCCACAATTCAATTTTACGCGACAGTTCCGCCCAGCGATCGACGAGGGAGCGAGCCTTGGCCTGCTGCTGCTCCACCTCCCAGCCCTTGGACTTGGAGAATCCGGCGCTGCGATGGCCCCACACTTCAATTGAGAGCGCTCCTTCGAGGCAGTGCTCCAGAAACTCCTCATTAATATTGACCGTAAAATCTTGGGTGTGTTCGAATTTGAAGACCATATTCTGATCAAGTGCCGTGGATTCGGCATTAGTGACCGGCACCACCATTTCCTGGTGGCCCCAGAATGTATACTGGCAAAAGACAAAGTTGGACAGCGTCAGTGGCAGACCGGAGGCGTATTTGATGGTGACGCGGCAAGTGATCTGATTTGCCATAGGGTCAACAGGATCATCGTACTCATCACGCGAATCCGCTGATGACGTTTCCGACACCGACTCGCACATGCGATCCTGCGGCATTTGTCCAGCGACACGTTGAATCTCCACCTGCAAGCGACCGGCTACTTCGCCCTGCTGACTAATGATGGGCGTGTGATAGTCCAGCTTGACATCATGGAACAACACCTCCAAATACACATTGGCCACGCCAATCAGATTGTGGTTCTCCTGCGACTCATAGAACGGATCCTGTGGCTTATTACTGTCCTCGTCCTGCAAAACAGCAATGTGTTAATGTACAAGGAACTCAAACGATGTGCCTGATGTTATTCTAAATATTAGCATGATTTCGGGGAAGATGGGACTTGTTAATTACCTTGTCGTCGAATTCATCGTCTGAGAATGTCTCAATAAGGGGCTGTTTCAGGGGTTAATTGAATGCATGTGCGAATTATAACGAGTACACATAAAGTATTATGGTTAGTACAAGAGACAAAAATGGAAGGAGTGATCAAGTAAATAAATTGTGACGCACCAGTCCATTGAGAATGCGCTCCTTGTGCTCCTGATACATCTCACGCATATCGATCAGTTTGTTCTCCAGCTTCTCCATGCTCCAGATTTGGCTGCCCGAATTTGTGCGCTTCACCAGAATCGCTGGCTCGCTGACAAAGGCGCCGCGCCGTCGATTAGGACTCAAATTCGCTGGCGGTATTTGCAAAGTGACTGAGAATTTGGTTTTCTTCTCCATTTCCTCGGCTAGAAAGTTGGCCTCCTGCACCAGCGAATTGGCGCGCATAATGTCCGTCTTTAGCTGTCCCAGTGAACGCCTGAACATCTCATCACGTTCCTACAATTATACAATTTAAATAGCTACAGACACATCTCAACATTTAGGAGCTGTATCGTTCCATACCTGTGCCCACTTTTCCACCCGCATCTGCGAGGTGGGCGTGTTAGGCGTTACCTTGCCCATGCGGAGCGGATCGTAGGGCGCATATGGAGCATAGGGTGTGCTTGGGGAGAGAATATTGCGCAGCTGCTGGAACTGCCGCTCGTACTCTTGCCGCTGCTTCTCAAGCGCCACTTGCTTGTCCTCTTCATGCTGCCGCTCGAGGCGAGCAATTGCCGTCTGTATGGGATCATTGCTCAGCTCATTCTGCATAATCTCATCACGTGCAAAATTGTAATCGATAAGCTGTGCGGGTGTTTGCGGCTCGGAAGCACACATACTGGCATTCATGCCCACCCTGGGCGAATTGACGCGGAAAAAGTGATGATTGCCCCAGAGTATACGATCACCATTTTGCAGCGGAGTCTTCTCCAGCGCAGCTGAACCATTGACGAAACACCTGGCACCCTGCACGGGCTCCATAAACAAACCGCTATCCTCAATAGTTATAACGCAGTGTTCAGGCTGTATTCCCAGACCAGAGAGCTGAATATCCGGTTGCTGTCCACTAATGCTCCGACCGCCAATTAGCGTACGTTCCTGAAAAAGAATTGGGACATTAAAGTAATGTTTTTCCTTATTTAATAAAAACGCAAAATTACCTTCAGGTAGTAAACCAAGAGCTCATTCAGGGACGGATCTGCATTTAAATTGACCAGGTAGTACTTGTTCTTCTCCACCTTGATGCCACTGGCCTGAACACTGATGCCCATCTGCTCAAGCGCCTGCTGACGCTCGTTTTGTATGCGCTCGGTTTTGACCAGTTTCTCTTCCCATGTTTGCGAGATTTGCTTCATTAAATTCTCACTCTCTGCCAGCTTGTCTTGGACATCACCCACTGGGGAGCCAGTGGCATGCTTCAACATACTGCGCAGCGTTTCCACCTCATGGCGCAGTTCGCGAATGATACGCGCATTGGGATCTTCGTTGACGACGGCATGATTGACAATACGCTTGGCACGATCTGCATAGCGCAGCGTGGATAGTGTCTCCTCATAGTTGTCTGCTGACGGTGAAATGGTGGCCACCATAACCGTCCTGGAGTTGCCGCCGAGATTGTCCTTTAGTAGCCAGGTTAGCACGGAATCTCGATAGGGCACAAATTTATCGTTTCCGCCCTTTTTGCCATTTGATTGATCGGCTAGCTTTGAGATGACCAGGCCAAGTGTGGTCAGGGATCTAAAAATAATCATCAAATGATAAGTAAAAACAAAGATCAAAATAATAAGTGAATAATAACGGTTTCTAAAAGTAATATTTGTCTAACAGGTTAGATTTTTACATTCAATTAGTTAGAAAACTCTATTCTCTAAGTTCTGGTCATTTATAATTTATGGAAGTACTTATTTTTCTAATTATTTAATAGGAATTGAACCCACTTGTTAATATTGGAGCCCTCCTTAAGCCGATCACCAACTGCGCCTGTTTTGACCGCGCGCTCGGAGCCAGCCAAATCAACGAGGGACATGCGAGAGACTTTCTCTCCGCTGACGCCAGTTGTCTGATCGGTGAGTATCTGTGTTAGGACTACCGAGAATACGGCATGGGAGCGCGACGATTCGGCATTCATATTTGTGGCAGCCACAGTGCGCGATTTGTTGCCCTCTGTCATAAGGTTATCAATATCCTGATAGGATGCGACAGCCAACTGAGAGAGTCCATCGACATAGGGGCCGAGTACATTGTGTTCGCGCACCTTGAGCGACTGCTTGTTGGGCTTGGGATCAAGAAGATCGTGTACTTTCTCGTTGTAGATCTCCATGTAGGAGACCTCCACTTTGTACAGTAGCTCCGGTGTCGATTTGTTTGCTATCGCCGAGAAGAGCTTGTCGCAGAGACGGGGTATAATGCCCTTATTCTCCTGCGAACCCATCATCGTATACGATTTGCCCGAGCCTGTAAACAACAATTGAGTCACACAATTGTACTCTTGCGTGTCTATGAGATACTCGCTTACCTGTCTGGCCGTAGGCGAAGATGCATGCATTGTAGCCCTGAAATGCATTATCCAGTATATCACGTCCCACACAGTCGAAGACCGTCTCCTGTGACGCAAAGCTGTCATCTTCGGCGTTTAGCGAGTAGAAGCAATGATCGAATGCAAATGTCTTTGGTTGTTTTCTGAGTGAATCAGAGTATATATGTAATTATTATTAGTATATAAACTCATTAAATCGCATAAAAGCGCACTCACCTTTCCATTTTTTCCAGTGATGGCGGATTTTGCAATATCGTTTGCTGTTTCTCCATTTCGACGATGCATTTTGTACCCAATTCAATTTCTGTGACGAGAGAAATATTTATATTAATAATAATTTTTATATTGCAAGTAATGCATATGTGATAAGTATGATTTGAGTTATTTTCAGTAGAAGGTTGATAACAAGTTCAGAATAGCAATGGCAAAAAACATATGCTTATAATATAGATTCACATATATAATAGATATGTATGTACGCTTGACAGCTGATTCGTACATATGTGCTAAAAAAAAAAATATATATATATATATATATGTGTATATTATAGTATTCGCATTCATCAAGGCGATAAATGACTACAAGTATATGGCAAGTCCAATGCTACGGCGCAATCTTAATGTACATAAATAAAAACGCAAACCTTTCAAATAATTGTAATTTCCGAAACGAAAAAGCGAACAAAATGTTGCTCAAAATGTTTATCGCAATAAATATTCTGGCCTGAAAAACATTTACTACTTACAGCTAAGCACGGACATTGCACCGCAATAAAAAGAAGTTGAAAATGTAGAATGTTCTGGCTGGAAGCATATCTGAAATATTTTCAAAGACCCCCGGCCATTGTCCTGTGCACGTAAAAATGGCAAAGTACCAAGGCCAGGCCAGCAGGATAGCAGACAGGCAGGCAGGCGAGGTCAGAGCAGTACAGACAAAAAGCACCTCAGGTTACAGTGAAGCCGAAGAAGTTTACCAATCTCAGGAGTTTCAAGAGTTGACCAAATTAGTCATTAATGTCTTGTTTGTGTGTCTGACCTCATTGAATCCATAATACGTCAATCAAGCAAAGGGTCCTGACATTTAGTATGCAACTTCTCATAAGTAGAACATACATGTACATATTCAACACATGTTTCTTACAAATGTTATTCAACTCCCACTCAAATTGATGGAAAACGAATGACATAATTTATTTAATTACATGCAAGCAATCTAGTTAGTTCCAAACTAATATCAGGCCTTATAAGTGCTTTTATAAGTTAGGTTCTTCTATAACGTAAATTTCTTTATGAATTATAAGTAAAGAAATCGATTTTGTATAAAATATAAATATAAATAAAATAGAATGCTATTTATAAAATCCCAACAAAGAGCTCCCAAAAGTTTGTAGCTCAGAAGGCTTATTGCAGTATTTTTGGGCACACATGCAGATGTTTGCGTACTGCGGTCTGTTTTGTGGCACTCGCCACTCACTTCCGTTGCAAAAATAAAGCCAACATGACATGGACATGGCCAAAAGGACAGCAGCAAAGTCGAGAAATCGAGAATGTTGAGAAACCACAGAGGACGCACATCAACACAGGTCATCAGTATGTTGTGTGTGTGTGTGTGTGAGTAACAAAGGCGTGCCATAAATAATTTGATGAGTTTGCCCCCAATTGTGAATGAGTTCTGGTCAGTTGGTCAGCTCCAGCTGGAGCTAGAGCTGCGCTGAGCTATTGAGTTCAGTTGATTTGGACACATCTTCGCCATAACCTTAAAGTCTTACGCTTACGCGTTTGCCATTGTTCAATGTTAAAATTACCATACAACCACAAGCACACAATAATATACATTTATATACAGAGTTAGATAGATAGCCGCTTGGCCAGCTGGCAGGGAAAACAGGTTAAGCTTTTTGGTAGCTTTCGAGCTGTGACTTCATTTCGAGCGGCCATTGGCTTATTTGTTTGTATCTTGTGTGTTTTGTGTGCTTGTTGTTTTTGTTGCTTCTGTAGTTTTCATTTTACGCTTTGTGACTCGAAGAGGTCGACAGCAAAATGGCCCAAATTCGGAGCGATGCGTAAGATGTCACAGAAATTGATGAGGCAATTGGCTTACCTATGCGATTACGTGGAAATACATCAAAATAGTACAGCACATAATATTAGTAATACAACTATGCGCATATCAATCATTATCAGAGATCTGATAACAGACGCTTGTAAACCAATACAGTGCTCGTTCGGAACTTGCAACATTTTGTAAATAAAGATGTTACTTTTGCTGAGTGATTCGTCCATTTAGACGCTTTTTATTATCGATTTATCAACAAACTCTTTATCGCCATGTATATTAATTACTCTAATCAGAGTATTTAGAATTTCTGCAAAAATATTTAGCACTTTCCGAAATTTGCGAGTTATTACTGTATAGGAGAAATATTTGTGTACCAGGCACTATCAGCGCTGTGATAACAGACTGCATATATACGTATATAACTTGTTCCGCTTATCAATCGGACATTCACATACATAAACACCCACTCACCCACAAACATACACTCACACACACACACACTGACTGGCGAGTGAATCAAGCGCGTCAAACAAACGAATCACAGGCGTATAGTGAGAACATGACACAAACCAGCCCCAAATAAAGCAGTGATTTGGTAATGCGTGGAAACAGCAGCGGCAGATGATGGGAGCACAACAGAACAAAAAGGAATGTGCGATATAAAACACGACTAAAACACACTTGCAAAAAGTAAATGGCAAATGGCAAATGACTTCCACTTGACGCCGATGGCGAGCGAGCGAGGGGCTCAAATTGACTGTGCTCGCACCTCCCGCTCCCCACACACACCACATTTCCGCTGCACTTTGCTCTGTGTGTGTGCGCGTTTGTTTGTGTGTGAGTCATGGATAAGCCAAATGAATGATCGCCGTTGACATTGGGAAATGGAAGCCAAGTGTGTTTGTGTTTGGTTTTGCTTTTGCTCTGCTGCACTTGCAGGTTGCAACACTCGACAGACAAGACAACGACGCTGGATTTCACCTCGTGTGAGCCGCAAATAGAAACGAAAAATTAGCTGGAAATGTAAATCGTTTGTTACGCCAGTCACTCAGTCAGTAAGTCATTCAGTCAGTTAGTCAGTTAGATGGTCTGCAAGGCTGTCAGCGGAAAAAGTTGCTGGCGTTGCATTGAAAAACGATGCGACCTTTGCAAGCACAAAGCAAAGGAAATAACATTTGCATAAAAAACCTAAATAAAAAAGAATCGTTATTTACCGGGATGTCAAAGATTAAATACCCTTGCTGACATAACCTAAGCCAAACATTAATTAATTAAGTTTATTTCATTTAGAAAATGACATGTTATTATTTATTTAACATGAATTTAAATTGATGGAGTCGATCGAATGCAAATGCTAACTTCCGGTTTAGAAAACACATTTCTTTTCACATTGACTAAGTCAGAATACTCTTCTGTAAGAGCATAGGATCGAACAGGCAAAAGCAAGCGACGACTATGCAAATTTCGTTATCCCGAAAATAAAGCAGAAGCATAAGCAACATGCACGTTGTATTCAGCTGACTTGTGCATTATTGATTGGACTGCAACTCGAACACAAAAGAGACAAGGCCCCAGAGTAAAGCCTCGGTGAAATAAAGAGGAACCAAAAACAAACAAAAAATAGATTGAGGCTATGCAAAATAATAAATTCTCGATTTTACAACAAGAGAGAAAGAGAGAGGGAGAGTTTTGGTTTACTTACCGCGCCGATTGAAGGGTCGCACCCGTACAGCAACTTTGATCTTATCACTTGACATCGTGTGGGCCGCCTTGGACGTACTCTCACTTTTAAATACAATTAACGCCTATGCGTGTGGGTGTGCGAGTGATTCATGCACTCCTTACAGCGAAAAAAGGGATATAGCTGGGACGGTATTCCTGTTGTTCTTCTTTTTCGTCTTCTTCTTCTCGTTGTTGTTGTTTGATATTAAATTTAAGTTTTGCCCGCCGAGAATTGTGTGTGTAGCAAAGTGGCACGCAATCTCTTATTTGGCTTGCGGGCGCGCAGGTGACTCACGAGGAGACGCACAAAAGGGGAAAGAAGTGAGCTGAAGTAAGCTTCGAATTTTGTGAGAGTTTCAATTAGCGCCACGCACACGCCTAAAAATACGTCATGTGGGGCGAATTACGATTGGGGGGGATGTATTTCCACTTCATTCTTGACTTGCGCTGCTCGCTGTTGTTGTTGTTATTGTTATTACACACACATGTATTATGTATTGTAATGTACACACTGTGTTTGTTATTGTTATTGTGTTGGAATTTAGTTTATTTGCACACGTTATTATTAGGGCAGATGTTTAAGTATTTGCATTTAATTAGTGTCGTTGCTGTTACTGCCTAATTACAATTATAGTTTGTCCTGTATGATTTCAGCAGGTTTCGCAAATAAATAACAATAGCGGACACACATACATTCAATTATCAATGTACATTGACACACTCACACACACACATAGAGAAGCACGCACAGTCTTGGCTGGACTTTTGGCAAGTAAGTAGGCAAAAAAAAAAAAATGAAATGTAAGCAGCACTGGGCGCTCCTCCGACGCCCGCGCGAAAAGTGTCTCTCTCTTGGTCCGTATGACTGTGACTTCGTTGGAGAATCGATTTTTATGGCTCTTTTTTCCTGAAGCTGGAATTTTATGCTGCGCAGTTTTCGTATTCGTTTGGCTGTGTATTATTAAGCAATTGCACCTTTTCGTTATCGTTTGCGTGTAGTTTTACATCACTTTATTATTTTATTGCGATTATATTTTTCGCGTCGTTTCACTCTAATTTTTGCTATTTTATAATGGTTTCACGACCTGCTATGACTGCCGATAACGATTGACATGTTTGCACTACCACGCAACCCTGGCCACTCTACTGCCACTTCGTTGAGTGTGCCCAACCAAGTTTCATATAAAAAATCGTAGCGCTGCCAACTTGCTGCGTTTGTGGCGCTTCTTCTTCTTTAGTTTTAAAATGGTAATTAATATAATCATAAATATAAAATGCTGTTAAATGCAAGAAAATCAAATGAATTGATAATATTTAAGAAGGAAGTGAGAAAGGAGACAGAGAGATACAAGAAATGGTAAAGAGAAGAGGTAATAAACAAGACAGGCAGGGAAAAAGTAAAATAGAGAGAGAGAGAGACACTGAGAGATAGGAAAAGTTAAAGCGACTCAAAAATGAAGAAGGAGATGGAGATAATGACGGACATGGCTATATCGAATCGACTATCAATGCTGTTAATTTCGTTATAAACTATTTTGAAAATACATGCAGAGAGAGAGAGAGAGAGAGAGAGAGAGAGAGAGAGACAGACAGAGGGAGAGAGAGAGAGAGAGAGAGAGAGAGAGAGGGGAGAGAGAGTAAAAGTAATCGAGTCAGAGTGAATGAGGTTGATTAAGACTGTGTTACTTACAATTATAAAGCAAATTTGCGTTGCATAATGTCTTTTATTGACCATTAACTAAAAGCATTTAAATCTTTAGAGCGTACTTAAAAAACTATTTAAGCCATAAAACAAATATTTGAAAACTGCAGGAAAAGGAGCGAGATCTGGCATGTCAGTAAAAAGAACTCATTCCAATGTAAGACTTTTTTAAATAAATAAATAAATTAATAAAATAAAATAACATCCCGACTACGAAAATAACATCCCCACTACGAAAATAACATCCCTACACTAAAATGATATATACATGTTGGAAGTGACTTACAATAAACAACTAAACGAACGAAGTGTCATCATTTAGTAAAGTGCGTGTCGATGTTTATTAAGGCCCCACCTTCCAACGTGCGGAAACAGCACTCTACCATTATCATAATCAAGGCAGTGGTGCAATGAACGAGTGGATATCTCTCAATGACAAACAAGAACTGCAGGATCGCTACAAGGTGAGCACGAGTCCAACATGCATCGGAAATACATGCCTTAAACTGTCAGACACACGAATAATAATAATAATAATAATAATAAAATAACATATGAGATTCAGTCATAATACCATTGGTAGTTACGCAGTCACTTTGCTTGCAATCACCTTTGGTTGGTTTTGTTGATGTCGCGCTAATTATGACGTATTAGTCTGGTTGTTGTTGTCGCTCGATCTCTTGTGGCGACCGAGCAGCAGCAGCTGATGCTGTCGCTGTTGATGCTGTTGTTTCTGCTGCTGCTGCTGCTGCTGCTGCTACCTGTTCACGTGCTGCAGCTAGGTCGTCGAGTTTATAAATGTTGAAGACGGTACGGAGGGCGCCGCAGTTTCTTGGTAAACCTCAGACGTGCTCAACTCAAGCAAAAATTAAACGAATTTAGATTAAGTTTTAGTGGTGGTTTTTCTGCATGGTGTTTTAATTTTTTATAAACGAAAATAAACAAAAGCCAAGGCATAATAAATACACGCGGGCCGTTATAAATAAATAAGTTGCAAAACGAAAGTGGAGTACAATTAAAATTTGCATATTTATTTGATTTTACACTAAATAAGATTCATTTGTTCGCTCCCAAAGTAAGTTAACTAGCTTTGGCCTAAGCGCTAAGCATTCCAATATTATTGAAAATGTAAAATAACAAATTGTACTCAATATGATTAAAAATACAAAATTATTTTGAAAAATGGAAATTTTCTTGCATAATCGACAGAGACAAAGTGCCAAATAGCGATTCCATTATTAACGCCCAAAACGAACGCAACATGTTCAAAAATCAATCGTCAAATCAAACGAACTGCCACATATGATTACAACACCCTATGATTTTGTTGTTATTAATCTTGCCAAAAATGGGCATTATTGAAACGGATCCCCGCGATCCGTTTTGGTCTTCACCACCGGCTCATTTACATACATGGTATAAAACATCAAAACAAGACGCAAAACCCGAAGGCAGTTTGCCCTTGAAATGGTTTCATCGAAGAGCAATTAACCAACCAGCTATCGAAACGGGCCGGGCTAAAGATTGCAGCCAAACCGTGTCAGACAACATAAGTTAAGCTCACAGTGGTATTTAGTATAGATATATACTTATATAAATATATGTACATACATTTACATATATGGATTTCTTTCTTAGGCTCTTGCACATGTCACACGCCGTAGGGGTTTTCAATTGTTCCTAAATTACACCGGCGTTGGTCCAAGTTTTTTGTTTAACAACTGTGCAAATAATCAACAATTACCCATATTTGCCAATAATAAGTGATCAAAATCTAATTTATGCAAAGAAAAAAAGACACACAGCATAGGCACATATAACTTTAGATCATACGCCCATTAATAAGTGTTTACTGAAATTTCAGCAACTCGAATTAGAAAGATAAACCGACTTTTCAAGTAATCAATGAAATTTTTTTATTTGCCTTTGAAAGACAATTAACTGTTGAGCTTAAAGATAAGTACATGAATAAGTTTTGCTTGGCGTATATCAGGCAGGGCATTGAGGCATACTCACACCTGGTAATACACATTGCCAAATTTCAAATTTGACAGACAAATAATGTTTACTATATTATGAGTTTTGCTTTTTCGTTTGGCGTTGCAGTATATAAATATTTATACATTTATATATATATTTATTTATTTATGAATATGTGTATACGCTATGAGTTGACATTGAAATGCACTTATACCAAAAAAAAAAAGAAGAAAGAAACTTGGTAAGGGGTAATTGATGTTTGAACTTCATTTGTTTGAGACCCCAAAACCTGTTCGATCGATTTGGGCCCTAGGCCATTGTCACGAACGAATTCGGGTGTGAAACGTGCAAGCCTTTTAGTGAGCGTCTTTTAACTTGGCCAACAGTTGTCAGTCAGTCTATTAAAGTAGTTGTACACAATACCCGCACTATTTAGCTATTAATGAGTACGGTTCCGGTGGCAAGTCCGAATACGTCTATTGCTGCACTCGTAACTCCAATCCACGAATTGTATTTGCTTAGCCTGAAATAACTGTTAACGCCTGTAACAACACCTTAACGAACACTCAAACATACTCATTACACCCAACAATTGCGTTGACAATGCTCTCATTCATTGACAACTTTTAGTTTGACCGCAGCAGCTGCTTGAGCGCGGCGCCATGCATCGACACGGATATGGAATATGTTTAGCTATTGCTGTACTCTTGAGTCATCTGCTCAACTGCATAGCTGAACTGAATGACTCGACGCTGCAATTCCATCAATATAGCCATCAATTGCTCAACAATAGCATTAGCAGCAGCAGCACCACCAATCTCTGGCCTTCTTCGCACCCAGACAAGGACTTGGAGTTGACAGTCGGTGCTGCTGCAAATGCTGCTTCTGATGTCTCGAAGAGTGACGATAGATATGCTGCAATGCTGGCCTGCAGCTCAGTCATCTATGGCCTAGCAGAGGTGGCCAATGCGAGCAACACGAGTCCGATCTGCCTGACGCAATTGCAGCACTTGCAGCGAGGCATCCTCAGCAAACAGCCTTGGGCTATGAAAGGTGAGTGCAAGAAGATAATATGCCCTAGCAGAGCTCCATCTGACTGATTACAATATATGGTATCCTATAGGATACAAGACTCTTTTATTAGCGAAACTCTTTTGCCCAAGTGCTACCTGAGTACTGGTTAGTTTGGGTAGCATATCTAGGAAAGCTAACAAGTTTTCCATTCAAGAAGTAGTGTGCATTATTTAAAATTAAAAATGCTGAATACCCTTTCTTCCCAGTTGTATAGATAGAGGGTATAATAGCTGGCAGCTAGATCACTCGATTGTGTGCGAATAACGCAATGATTGATTGAATGAGGTCAACCTTTAAGAACTTAAGAGCTCACCTTTCCCTTTTACAGTGCTCGATGCCTCTGGTTCCAAGCCATCGGGTTTTGTATTTGGGCAAAACTACTGGCTGGGCAGTCGGGAGGCATGCAACATGGTGCAGCAACCGGTGGCCATAACACTTTCCAAGAACTTCGAGCGGATTATGAACCATGGACTCATGACGCAGCAGTCGCCCTTCGACATAGACTATCGGGTCATTTATTTGCGCCATAATTCACCGTGGCAGGTGGAGATTAAGCTGATGTCCGAGCAGATCATACACATTGGCCTTTGCCTGCCAACCGCGTGCCAGTCCAGCGAAATCAAGCAGCTGGCCATGGACTATGTAGCGGGCAGCTTCACGGACAACGACATCTTTGAGATGCAGCCTGAAGTGCTATACATGAAGGATCTGAAGCTGCGCGATGTGTTCTACGACCGACTCAGCTTTAAGCTTGTCGTCGGCTCCGTGTTGATCACGTGCGCCTTCATGCTGTGCGCCCAGCAGATCAGCGTAGCCAAGCAACTGCCGTCGGAGGAGAATGAGGATGGGGCTGGATTGGCTCCGGTTGAATCAGAAATATGGCGAGCAATGCACTCCCTGCTCAAGTGGCATCCGCTGCAGAGTTTCGTCAGCTGTTACGATGTCGCCAGCAATTGGCGCCGCATCTTTGCCACGCGCGAGAGCAAATCCTCAGAGATACCCTTGCTGAATGGACTGCGTTCGGTGTGTGCAGTCCTTATATTGGTATTCCATGTGATGTGGTTTATGTATTTTACGGTGCACAATAAAACGGTGCTCCTTAGCTATGCGGAGCAGATAGTTTTTCAGTACGTTGCCACTGCTCCACTGCTAGTCGATGTATTCTTTACCATCAGGTGAATATAAATACATATTTTTAAAATAAGTATATCCTAATCCTTGACTATTTGCAGTGGCTTTCTACAGACCTACAATTTTATGCGTAATGTCAAACAAATGGAGGCAGTGCGTCAAAATGACCTCGTGGCAAATATTAAGCTCTTTGGCAAGCTGCTCTTTCATCGCTATTTGAGACTGGGCCCGCTTTATCTGATTATCATGGGCAGCGTGGATTTGGTATTCGCCTACCTTGGAGATACCTCGGTTTACCACATCAATGACCGCTTCGATGAGCTGTGCTCTCAGCATTGGTGGCGCAATCTGCTCTTCATACAGAATCTATTCCCTTTCAAAGACATGTGCGTCAACTGGACGTGGAGCACTGCCTGTGATATGCAATTCTTTTTGTTTGCCAACTTGATATTATTTCTCTATGCCAAGTGAGTTTAAATTGAAGTGAGTTGAAGATAAATTTCGAATAATTCTTTTTCAGGCGCCCCAAGTGGGCTCAGTATGTAGCTGTTGCTAGCCTATTGGCAAGCATTATTTTGTCCTATGTCCTTGGCCTCTACTACAAGTATGAGTTCTCCTTTGATACGATCTACGCAACAGGCACTCAACTGTATATAAGTCCCGTAGTTCGCGTGATGCCCTACATTGTTGGTTGCATTGCCGCCTGGTGTCTTCTGGAGTGTCGACTTCAAGACAAAATACGTGAACGGAAATCTCGCAACTTCTGGCATTCCTCTCTGCTAGTCTTCTTCGTCAGCATGCATTCGACATTCAAGCGCGATCTTGGCAGTCTGCTCACCGTCTCATTATATGTGCTGGGAAGATTCTTCTTTTCGATAAGTATTTGCTGGATGATTGTGGGCAGCGCAACGGGGCGTGGCGTCTGGTGGTCTCGCTTGTTGGAGGCTCGCTGCTTTCAGCACCTGAATCGAGTGTCCTATGCTGTTTATCTGCTAAATCCGCTGGTGATTTCCATTATTTATAGCCTAACAACCGCCAGCACACATACAGATCCCCCCATGCTGGTATGTAATTCAATTTGTCAACATCAATTTTATCTAACAATTTTAATGATTTCAGTTCGTTGTCTCCTGTGGCTTTACTATTATTATTTACCTAATATCCATTATATTTTCAATGGCATTTGAGCTGCCATACAGCAACTTGTCCAATTTGCTTTTGCGTAAACCAAAAACTACTTAAGTTGTGATTAACGACTGTTCTGTGAACAGTGTTTTCCAAACAAAAATTGAATTTAGTATACGGTGAAATTTCGTACATAATACCCATAGCCAGTTTTATTAATAACACTACGAATATAAGATAATATTAAGTTTTACTTGCTAACCAAATAAAGAAAACCATACGATTTTAAATTCAAATTTAAATGTTATCGATAAGTGTGCGGTGCTTGAAGCAGTCTCTAGAAACGATTATACTAATGAAGTCTGTAAGCGCACATTTGCGTCACATGGCAGTTGGCAGCGCATTTTGAGCAGTCTGTTGTGAACGAAGTCTGCTATCGCTTATTTGCGTCACGTGAAGTTAGCTGCGAATCATTTTTTTAAATGGTCATTGCAAAATATGCCTGTTCAACAACTGAACTAATTTTAAATCAAATGCAATGTCTTCTACAATTAACCTAAACATTTATATCCAGAAATATTTACAACGCTAACTACATATACATGTAAATCGTAGAATCTATATGCTAGGAATGTGAGTGTGTGTATGTGTGTGGGTGAGTAAGTGTATATATGTATGTATGAGCGGGTGGATTTAGTCAAGATCTTCCACGCAACATGGCACGACATCTAATGAGCAGCAGCACGCAACATCAACGCATTTTATCATCGCTAATAATCTTTAAGATATTGCTCCAGCGGATTTGATCCCAGGAGCCGCGATGTTGCCGTCTCGTCTGAATGAGGAATAAATTCCATTAGCTAGCATTTAAAGTGGGCTTCCTATTGAGAACCACAACTGATAACTCACTTGACTGTGCCGGCTTTGCTGTGGTGGTGGTCTCCATTCGATGCGATTGTAGACAGTTCACCCACTCGGACAACGAGATCTTCTTATCGCCATTCACATCACAGTATCGAGGCATTTTCTTGCCACATTTGCTCAAGTTGCTAACATGTAGAATATAAAATTAAACAATCAAAACACCCATTTAATTATTAACACATTTAGTACCTGGCGTTTGTAACCAGATCACGAAAGACCTTCCATTCTTTGCGCTCCCATGACTTGTTTTTATTCTTGTCCAGAAATACAAAACTCAGCGTAGCAATGCGCTCATCCTCCGACTTCCACATTGTCGAGTTTCTACTAAATCAAATCGTAGACGGAAATTCCAAATATATTTTGATTTTGAATCAGACTGTAATCCTTACCCGGTGTTACTGCTGGGCAGTATATTTGTGTTAAGAAACTCCTTGAGCTCTTTGAGGAACTGCGTTTTTCGTGGCTCTGTGCAGCCCTTCATCGGTCTGTTAGCAGCGCTGACCTCATCGCATTGGGGTCGCTTTTGGCCAAAGGTGCCCGGTATATTCTTGCCCGTCTCCTCGTGCACACACCAGCAGAAGGAGCTGTAGCATTGGACGCGCTTATAGCGACCATCGGACATACACTCGGGCACATAGAAGGATCTGTTGCCGCCATGCTGCAAACAGTTAGTGCAAAGGTTAATAAAGGTAGCTTTTTAGTGGCTTTTGGTTGCGTTTCCATTCCATATACACATAAACACACACAGACGCACTTACACGCTGCTCCTCACGAGCTACCTCCCTATCCGTCCAGCAGTTGGCATCGCCTTCACTCTCGTTGTTTGTCGCCTCTTCTGGCTTGGCATTCAGAACTGTGAACGAAAGGCCCATTAGAATAGACTCGATACTGCCCTTTGGAAGCATGCCAAGTGCTATTGGATGTTACTTGGGTATTACTCAAATTGCTGGTTAGTTCATAAATTGCCCGACAAGTACGTACAATTAAATGAAGATGGCGACAACGGGGATGTGCGTGAATGTGTCATGCTAGCGTCCTCATCCTCGCCAACATAATCATCCTCGTGCTCCTCGCTATCATTGCCAAACTCAACACGTGAACCGATACTGCTGCCACTGCTGCTGCTGCTGCTGCTGCTCGTTCCGATAACATTCGTATTTGTATGGTCATGGTGGGTATTTGTGTGGTGAATGTTATGCAGATTTGTATAGTGAGGACGGCGAGGTATTGTTGTTGATGTGGTATGCGGAATGGAGCTGCTCGTTGGACTGCTGTTCAGGATATTAAGGCCCGCTTTACCTGCATGGGAATTACACACATATATCGACACAAGTACACACACAAACATACCCCAACCACTTAGTATTAGGCAAGTCAAAGGACTGGAAAACAATTTCATTTTACCCAAACATTTAATTTGAAGTTGAGATTTTAAAGATTGGCTTTGCATGCTATACAATTAAAAATAACAATTTTGATGTAATGACTTTTGATCAATGAATACTTGGAAATAAAAATCATTCAAATTAAAATCTACTCCTGCAGAATCATGCATTTTGTTATGGCAAATTAGAAATTAAAACTATGAATGAATTGATCAGTTTTAATAGAATAAATTCAGCTGTTATCTTTTTTTATGCGATATACTGTATTTATTCACATTTGAGACACTCCACTATCAACTGCATATATTTAAGTTAAACCCAATCGAGTTTTTATTTTCAATGCATTTTCCAAAGCCTTTCTATGGGCTTCTCTTATCCATATTTGAATCAGACTTTACATGCATTTTAAAAATATATAGTCTTGAATTATATATATATGCATATATAGACCGCTACTTACGCTGGCTGGCATCTTTGGCCAGACAATTGCTCCATTCGACCCGGGACAGGTTATCGTCTTTGTTGACATCACAGTACTTGCCAAAGGCACGTCCACATCGTTTGGGCTTCACCGCCTGTTGGTTATATCGTGTGCATACCAAATAGGAGTAGAAACGGGGGAGTAGTTGTTGTAGTGTTGTATGTATTGTATTGTGGGAATGAGTGACGTGGCAGCAACAACAACAACTCACCCGCTTGACAAGCTTCTTGAGCTCACGCACTTCTTGTCGCTCTAGCACCTGATTGGCATTCGCATCCAATTGGGCAAACTTCCAATCCAGTACGGAGTCATCGTTAGCGCCAGCTGCTTGTGGTTGACCCGAACGCACTTGTTCGCTTCGAAAGACCTCGATCAGATGATTGTTAAACGCCCGCCGATCTGCCTTGCTGCAAGGACGATGTCCACCATTGCCACCGCCATCGCTGCTATTGGCCGCCTCCGCATCCAAGCTGAACAGACGCGTCGGCGACCGACGTCGATTGTTGCGCCTGTATACAGCGCACTTGGGTCGGCCGCGCCGGGTCGATGTATTCTTGATGGGATTACCGCTGCTGTCGCTGCACCAGCAGCCCGTGTCCCCCAAACACTGCATAGCCGCATAGTTGCCATCGTTGCGGCACCGAGGAATGAATATCTTCGGATTGCGCGCACTCTCCCGATGCGCATACTGAAGCGCCCCCAAGCAGCCTAAAATATATGATATATTTAAGTTAATTCTTTTAATGCTAAAGATTCAAACTTGGATTGGGCAAAGTCCAAAAATGTACCCCCAAATAAATTTGTGAAAAGGCCCATGGATTGATCCATTTCATTGGAAATTTTCAACGTTTCATGTAGATTTTTTAAAATTAAAGTAAACTAATTTATTGAATTACGGGAAAAATATTTCATGAAAATATATACATCTTTTTATTATAAATGGAAAGTACGAACTAGAATGATGGATAATATTTCCTATAGTTATATTGAACATTTTCCTTGAAATGATTAATTTAATGTTTGAAATGATTAATTTAATGTTCAATATAATATTAAAATTTAAGTATATTTTTCTTGTCGCCAAATCAATGCCTATTTTTCACAATCTGCTGTGTATTTTCGTCTGAGCTGGTCAGATTGTATCACTATATAATATAGCTACCACAGAAACAATAGGTTGAAAGATGGATCTTGTTTGAACAACTTGTCTGTTTGGCAAGATATCTACAACAAACCCACTAAATATGCTTAAAATGAAGCTTCTAAAATTTGAAAAAAGATAATGGATAGCCGACTACTATATCTATTAGTTTCCAGTTTTTTAAATTATAGTAAAATTTAAATGTCGGCAATTTGACTACGGGCTAAATGGGTATGTACTATTTGACATGTTAAAGATTTTCTTTCTTTCTTTCCGTTCTTTATGGTTTTTTGATACTTGATACTTTAATAAATGCATAATTCAAATAAATAAACCGATAGTAAACATCAGTAATTATGAAATGTTTAAATGTTTATTGAGCTTACCCTTGCAGTTGCCGCGATGCTTGAGGCTGACTTGATGGCCGCTGCACTGCACCCGCTGCAGGTGACAGCGCGTGGGATAGGTCTGATCGTCGGTGCCGCAGACGGGTCCCTCGCTCTCGTCGCACTCGCCTTGCTTGGCGGCACACTTGGACAGCGACTGCGACTGCGACGGCGACAGCTGAAAGGAAGGTGTGATGTGGGCATTCACATATAAGAGATATATGAGAAATATTCGAAGCACTTTGCGATTACAGACCAAAATCGTAAATAATATCAATCACGCGTTAAATGATTTATTACATTTATGGTCGCCAAATTCAAGTCGCAGTCGTCTCAATGCTCGACTTGAATACGAATCAGTATTCAGCTGCCATTGCGATTGGCATCCAACGCATTCAGATGGGGATGGGGATGGGGATGGGGGACTAACACAGACGTGGCTAATGTGGTCGGGCCATAACTTGAATGGCATCGCGTACTAGCAAATTGTGCACTCAGGTATGCGTTTGCTATCCATTTGAATGTCTGGCAGTTCCCAGCCAAAAGCCAAAGTAAAACTGGCTAAAATATATTATGGTCAATTGGCCAGACTAACTGGCTGCCGCTGCCGCTTTAGAGGCTCGCTACTGCTGCTGACTCCGCTCATTCTTGTTAACTCAAAAAAAAAACAGTTTTTTTTTTGTATTTTAAATTGCGCAGCATTTTAGTATTGCCGGTGCAGCAGCTTTTATCGCCAGTTTGCTGCTCTTTAGATAAACTACAAAATTTGTTGACATTAATTAGTTTAGAGCAGCACACGAAATTATTGAAAAATATGCAAAATATAGTTGTAAAATGCAATATGAATTGAAATTTGCTCAAATTTCAATTCTGACACCGACAAGTTGATATTTTTTCTTAGCATTTTTATGTGCTCATAAAATGTAGCATATAAAATAATAACAAAAAAACTTTATTTAATTTTATAAAACTAGTGCTAAGCCTCAAGGTAGCTGCAGCTATTTTAATTTAAAGTTCAGCTTACCTAAATGGTTCCGTTCCATTCATAGGCTCAAAAATATTTTATAACATACTTAAATTCCCTTATCCGATTACAAATTATTACAAATATATCACAAATAAGTTATACATAACATTTTAAAATCCGATTATAGCTAATTTCATAATCAAATCCGACTGCAGCTTATGTTGTGGCAAAATTAAATTGGAGACTAATTTTATTATTTCATTAGTGCCATAAAACGTCAAGTGTTTTGAAGTGTAGCAAACATTTCAAGTACAACATTGTAAAGAAACTCAAAACCAGTAGCCCCAAAAGTAATGGTTGACAATTGTACAACAAATATATGCTTAATGTCTCTGCCTCTTATCAAGTTGCTATAAAAGCACAGACATACATGTGTCTACAACAGGTAAATATTGTTCCCTCAATTCGCTTTTACTGAAAGGTGCGGATAGCCATTTTGTATGGCCCCGAGGGCTGTTCGGTTTTTGGAGCACGCGCTGAGCGGTAATCGGATCGGGACGGTGAATAGGTGTGTTGATTGTTGACACATTCGACACATCATGGATAAACATGAAAAACAGCAGAATATATTCATATAATGTGTACATACATATATGCAGATATTGCTGCCTCAGCAGCTGCATTATGTCTGCAATTGCAAACAGAGTTCCAGGAATGACACCTGACAATGAGTAGGGGGGGCATCTGTAATGATGTTTCGAATGGCGATCGACTTAACCAAAAGCGGCGCCAATAACACACAGAATGTCTAATTGGTAATGCAAATGCCATTCGCTGTACAATATAGGGCCAGCCATAATAAGATATACGATATACGATGCATCGTATTCCATATGCTAAACAGACTATTCTATATTTATAACCAACCAGAGTCACCCTGTGTACACACACACACAAACACACATATATGTATACAAATCATATATGGCGACAGTTCAAGGATTGTTAAGATCGATAACAACGAAATAATTGACTGACGATTCTCACGCTCGCAGGGATTAGGGGCTTGGGACTTGGGACTTGAAGAAGCAATAAAAAAAAGAACCACACTTGAAATACGGCTTTACACTTTGTCATTATCAGGCAGCTTAGTGGCAGTGGCAATGGCAAGGGAACTGGCCATCTCTCCCTCTCTGTGTCTTTCTCTTTCTCTCTCTCTATAGATTTCTCTTTCGCTCCTCTATGTTCTGTGAGCCTAGTACCTGCCCACATTAACAAAAGGCCAAAACGCTTTTGACTTGTGACCATTTTTTTTTGTATATATATATGTATATTTTACATCTCAGCTCTTTTTGCGTCGCTTCTCCTTTTCGCGCGTTCTTAAAAAAAGGCAGCAAAAAGAAACACGTTCGTCGGGCAGATGAAACAAAAACAATGCCAACAGGCAACAGGAGATTGGGCCTGGCTATTGCTATGGGTTTGGGTAGGGTTACGGATAGGGGCATGGGTAGAAGGGAGTTGCGATCTTTGCCGGCAAGTGAAAAATCGCAGACAGCGCGGCGGCAGCCAACACGGCCGGCAACGCAGCTCTTCAAATAAAAGACACAAAAGCAGACGAAGGTGGGGTTGAACTGAAGTGAGAGTTAAAGTCAAAGTCCGAGTCCGAGTTCGAGTTCGAGTTGGAGTGTGAGTTGAAAAAAACGAAGCGGTTCTTGTTTGCCTGCAGACAATTTGTAGCGTTCAGGCAGGCGAGCAATGGGACTGACCAATCACTTATTGCTTCATTCTTTATTTTTATTTTTATTTTCATTTTCATTTTTTTTTTTTTTTTTTTGTTAATACCAGGAATATTCAAGTGTTTTCTTGGTATTTGGATTTACACGCTGAGCTGGGCTTAATTTGCTTTAGTATTGTGCGCTTGCACTGGCACAACATAAAACCTTGTCCACTATCATTAATAGTATAGCTACAACTTACCGGCAGTTCATGTTGTGGCTCCTGCTGTTTTGGACTCCTGCTGCCCGTGGCCAGTTGCAGAAGCACCAGCACACACAGTGTAATTAGGAAACATCTCACAAACATTTTCAAGATTGTCAATTAAATTGTTATTGTTGGCATCAAACGTTTTATTGCATTATATATGTTTTATATATCTGTGGCAATAATTGAAATATTAACTTGGGTTTTTTGATTTTTTATCAATTTTTTTAGTTTTTTTTTGCACGAAGTCGCAATTAAAAATTCGGTTTTCGGTGGGTGTGGTGGAAAACTGTAGTGTTCGTTATTTATTGATCGATTTACGCGGTTCTATTTTTAGCAAATTTGGCCAGTTCGAGTATAAAGATGGATACTACACATATGTATACTCTTTATAGTATATGCATGCGAGTATACGATTTGTTTATACGTATAATGGATTTCTGCTTTATACGAACTTATGATTGCTATTGTTGTTGTTGTTGTTGTTGCTGCTGCTGCTGGTGGCGTTTGTTTGTATATTTTTGCGCAAAAATATCAAGCACACAGGCACACACTGAGGGCAATTGAAAACCCGACAAACTGATTGACTGAAAAACCAAACCGTGCGTCGCCAAGTTTCAAATACGACTGAGAAACAAGCAGTTCAATAGGAGTAGTCGGGAATAAATATTGCGGCCGAGAGTGGCCTAAAGTGGACGGCGAGAGTGTGTGTGTGTGTGTGTGTGTGCGACGAGCGGCGAGCCTAAGTGAAAAGAGTGGCAAGCGAACGCGCAAGAGAGACAGAAAGAGAGAGAGACAGAAAGCGAGACAGAGAGAGAGAGAGCAAGCGAGTGCATGGCGTGCATGATCGTGCAGCGCACACAACAAACAGTTGGTCAGCATTGGGAATCGACAATGTCGATGTCGCCACTATGTCTGGCAGTGTCTACCGCCAACCATATCTTATCTTTTTCTTCTTTTTTTTCTTTGCCTCCTTCTTCTTAAACCAAGCCAGCAGCGACAGAGGTCTGGGCCTGGACAGCAGTTAGCATAAAGACCCAACAGCAACGACGACGACTAAGCGAAACTCCACAAACAAACACACACACACACACATATATGTATATATAACGAAAAACTGTTGAACGTTTTGAGTGTGAAATTTATCTTCCTTTGTATATTTCAAGAGGTTGCCTCACCAACACAAACACGAAGCAGCTAAAACAAAACAAGCCACTGTGCTTGTGCCAGCCATTTGCTGGATTCGACACCGCGATCTGTGGCCACCACCGGCCAGCTGTGGCTCTCAATCCAAAAGGTAAAGGCAAATGCAAAGGCAAAGGCAAAAAAAAAGGCCAGCAAAAAGGAGAAGAAAAGGAAAACGTGAGCTATGAACTTGCTTGGGACTACAACTGAGACTCAGAGTCAGACTGAGACTGGAACTGGGACTGGGACTGAGACAGCTCCTGCCGCTCGCCAGGCAGTCGCACGTCTGTGATTTATAGAGCTGCTGCTCTGACGGTGGCGATGCCGATGCCGATGCCGGTAACGTTCGTCAGTATGGGTGTATAAGAAATACACCGATGGCCAGGTGTGAAACCTGCCAGACAGTGTGACGGCAAGTAACGATAGCGTCCCAAGCCACTGTCTGTGTATTGTGTGTGTGTGTGTGTGTCTACTCCCAGCCCCCGAACTGGCCCTTGTTGTCCATTGTTTTCGGTCGCTTGTTCGACACCGTATTTTTGTGGTCTTCTTTTATGGCCGAACATGCTATAGATATTACGAGACTGCGACTGGCGGCAGACAGTATGACGCCAAATTCAATACAACATCGTCGATAACAAAGGTAAACAGCCCAACAGCCCCTGCAGACAGTGAAGGGAGGGGAGGGTTAAGGGGGAAATTACAAGAAGAAACCACTTGAGGAGTGTCAATAATAATAGCCACAGTCCAACGGCCATGGATGAAGACGCTTTTGGTAGCCCCGTTGTTGTGCGTGTGTGTGTGAGTTTGTATGTGCTCAGAACAAAAACCGATACAGCTACAGCAGACACAACATGTTTATACAGATACAAAGATACACACACACACACACACACACACACACAAATGCTTGTGTACTTAACTAATCATTTTGTGATTCTTCTCTGTTTTTGTTTTTGTGAACATACATTTTCGTTTGAAACTATTTGTTGTAGTTAGGCACTTGTATTTGTATCTGAATCTATGTGTGTATAAATGCAGATGTATATCTGCATCTGTACAAAAAGAATTGTATCGAATCTGCGCACTTGCAAAATCATTTAACAATTACGCCGAAATCGAATTGTTTGGGTTTGAAGAGCCAAGAATTTGTAAACTAATCAAAATAAACTTCGGGCCAAAAAGAATAATATTTTCTTTTCCAAAAAGAGTAATATTCTCCACAAGTTAAGGGCTTATAAAGAATTCCACTGAATTGCTTTTAAAGTTCAAAGAGATTCTCCAAACGATCCAGCTGCCTACAAATTCATGCTAAAATATTTCCTTATTTTATAAGTAGTATGAAGTGTATGAACATTAAATGAAAATAACAAGATCCACAAATCACCTCTTGAAAAGTTTCAAGCCTATTGAAACCGATTCTTATGCTGCAGTTTGATCAAGTCAAGCTATATTTATAAATCACCTGTAGTCCCTGCACAAATGATCAGTATTCCTTGGATTCCTTGCCCTGTGGTTGAGCTTGGCACACGCACAGCCTGTGTCATTGGATTCATCAGTTACCCAGGTGGTCCTTGCTTCAAACGATCTCGACCCGAGACTAATGATCACATATCAATCTTAAATTTGAACAAGCCTTTGCATGATGAAGTAAAAGGTTGCTGACTCTAGACATTAAAAGGTCTGAAATGGACTGATGAATTATCTCAATCTGATCTAAGATGTGCCACTTCTAAGGCTTGGAGTAAAAACTATAAAAAAAACTGTCACGAAATATGACAGAGATATTTTTTGCTCATAGCAGTACATTTCAAATATAAATAAGTCATATATGCACATACATACTTAATATATATCTGCATCTGTACAAAAGAATAGTATCGAAACTGCGCACTTGCAAAGCAATTAAAGATTTACGCCGAAATCAAATTGTTTGGGTTTGGGTTTGGGTTTGGAAATGAGAGAATTTATGAACTAATCAAAATAAACTTTTTGCTAACAAATTGCACCCCCTCACAAAAAGACTAATATTTTCTAGAAGTTAAGAGTTTCTACAGAATTCCACTGAATCGAATGTGCATTTAAAAACGATGCTGCAAAAAACTAAAAAACTAATAAATTAAGTGATCCATTCTATTCACAATTTGTTATCAGCATTGAATGAAAAGTTTCAATACCTAAATATTTGTTCATAGGAAACAAAATTTAGTCATAGTAAAACTAAAAGCTAAATCTCTCTGATAGAAAACATTTAGTTTCATTATTGCACAGAAAACATAAAATTAGATTCTTTTATAAATGTACATTGAAAGGCAAGCCTAGAAGTTTTAAAAGGCAATTGAAGCAGAACATCATTAAAGTAAAACAAAGGTTTGTTTTAAATCTGTGAAGCCAATAAAAAATTACGTGGAATGTAAATCACACATTCAACACAATTAAAAAAATGAGTTTATTCTGCTTTATTATTAGCGATAAATGTATATAGATCTGAAGTTTTAGATGTGTCAGCGCATAATATAAACTAAACAAATGTCCTTATCAGAAGTACCCTGGCTTATCTTTTCTTAACAATTCACACAGGTTAGACTGGGTATATAAACCCTAGATGCATTACCGATGAGCATTACTAACAGTGTAGCCCAGCAGCTGCTCTAAGGTCTTGTCAAAACTTAGCGAAAGCCATCCAAAACACATCACAATGAAGTACTTTGTATATTTCTGTGTTCTTGCCGCGCTGTTGTCCTGGGCTCTGGCAGAGTCTGTTACCCAAGAGCTCCAGTCAGCTGGCCAGGCTATGATTGAATCCGAAGGACCAGCAGACGTAGAACAAGCTGTTGCCCTATTCTTACGCCAGGAGGAGCATGAGGATGTGGAACATGTTGAGTCGGACAGCCGCCAAAAACGCGTTGCCTGCCGCTGCTACAGACGTGGCAAAGTGATTGTCTGCTATTGCCGCTAGAGGGCGTTTCACATGCATTTTGGTCATTAATGGGAACGGAATATGCCCAATACTACAGTTTATTAAAAAAAAATCTATATATATATAATTGTAAATATTAAGAAAGAGCAAATAAATCAGATTTTTAACTGAAGGGAAATAATACTGATCAAGTGAGCTATATATGAAGGGCCCAAAAAGTGTTGTATTTAATGATGAAATAAACAATTTAGGTTAAAAACAAAAGCAGACAACGAACATTTAACGTTCGAATGTGAATTTCCTGAGCAATGTTTACTTTTTACTTTTGGCGCTAATTTTTGCTATTTATGTGAATTTACATATAATGATCTAATGAACAAGCTTATCGCATACATACATATATGCCCGAGCGGCACGAGCGGACGAGATACCATCTATCCGTTGTGGGTCAAAGCAGGCCGGCTGTAGATCAGGAAAGGAATGAACTGATAGCAACAGTTAATTTCATTCTTAGAAATTCCAAATATTTGCATATTTACAAATCATAATGAGTGCTCAACAAGTACGTACATACAAGCAACAGCTCAACTTTGTCTAGTATAGGTCTACACTGCACTCAACACAATATTCTTATTCTTATCAATTAAATAAATAAACACATGAACAGGAGGGAAGAGTATGGAATGTACTGATGCGATGCTTATTGCACAGTCTGCAGCAGAGTAGCAGACACAGATACAGCTACAAATACAGAAAAGGAGACACACGCTCAATTAACGCCAATTATAAATGATCTCGAAATGAAATTGTTAATGAAAACTTATAGGAATTAATACTGAATTACGAGTGTCGTGGGCTTTAATTTATAAATGCGTTAAAAGTTATGTTACACCAATAAGCGAAACCGGCCGGAGAAACAGCAACAACAATAGCAACGAGACCAACTGCTGATTGCTTTATTTTATTTGTATTGCAATTGTGGTCGCGCAAATTGTGTTTGCTTTGGTAGCGTCTCAGAGAACCGCACACGAGAGTCTCTTTATTTACACTGAGACTAGTTATCAGTATTGCGCATTTCAAACAAAACAGAGAGACGTATAGCTCAAAAGAATGGAGCAATAGTAACCATTAATTCAACAAAAGAAAAGAAAAATCACAATTTAAATGTGCGCGTAACAAAACGACAAAAATACCAAAATAAATCGATATACGATAATGTTAAAAATAGCTCATCCAGCTGAAGACACTGTGCCAGTTAACAGATGCTATTTTTAAATGAAGTGTTACTTCTACGAGCTATTACTCAATTACCACCACAAGAGCTATTTGATGCTTTAAGACCACATTGCTTTAATCTTCATAAATAAAATAAAAATTTCTATTAAGTGCAAATTCCACAAAAAAAATGTATATGCTGTAGGGCTTACCAAAAATGCTCACAGTTAATAACAGTTCATCAATCTGTTAAGATTGATGGCTGTACAGAAAACGCAACTGGTACTTTTTTGTTATTTTGTGTTGTGACAGGAGAGGCAGAAAACACCTTTGTTCTTATCTGTTAAGTTCTTGTGGACAGCAAAACATTAAAGTACTTACGGAGAGTATTTTGTTTTATAGCCGAGCGTTAGCTGTCGCCTCAATTAGTCCCAGTGTTTCATCTATCATTCATTATCATACACATTTTAAACGCAAGCAGCGTTGTGCTGACGTGGTTTTAATCGTTCTACCCGGTGAATTTGAATAAAATCAATTAAACAATTGTTAAATAGTTTTAAATGATGTCCACAATGAATGTGTTAATCTGCTGCCTTATGCTGCTGGCCATCACTCAAGTGCAAGGCTACAGTTTCACATCGAAAGAAGTCAAATGCCACGGTGAGTGAAACTATCGCCAATCTTTTCGCATTAATAATTAATTAACTGTCCAAAAATTAAATTTTTAGTATGCAAGGCGACGGTGCAGGAGTTAGAGGATGCCATTGCCAAGGAGGATGCCAACAAAAAGGTTGACGTAAGCGGCTTCCGACTGGATGCCCAAGGCAATTCCATAAGCAAGCGCGTGCTTCTAATCAAATCCGAGATGTATTTGACGGAACTCATGGAAAAGATTTGTGAGTTGATATCTAACATTGATTATATTCACCCAATGGACAATCTGTATATTGCTCTCGATACGCAGGTGAAAAAATGGATGATTACCTCAAGGCGACCTACAAGAGCAATGGCAAATTTACATTGCTCAAGATGATAGTCGATGGCAAAATGAATCCAGAGTCGTCGCTCGTTGATTTTGTGCAAGATGGTGATCTCAACAAGAGCCTGGGGCATTTTTGTCTCGAGGTGCTCGAAGATAACGAGGAGACTTTCCTGAAAGCATTCCAAGCCGAAAACCTTGGCAGCGATTTAGATATTAAAATCTGTTCTGAGCAGGCCAATTACTGCGATGAGGCGCCTGTGCAGGACGAATACGACTTCGATGGCAAAGAGGAATTGTGATCCCTATAACAATTCCATTTAATTAACGAATTTTTATGATCATCATTGTTATAGAGTGCCTGCAACAGGCGCCAATTTGTACTGACCTAACGAACGAAATTTGTACATTATAAATTTGATATGCGTCAAATACAAGCGACTTAAAATGACAATAAAATTGAGACGTGCAATTCCACAGAAAGTTAAGCTCCTTTTTTTATTGTTTAAATGTACAACTGAATCAGATATTGTATATTATGAAGAAGTCGCCATGTTTTTATTTAACTTCAAATTTCTACTCTTCTTTGCTGCAAGGATTCATATATTATATATCTTTTTTAGACCACATGCTCGAGTTAATGGCTTACGGTTTATCATCGACATTGCGTAGCATTTGATGACGTATAACCAGAAATGGAGCACCGAATCCAAGCGTACCAAGTACCAAATAGATCAGTGTAAAACGCATCGGGTTCTCGATTCCCTTGCGAAAGGGCAAGTTCTGTGTGCTTCCCATATGAGACGCATAATCCATAATAAATTAGCTATTTTTCAATTACTTACCATGCCGGGAATGCCTCCGGGATAACCGGACATACGACGAATGAGCGGGGCGCACATTTTGCGTGTCTCAGCGCGTAGGGCGAACATATTTCAATCAGTTTTATTACTTTTCAAGTCCTAGGACGATTTAAAATAGTCACCAAACAAGACGAACTATTTCTAGTGACTAACAACTATTTTTTATATGAAATCAGCTGTATCATATGGATTTTTTCAATGCCTACTTAATGTTAAGGGAAACAACAAGAAAACAAAAGATTTTCGGTCTTTAGCTTCTGAGTAACTTTATTACATTTAAACTTTTGACTTAATGTTTAGCTATAACACAATACACGACATGATGGCTGCTACAACAAACAACGAAATCTGCAAAGAAAAATTGCCAACATGCAGTTAACAGCATGCCATAAATAATCAGTCAAAATAACTAACCTTACATTTTGTGTGGAGTTGTTGTTGTTGTTGCTACTCCCGTCGGGGCTGCGGGGCCGCTTACTTCTTCAGCAGCTGGTGGCGGACGATCAGGAAGGGGGAGCCAAAGCCCAGGACACAGGCGATGGTGAATACAGCAGTGATCCTATATTTGTTAGCAAGGCTAAAGGGCAGATTCTGAAATTTGAAAATTGATTTGTAATGATATCATCGATTTTCCTACAGGATTTTATACTCAGTGCAAAATACAAATTATGTAATCAGACTGCTGCAGCTCGGTCGATATCTGCTTACCTCGCCGGGAACGCCACCGTGGCCGCTGTAGCGGACCATCGACTGGGAAAAGTTACGTGCAATGACACTGCTGCGGCCCAACATATTTGTTAATTTTTTGGATGTTTTATGTAAACTGCAAAAGCGGAATTTGTTGGTCGACTGGCGAAAAAGTGTGTGCACACCGAAAAAAGTATGACTGCGATAACTAAAGCAGCTGGTGTTATCGATACATCGCATACCCAAAATGGCATTGTTAACAACAATCGATAATAAGCTAGTTGTATACATGTGCCGCCCAATTAAAATCGAATGAAGCGCCAAATAACATAATTTGATTTTAGAATCGAAATGTTTTATTTGATGCATTAAAAAACTTAATAATTAAAATGAACATATTTTTGACAGCTAATCAGCACCAACTAAAACTAACACTTAAAAATATAATAAAATGTATGAAATACGGCATAACGAGCGGCTGGGGCAAAATTTTGGTCTCGAGCACTTAACTAAACTTAAATATACGATTAGTTTAGCCAGCAAAGAAACATCTGTAGACCATATATATAATGCCGCAGAGCCACATGCCCTTGTACACCTTGTCCACGACCCACATTCTGCAAATATATATTGAGATATTAACATAACTATATGGTTAGCTGATTATTTAGATTGTTGTCTTACACTTTCATGTGTCGCTTCGCTGCCGGAATCGACTCATCTGATTCCTTGAGAATTAAACGTCTGGCGCACAATACACAGTTGGTGAAGTAATCGATCAGATCTAGATCAATCTTCTCAATTACATAAGTTGTGCGTTCCTTATTGTTCATCAACTTTCGTAATTTAACTGCTTCTGTGTTGTCAAAACTCCAAACATTATTCGCATAGTACTCAAAGACCTCGAAACCCTTGGAAATGCGATTCTGAACGCGACAGAGTCTACGGGTGTATCAAATTAAACATAGTTACATTTCTCGCTTAGATCCACTCCACGGATTTGGATACTTACACGGGCGGATAGCGGAATAGACAAAGCAGAGCATCCACAAACAAGGCTGGCACCCATTGGAAGAATATCATGCACATGAAATGTACCCAATAGTTGGACTTCATGGAACCACCCGGATACCAGGCAACACCGTTAAGCGGCACCTTGTTCTCAATGACCCACCGGCCCAGCTCGATAATCTCCGCCCAGGAAACCTTAATGTCATTCGATGACGTCATATGTGCCACACGATTCGTATTGTTCGTGCCCGCTGTAATATTCCGCCAACTGGCGACCAAAATACCATTAACTGCCACATCGACGGGCAGGAAGTCACCATAGCCCGACGAATTGCAGTACATAGTGCGAATGACACCCTTGCCAGCACCGATGAGCAGACCCGTGGGTCCATTTATATTATCCGTCCAGCCGGGTATCGGCTCCTTCCAAATGGGTATGACAATCGACGGACGCAGTATGACAGCGGGCAACTCTTTGAACTTCTCCACAACCAAAGCCTCAGCGAGCGACTTGGTATACGCATAGGTATTGGGTATATCGCCCAGAATCTTCTTCTCAATCAGGGCCACTTCCTCATCAGAAAGCCACTCGCAGGCCTGAATCACCTTATGCGGATCTGCGGGCGGATCATACGGCTTCTCATACAGCGTCTTCACGTGCAAATGACAGTAGGCCGTCGAGCAGTAGGCAAAGAATTCCAATTGCTTCAATGTGGCAGCCAGCTCCAACATATACTTGGTGCCACGTGTATTCATAAAGACAGCATTGCGCAGTGGCTCATCGAATCTATATGCAAAAAAGGGTGAGAATAAATCGAGGTGTCATTGTATAAAATAAATATATTGTATATAAATAAATATTCGTATACTGTAGAAGACAGCAGCAGGTAAATGCTATATTTGGTTGCAACTTACCGGACTGTGGCGGCACAGTGATAAACAATGGAAACTTCGCTGCGCAGTATTGTCAAGTCCTGTTCGGAAATGCCTAAGCCCGGCAGCATCACATCTCCGGCAATGGCAACCACCTGGCTCAGTATGTGCTCCTCGCCGCGCTGCTTTTTAACCTGGTCGAACAACTGTAAACGGCATTTTATTGGCTTGGTTAGTTACGTGGACTTGGCTAATAAACTGAGCAATTATTATTATTCAACTTTTCGCAGGCTGCTTACCACATTCTGAAATATATCCTTAATGCGCTCCTGTGGATCCTTGCCCTTCTTGGGCCGTATCAGCAGATAAATGCGCTTAAGTTCGCCACACGAGCTGCAACATTAATAACGCATAAACTTAATTCATTGAGAATTATTGAGGTCACGTTTGCCGGCAGCAGCTGTTGGCCAACGCAATCAGCGAGTCAGCCAAGCAACCCACCCGCCCACTTGGAGCTTGCTACCTGAATTTACTCTGAATGTGGCTTCTTATGGCATCCGCCATATAGTTCATAGTCTTGACAACTAGTCGTATAGCAAATTTGATTATTGCAATAAATCACGTTGAATACAATTTGCATAATTTACTATTAACGGAATGTTGTGTAACTTGTACTTTGCACAAATAAATGCAATTTTTTTTTAATATTTAATATTTTAGCTTTAATTACTGGGCAATTGGCTTAAAACTTGTCTTGCAATATATTTCAGCGGACTATAAATGCTTTAGAAAACCATTAACACAGGTGTTTATTGCTAAATATATATTATTATTTTTTAAATCTCATTTCCAATCACTTACCGCAGCAGCTTCTCCACCAGAACTTTTCCAAGAAAACCAGTGCCGCCTGTTATGAATAGACTACGCCCCTTGAAGCTCTCCGCGACGCGATCAACCTCATCCGCATCCACATGCCCAATGGTGACCAGGCCCTCCTTCTCGAATTCAAATTTTGGCTTAGCCGTCATTTCAAGCGTGAAATGCCTTTTGCTGCAATATATGGTTGGGAGAGGTTTAATTTATGGTGCCCTCGTTGTTTGGTTTAAATGGTGTTAATAAAATGCACTGTGATTTTATTTGATCTTGGCTGAGTGATCAACTGGTTTTTTGTACTGGTTTTAAAGTTTGTCAACATTTTATACGACAACTCTGCTGTTCCCAATGTTAAGAGCCAAGTTGCTGGCTACGTGGCCACGCTTTATGAGCACGGCCGAGTCTGCAAGTCTGAAATGGACATCAATACGCCTATTGCGTATATGACGTGTGGCACATGTGAACCAATTAAGTTAGCGATTGCAACACGTAAGCAACTTGGTTGGCTGCTTATGGTCAGTTGGTGTGCCGTGATAGTGAGCTTGTAACTCCAGTCAAGCGATTCCGACAAAACCAAAATGGGCGTTAGATAATTGCTTAACAACAAGTCCTTCATGACCAGTTGATAAAAGTGAGTAAGCTTTCTGATACGCTTAACCATAAAATCCAGAGTTCACAAGGCAAGATATAATTATAAATTAATACGGCTGAACTTTGTATTAAGCTGACATTCAAGATTAACTAGCTGCCTGTCTATCCCAAGTAGTGTTTTTTTTATTATGATTTTACGATCTCTCAAAAAATGTTATGAGGTTTCCAAGTCATTAAATGTCTTACGTACAAATTTATAGAGTGTTAATAGTTTTAACATTGGCCAACAAGAATGGCAATATGCAGGCCAAGATCACAATCATTAGTGAATTCGTTTGTCAGTTTCGTTCGCTGTAAGAATGAAATGTCAACAATTAAATTAATTCATTTCTTCTCTCTCTCAAGAAACCAAAGATTTAGGAAACGAACGCGATTTTGCAAATGAAATTCAGCTCGGCACTGCGCAAAATAAGCACAGTTAACAGCTGCCAAGTGTAATAAAACTTTAAGTTGGATTTCAACTAGCAATTGACCTGTCTAATGTTGTTTTTTTTTTTTTATACAGACTCTTTTTACGAGTTTGTTGCAATAAAATTATACTTAAATGGAAAAGTTTCGTGTGAATGAAAAGAAAACGAAAAAAAAAAATAACCTGGCTATGATATTGTTATACATTTGAGTTGTTATTACTACCACAATTTTCCAGAAATCCCCAGGCGATGTGATTTACTTATATTTTTGGCCCGTCATTTAGACAACTGGCCCAAGCACCGTTGGGTCAGGCAAAGCCATAAGGTTCACAGCGATCAAATACGCTTCGTTGACGAAGCGGGACTCACATATTTGCTACTCTGCTATTTACGGTTGTACGTGTGTGTCTGTGTGTGTGTGTGTATGTGTGTGTCTGTGTTAACTGTCATTCCATGTGATTTCCATTGCAATTGTTGTTGTTGTTTTGATTGCCGTTACGAGCCTGCTCGTCGCTAGATGTGCATGGGCACGTTTCCCAGATAAAAAATAAAAACAAACCGAAATACAATAAGCAAAGGCGAAACGGCTTAAAGCGTATTGGCCACAGTCGTTGCTACTGATACACTGCTTCACACTGCATTTGGCAAATCTGCAATGCTACAAATTAAATTTAACGAGTGTTGCTTTAAATAACAAATTGACAAATTAAGAAATTGATTACGTTTGCTTTTAAATCGAAGAACTAAATTGATCATTTATGACCAGCTAACTGGACGCATTACTTATCTCGGCTTGAGGCTACTAATATTATTTGCAGTGCAAGTTTGACTAGTGGGGAGTTTATTTTTGTATTTATTTTTCTTTTTCTTATAGAGAGTCCAAAACAGTGTTACGATGGCTGGGAGCATATGGGACAACGACATTTTTACATTAAGTGTTGGCGTTTGGCGAAAAAATCTGGCCACTGCGGAGTTGGTCAGTTGCATTTTCGGCGATTTAATCAAGAGTTGAGCAACCAGTTTGAGCCAAGCCAGAGATGTTAGTAGAAAAGGAGCAAACCATAAATAAAATAACTTGAAACATTAATTGTCGTAAACATTTGTCGGCCAATCAAAATATGTTCAGAATAGAAAACATTAAAATCTGGTTTACAGCCCAATAAATATGTCTAAAATCACACGCGTATTAGAAGTTAAACAACTATCAAAAATGGACTTGATTTGTGGCTAAGCAAATTCAAATTAATTCTATTGTTCAAAAGTAGATGTCAATCATAATATTCAATACATAAGCTAAGCGCACCTTATTTTTTTATTAGTCAAATTAGTCACTCAAAGCACTTTTGTATTAAGAATTTGTTTGCAGTTCAATTTATACAAAATTGTAGTTGGCTACCAACACTTCCTTCTCGAGAAGGCTCGGCTTTAAGTGTCTCAGGATTCGTTGAAGTCAGCGACACGATTTCGGATAATCGTACGCGCGCGCTGAATGCTAAACACCAACTGAACAAACTCAGCTTCGGATTTGGGAAAAGAGCCTCGCATTCGAAAACAGCAGCCCCAAAAAAACAAAAAAAACCCAATCGAAAACACAAACAGCTAAGCTACAACGATGAAAAATCAAATGCTAATACTAAGCATCGTTTCATATCGGATCGGCTGCTTTGTAACACTCACACACACATCTGAAAACTAGCTGGCTACACACACACACACTGAGAGATATTCGTGTATGCAAAAGCACGCGAGCGCCAAAAGCAGCTCAGTCGCAGTCGACGTCTCAGTCGCCGCCCAGCGGCCAAGCTTGGCGTGGCATTCAAGTCGCTCTCCCCGGTCGGTCAGAGGTTTTGAGCTGTTTGCTATGCGACGCTTTTACAGTCGTTTGTATTTGGTTTTCGTTATTTATAATTGGCTGCGTGTGCTCTAAGTAAACGATCGCATCGGCTGCTGCCGCTGCTACTGTTGCTGTTGCTGCTGTTGCTGTTGCTGCTGCTGTTGCCCGGAAAAAAACTTCTTCCAATGACATCAACTACCGTTATTGCTACATAGTTGCAGGCTAGAATATGACGCAACTCCAGCTGCAGTTTTGAATTTATGTTTACGGCTCACAAGTTGTTACGTATTACGAATGCTTATATAAAACTTTATAGCGCGTACACACATTCATAAATTTGAAATGTTGACCCATTAATTAGACGGAATTGGCCATGGATAAACTCACCGGTAATCCAATCATTACTTGTTAGTTACAGTTGCTGATTTTAGCATACCCAGCAACGATGCAGATGATAACTTGCCAATGGCATTGACATCAAACGAGAGCGAAAACTAAAACATTGCCATACAAACGGTAGTCAGCTCACTTTTGTTGACCACCTAAAGTCGTAATGCCCATTAATAACGAGTCTTGTAGTCTTGCTAGTTGGAGCAATTTGTTGTCAAGCGCTACTCTCCAAAGCGCTAATCAGGTTTTGGGCTACCGGCAAAATGTAGTCAGAATGACTTAATACATTTGGTTTATCTTAAAAATATCTTTTATCAATCAAAATAAAATTTTTAAATAAATAAATAAATAATAATAATGTTAAATAATGCATTCTTAATTACTCAAATAGGCTCAAACAATTGTTATAAATTCATAAGTAAATAAAGCTAACTATTGAAATTGTATTCCTATTTAAATCCACAGTATCTTGTCTGTAGCTAGAAATATATCCCAAATTATTTAAATACACCTAAGTTTTACTTGTAATTTCATTTCTAAGGTGGCTACTTGAAAGGCTCTGGAAAGAGTATAAGAAATTTGCCCAAATCAACTCAAAGCGTACTAATCTTGATTTCCAACATTAAGTGTTACTCGTTGTTAGATTGGCTAAAACGAACCACGCGACTGGATCCGTTGTCGCGGTCAAGAAAACGCTTTGAACTTGAACGTGGAGGCAGGTATTCGTTGAGTTAGCCATTTATGTAAATGGAGTCATCATCACCATGCATATTTATCAATGCAAATAAGCTGCTATTGATTTTAGATGATCGCTAAAAACACGAACAAGCAGACAATAAATAGTGACACATTTGTGGCAATTCAACAATGCCTGTCTCTTTGCTCAGGGCTGGGAGAGTTCTTCGAATTCACACACGCCAAAGAGAAAAGACAAAGAAGAGTTTAGCCTTTGAGGCCGTAATTACAGACTTTAACTCACTGGCCAAAAAGTGCTAAACATTCAGGCCAAAATGCAGACACTGGCCAAGGAGGCGGGGCTGTTGCTGCGACAGGCAACATCCGACAGACGGCGCACGCCGGACGTCAGACGAATCGGGATGCTGAAGGCGCCACAATGTATCCCGTTACAGGACCATAAAACTCTCTAAGCGACTGGCGACAAGGCCAAATTATACCGCATACCCACACGTAGACCCCGTCCAAGTTGTGCACAAGGCTAATTGGACGCGGACCGCTCTTCATGGGGTATGGGTTGGATATAGGCAGATATATAAATATATAGGGGATGGGGAATGGTTGTGCGGGTCTTAACTTAAAAGAAGGCGGAACATAACAATTGTGGGTGATTTGCATACAATTTGGCGCTTGAATTACCAGCAAAGCGGCGACAAAATGTTGCTGCGTCATTGTGCTGATGGTTTTACTTACACACACACACACACACATTAACATAGATGCATACAGTTAATAAAGATGCATATAAAAATGGCCAACACAATGCAACTGCCCGTTGGTCATTGTTTGGCTGACAGTCGTGTCTGACAACAAACAAATCAGAGCCAGGCCGACATTGTCAAGGCTGACGCGGCAGCTGTTGCTGCTTATCTCTGGTTTGCAGTTAAACGACGAACTATAAATAAATAGACACAAAATTTAAACAAAAAATGAGCCCAAATACAGAAATGTATACGTGTTGAATTGGAGGGCATCAGCAAGGCAGCAACTGTTGCCAAACAACACACATAAATGTTGCATAGACATTTTGCAGCAACACTTGTTGCTGGTGCTGCGGCTGTTTCAACAAACACCCACATGCCACACGGGCTGGGCTTTGGCCTCTTGCCTGCCTATAATCCTTAACAAAGAACAACATCGTCGGCTGGCCGTCGTTTGTCGTTTGTCGGTTGTCGGCTGTTGCCTGTCGACTGTTGCTTGTCGACTGTATCCATATAAAACCGGATGTTTCGCCAAACATTCCCACAGAAGTGCTTCACATTTCCACGGTCAACAAGTGTCCTGTACCCAAAACCACGCCGTACAAGAACATCCTCAACGGCAAAGTCACGGTGTGTGTGGCTAGTGTGAAAGTGTTGGCATTCCTACTTTAATTTCGTCTACGGTATGCCTATTTAATTAATCTATTTTACATTCATATTGCACAAGGTAAGCTATATTTATTTAATAGTTGAATATTAATAATAAACCTTGTGAAATAAACAAAGAAAAGGTTCACACAGAAATCCAATCTAAGTTTTATCAGACTCTCGGAGAAATCCAATCTAAGATCAGAAAATATATTCATGACTTAAATATAAATGCCAATTTCTTAAACTAAGAAATATTTCTTTGATTTCATTTGATCATAGGATGAAAATCGTTAAGATGAAATACGTTGAATGAAGTCTTTTTCCAACTCATTTCAAGTTATAGATTTATGTCGCCTTTCTAAAATGATAAATTCGAAATTACTAATTTTGTTTGTTCGATTTAGTTTTTTTGAGTTGAGCTATCAACATAAAAGTTAGATTTTATACTGCATAATTCAAAATAATTTATTAAATAGCTATTTAGTCTTATAAGCTCTACTGAACCGACTCACTCATTCAGCTATGAGCCAAAGGCACAACACAATTTGTCTTTTTAATGTTCGTATTTCTGTTTTCAACATATAAAAAATATGTTATTTTTAGTTCACTTGAATGCTGGACACTTTTTTCATTCTTTAATTTGCAAAGGATATAAATTAAATTATAAAATTCGAGGAAAAACTGATTAAAACAGTATTCAGAGCACATAATAGCCCAAATTAATTTTTTATTTTCCCATTTTTGGTTAACGGTTTCCATTTTGATTTCATCTCACTTAAAAACTCTGATGGGAACTGAAATATCAAATTTCATCTCTTCTTAAAAGTTGGTAAATTGAGGTTAAAGATATTGAGATGAAAAACTCGCTGCATGTGGCAAAAACTGTTATTGGCCAGATGCTGACACCCAACCACACTCAGACACACGTTTATTTTGGGCTAATGAAAGTAAATTGAAATATTTACGGCTGCACTTTGGAGAGAAGCATTCGCCACAAAGCGTCACTAGATTTTCATTTGGCCAATGCAGTTTCCGCATTCTCTGCAGTTTTCATTCGTGGTAATAATAGTTAAGGTTGTACATCAGTTGGCCAGGTTGCATGTGCAGCTCAAGAACTAGCGGCGAAGCATGTAAAATTTTTGATTTATCACTGGCAAGGTTCAGGACAACAGCCATAGTTGTTCTATGCTCATTCCAGCAACTTACCCGTGCTGCAAATGTCTCACTGTGCCACATACGACGCGACAATCATTTGTCTTTTTGTTTTTTTTTTTTTTTTCATTTTTGCGAGCCGTTGAGGTGTTGAGCTGTCTGTTGATAAATTATTTGCATATTTAAATTTAGCACAAGATATTCTCTGACAAAAACATAATGTCCGGATAGATGGAGTACCAGATTGAGAAGATGGCACTTCAAGTGTATCGCATTGCGGCACATTCGTAAGATATGAAAATCTGATTAAAAGTGTTCGTTAAACAAAGTGCACCTTCCCCCTCCTCCCACAAAAAAAAAAAAGAAGCGAGAAGTGTCGGCTTTCATATTGACTCTGAGCCTAAACGAATTAACGAGTGTGTTATTGATACGACTGCCACGCGAGCAAGGCAGACAAAAGAGAACAGGACGCATGCCAAATTCCAGGCAACATTCAAAATATACACCTACACACAGCCAACAGCGAACAATTGTAAAAAAAACTGATTATTTTTGTTAATCTTAAATAATGCAGCTCTAAGTACACACTGCAAATAGTATTGCTGCAACATCTCTCATAATAATGCTTTTGGCAAACTCATAAATTGAATGGCACTTTGATGGCAGCTGCACAATTTACTGCTACCAAATGTTGTCATATTGCAAGTGCCGCTTTTTGTTGATTAGCTACAAAAGGTACGCATTTGATGCGCATAGTTGTGACCAGGCAACCGGCTGAAATTTAGGCACTGACTGTTAATTTAGCTGGCAAATTGCCAATGGCACCAACCACAGGGACAATACCTTTGCCACTCGTCGTGTCAACAGTTTTGTGTGCATTTCATTTGACACTTATTGCCCAAATATGAATTGCCGCTGATTGCGTTCGCAAAACCAAATAAAAAACAAAAAACTAAAAAAAAAGAAAAAAATGAATTACTGTTTTTTATTTGTATAAAAGTTTGTGAAATTGCACATTAATGTGCACGTACATCAAATGTATGTTAATGTAAATCGTTGGCCAGCTCATCAGCCGGGGTCAAATTGTTGTTGTTGTTGTTGTGCGTCTACGGCGTAGACTAAACAAGTTTTTAACAGTTATCTAGCTGTCCTAGTCGCACAGCAGCGTTCACTTTAAACTGAGCAATAAGTTGACCAACTTTTCCGAAATTAATGTCAAGTTAAACGTGTGGGGAAGTCCAGTTATACATCCATTTATACAATATGCCGCATAAAATGCGCGAATTTTCAGCAAGCTGTAAGAAAACACAAATGCGGCTTATAAAATTTAAAATTCATATTTTTTCTATCGATCTGATAATTATCTAATTTAAATTGTACACACGATTAATTAGTTTTGGATCGGTTTAATTCATCAACAAATCTGCTGACTATTCAGCTGAAAGTGAAAAAATAATGAGGAAATCTGATAAAGCCATACTTTTACCGAAGAACTGAAATGAATAGCTGGATTTGTGCAGAGTTTTGCGAGTTTTATCTGGTTTAAGTAATGAAAGAAGTCTATGGTTAGTTGAAAATTCGCGACTTCATTTATTTGAATAAAAAATAAAGATGCACATTTAAAAAATGTGAGGATCGCTTAATCGAATGCCGTTCATTTGGACTAAGTTTCCAGACATTAATTTTACAGTCAACCATGAGTTTAAAGCGGTATTTATTTACAACCTCCGAGTTATTACCACATAGATTTAGATATTTAGTTCGTTTTTTGGGGGTTCATTAATTCACAATGTTACAAAAGTATTCAACCTTCTTTTCGGTTTTAGAAGCTGTGAAGAGTTTCATTGATTTTCCTGCAAAAATTGTAGATCATGCTTGGTACTCCAATCCTATTGGTCTGATGCTGACCTCAAAACTATTTACAACGCCTATAATTGGAATTTGCAGGCTTACACTTCTATCTTATTTCAATGGCCTAGTTCATTAGCTGCTTATCCACTTAAATTAGCTATCTGATGCTGTTGCTGTTGCTGATGTTGATGCAATGCATAAGCAAACGCTCAGCTTATCTTTGCTTGTCTGCCAGTTGAGTACTTCAACGCTAGCGTCACTACATCCAAAAGCCATAATCATTTGCATCTCTAATGGCCTGACTCTGACGGAGTCCGGACGTTCATACATCAACCACTCAACACCGCCTGCTTCACATGTAAGCCAACAGTTTAGCGCCTTCAGCCAGTTCTATAAAGGCTGTTGATGGGCACATCTTGTGTGGGATGGGGGGGATTGGTGCGGGGTTGACTTGACGCCTTTGGTTAGCCAGTGCCAACTCATGTTGCTACTGCTGTAACTGCTGTTACTGCTGGTGCTGCTGCTACTGCTATTGCCATTAATGCGCTTGGTTAACTTTTTACGCGCACATTCATATTTCGCTCTTGGCCAGGCGTATTATCGCATAAATATTGTTATGGTTAATTAGCGGGGCACTTTGTCTGAATAGAGCTGAAAGAAATGGCGTTAAGATGCTGCCACCGGAGATGCTGCTTCGTTGTCCTCTTCTTGTTGTTGTTGTTGCTGGTAGCTGTTAAGTAAAATGAATGGCGTTAGTTGCTTTGTCAGATGAGGGCGTTAATGTGATTAAAACTTGTAATAGATAATGCGCCAAGTGATTTATCCAACACCTCATAATTATGTTGTAATAACCCTTCTCTCCTTCTCTCCTCGTCTCCCTCTCTCTCTCTCTATCTGCGTGTATTCTTACAGATAATCCTACTCCAACCATGGGCATTGCATTGATGTTTCTGCTGGCTCTGTACCAAATGCAGTCGGCCATCTACAGCGAGATCATTGACACGCCCAACTACACTGATAATGCACTTAACGAACTGGAGGATTCGAGCACTGAGCCGCTTCCAGCAGTTGACAATGACATGTTGGATGCTATGATGATGATGAACGAGAAGCCGGATCAAACCGAACTGGAGTTACGGCTTCCAATTTCGAACATTGGGTTTGACTATGGCAAGAATTCGATGGTGTTGCGTTTACAGAAAAACGCACGAAAGCCGCAGCTCAAATACGATCCGGACTATGAGCAGAAGCGGAAATCGTTGCGGGACAACTTCATGCACTTTGGCAAACGGCAGGCGGAGCAGTTACCGCAGCCAACAGGACCCGGCTACTATGAGATGTCCAAGCGCTCGGCCATGGATCGCTATGGACGCGAGCCCAAGCAGGATTTTATGCGCTTCGGACGCACCCCATCGGATTTTATGCGCTTCGGTCGTGCACCTTCGGATTTCATGCGCTTTGGACGTGATCCTAAGCAGGATTTCATGCGATTTGGACGTGATCCTAAGCAGGATTTCATGCGCTTTGGACGGGATCCCAAGCAGGATTTCATGCGATTTGGACGTGATCCTAAGCAGGATTTCATGCGCTTTGGACGTGATCCCAAGCAGGATTTCATGCGCTTTGGACGTGATCCTAAGCAGGATTTCATGAGGTTTGGACGGGATCCCAAGCAGGATTTCATGAGGTTTGGTCGCGATCCCAAGCAGGATTTCATGCGTTTCGGACGCGCCGATGACTTTATGCGTTTTGGCCGGAACGTGAACTATCACGAGGAGCAGCGCAGTTCCAAGCCGGATTTTATGCGTTTCGGTCGACCTGATAACTTCATGCGTTTCGGCCGCTCACCGCCCACAGAGTTTGAGCGTAATGGCAAAATGGATTCAAATTTCATGCGCTTCGGAAAGCGTTCTCCTGGAGATGGAGCTGCCGGCACGGAATCGAATCAAACCAAAGCGCAGCTGCAGCAAAACAAGATTACTGCTGACGGGGGCAAGCAGGAGCAGCAGCAGCCAAGTGATGATAGCAACACAGTTGATAAAACCATAACGATGCTTTTCGACAAACACCATCAAGAACCACAACAACAGCAACAGCAGCAACAACAAAGACAGCCACAAGAAGAGCAGCAACTGAAGAGCAGCGAACAGAATAATTTGGAAGAGGCCAGTGCTGAGCAGTTCTTTGAGCCATAGAGTTTTTCCGTACAATGCACACTGTAAATATTAATTGGACAAAACGAAACATTATGATAAATGTTGTTAAACAAATGTATATGATTTATAACGCACGATAGTTATTGCAATTGTAATTAATTTGAATTTTTAATTGGGGCTGGATTAAAAATTCACCATGCTTTGATCTGTTTAAAAGAGAAAACTAAAAAAAAAAAATAAATAAACATTATTCAAATGATGAGCAAGGCTTGAAACATATACCAATGCACATAAATATATTTATTAGGTGTAATAACAAAATACAAAATTTGAAATTTAAATGTACTTCGACTATATGCATTGAAATGTTGTGAACAATCTTTTAAATAAAGACCACTCACTAACTATCTGTTTTTATTGCCTATTTTTAGATATCTTTTTATTAGAATCTATTTTAAGATGGCATTGGTATTGGCCTTAGTAATCAAAAATTCAAATTCAATACAATTCAAATTGCAAATTAATTCATGAGCAGCTGGCGCCATCTGTGGGCGAGCGGCTACAAAGACAAACTGTTGCTGTAAGCAAATTATATCTCGCACTGCAGATCTGGCAACGCCGAAGCAACAAGTTTTTAATTGAGCTGAACTCGTGTTGAGTTTGGCTCGCATTACGCACATACGAAGAGATTCTTATTGTTTGTGCATTTTGGAAACTAATGTATTATTAGGTGTTCACTTTTACAATGATGCAATAATCTCGTTCAAATTAAGAACCTTTGATATTATTTTAATAGCAAGAACCGCAAAGCCGGCAAGCACACTGTGAAGTCGTGCGCAATCACGGCACGCGCTCCGCTCTAGTTTTAACAGCTGTATGTCGCGGGTGGCTTTCATTTCGCATTTGTTTTATTTTCAATTCCGTCCACAAAAGCTTATTACGGCACACATATCTCAACTGCGAAGAACCAAACAACCAATAGGTAAATAAAAATACAAATCAATTCAAATAATTTCAACTAAAGAAGCAGCAACAACAGTTGCGCCTCGCTGGGCGAGTCTAAAGTCCAACTTGTTGCACTGTTGGCGTCGCCACTCATTGTTTTTGTTTGATATTTATATAAATAAAAATATAATAAATTATGTGTATACGTTTTAGGTACACTGATTAGAGAAATAGTTTGCTGACCATAATATTGAAAATGTCGGCACTGCTGAAAATACACAGAGGTGAGTTTAAAGAAAACAAACAATTTGACGATTACATAATTTAAATGTTTTGGGATGCGAGACAGAAAACATAAAGATAAGGCCCTTGGACAACTTATATAATGTTAGCAACGCATCATCAGATTGCCAAGAGTTCATAAAGAGAACTCCTCTGTTATGTGTAATCCTTATCACAGTTCTTGTCAATTAATGCGCTTTTGGAAATTGGTTTTGCAATCATTGATTATCTGTCGAATATTATTTACCATGCCCAGCTCACAAGCTCTTCACGCCCGCCTTTGTGCGCAGCGTTTCGGAGGCAGCAAAATATCCAAAGATAACCACCCACTACACTTTGAATCCGCGTGAAAAGGACGAGAGATGGAAGGAGGTGGACATGGAGCGATGCATCGAGGAGGTCGACTTAGTTATTGTTGGCGGTGGACCAGCTGGCATGTCAGCTGCAATACGTGCCAAACAGCTAGCTGCTGAAAAGAATCAGGTGAGCTTCTTATCACATTATGCGATGCTAAGTTGTCGAATCTTCATGTTCTGCATGTTTAGGAGATTCGCGTGTGCATTGTGGAGAAAGCCGCCGAGGCTGGTGGTCACATACTCTCTGGCGCTGTCATCGATCCGATTTCCATAAACGAACTGATACCTGACTGGCAGGAGCAGGGTGCGCCGTTGAACACGCCCGTGTCGAAGGACACCTTCTCTTATCTGACGCCCACCGGTCGCATCTCGATACCCATTTTCAAGGGCTGGCCCATGGACAATCATGGCAATTATGTTGTGCGTCTGGGTCACTTGGTCAAATGGCTGGGTGATCAGGCAGAGGCATTGGGCGTTGAGATTTATCCCGGATGTGCGGCCTCTGAGGTGCTGTTCCATGAGGATGGCAGCGTTAAGGGCATTGCCACGAACGATGTCGGCATTGCCAAGAGTGGAGCACCAAAAGAAACCTTTGCACGCGGCATGGAATTGCATGCGAAGACCACGATATTTGCCGAGGGCTGCCGTGGTCATCTGTCCAAGCAGATTATGGAGAAATTTGGCCTCAATGAGGGCAGCGACTCGCAAACTTATGGCATAGGACTAAAAGAGGTGTGGGAGATCGCTCCAGAGCATCATCAGTGAGTTTCAACATTGTTATAGACAAAGAAAGTCACTACTATTAATACATTCTTTTTAAGACCTGGTCTGGTGGAGCATTCGATTGGCTGGCCTCTGGATCGCTTTACGTACGGTGGCTCATTTCTTTACCATCTTGATGAGCCCACGCCCACCATCGCTGTGGGATTCGTTGTTGGATTGAACTACAAAAATCCTTGGATCAGTCCCTTCCAGGAATTCCAGCGTTTCAAGACGCATCCCAAAGTGCGGTCCGTCTTCGAGGGCGCAACGCGCATTGGTTATGGCGCACGTGCTATCAACGAGGGCGGCTTCCAGAGTTTACCCAAGAAGTTATCCTTCCCGGGAGGCTGTCTGGTGGGTTGCAGCGCCGGCTTCCTTAATGTGCCACGCATCAAGGGCTCCCACTATGCGATGAAGAGTGGCATGCTGGCCGCAGAGAGCGCCCTGGAGGCCATTGCTGAGGGTACGCAAACAACAGCGGGCATTGAGCCCATCAGCTATGCGGACAAGTGAGTTGAAATTAATTACCTGCGCACCTAAGCTAAATTCTGAAAAACTTATATTTTAGAATTAAGGAGTCGTTCATTTGGAAGGACTTGTACAAGGTGCGCAATGTGCATCCGTCCTTCCACAATCCGCTGGGTCTCTATGGCGGACTTGTGCTCAGTGGTTTCTCCATTTTCATGGGCGGCAGGGAGCCCTGGACGCTGACTCATAAAATACCGGATCACGAGTCGTTGAAGCCTGCCAATGTTAGTGAGCGCATTGTGTATCCCAAGCCAGATGGTAAAATCTCCTTCGATTTGCTGTCCTCGGTGGCGCTAACAGGCACCAATCACGAGGGTGATCAGCCAGCACATTTGACGCTCAAGGACGATCGTATTCCTGTTGATCACAATCTGGCCATCTATGAGGGACCCGAGCAGCGTTTCTGCCCCGCTGGCGTCTATGAGTATGTGCCCAACGAGGAGGGCGGCAATATGAAGCTGCAAATCAATGCACAAAACTGCATACACTGCAAAACCTGTGATATCAAGGATCCCAAGCAGAATATCAATTGGGTTGTTCCTGAGGGAGGCGGTGGCCCCGCCTACAATGGCATGTAATGCAATCTTCTTGCTTTGAAGAACGTAAAATACATGAATTATGCCACAATTGCATTTGATTAGTTTGTAATTCAAAAGAACAATAAGTCTAAAAGTACATGTGTCAAAATTGCTTGGAAATTATTTTAAAAATTGTAATTAACTGTAATTATGTAAGTCTGATATCGAAGTTGCAATAAAAGAAGAGTGAAATGTGAAATTGTGAAATTCAGTTGCCAAAAAGGTTTTTATTTAAAAGTTTCTACTTTTATGTTTAAAACATCAACTTATTTGGTAAATATTTCTTTTTTCCACAATCAATTTGTCAAAACCTTTCATATTCAGTGCACGGATAAAACTTGTTTACATAATATATATCATAATCATACATCATTTATATATAGCTGCTCTTTTTTGTTTTTGTTTCTTTTTTTAATATTTTTCACCAAAATTGTAACTAATTTTCGCCTAAACATAATGCGTACACTTACAAATGTGTACTGTAAATTATTTGAACAGAAATACATCGATGGTTATTACAATATGTGTATGGTATATTAAGTAATATCGATTTGGAGCGCACTTTACATTGATTACTTAGCTAGATGCATATCACTTAATTTGTATATTTTTAAACATATTTATCTGTTGTGTTTTTTAATGAGAGCGCTCTAAAGGTTTTATAAACTTTTAAACGCTTTTTTCTGGTACCCAATCATAGCTTAATTTCATGTTTAAATCTTATCAATATGGATCTGTACGTATAACTTGTTAGTTTGTGCTCATGCGGGCTTTTCTGTATGATTATCTGGACAACGAGTTGCAAATGGGACCACAATATATCTTTTGTTAGTAACATAAGTAAATATTTATAAAAATTGTGACTGTTAGCATTAGACTAGCATATACATAACATTAACAACATTTAATTTGCTAAACCGAAAACTAAACAATACAAATATTAAATCTATATTAGTTTAATTAAAAGACTCAATTGATTCTATAATTTATGTGCACACTGTCATCTTGTATATATGTGTATATATATATAAGTATGTTTTATGCATAAAGTCTTTTGCTTATTAACACGGTTTGCTTAAATTTCAACTAGACTGTTTTTATATCTTGTTCAGGTGCCACATAAATCGCCTTACAACAGTGCATTGGTTCAACATTTTATTCTAAATACAACTATAGTTACATTTATGCATTTACAAACTCGAACCTCGGCTGGAAACCATTAGACGAATACCTTGCACATATCTTTGTATCATTTATATTATTTTGTGGTCCCTGTGACCATAAAATCGCCTTGTAGACCAGCTATACAGTTCACTGCGCCAAATTCATCGTATATCTACCAAATATACATATATATATATATAAATGTATATGTATATGTGAGACTTCTTAACGTATTCATATCTTCATATGCCAATTAGAATTTAGCCTGCTCAATGAACGTTTTGTACATGATGTGCTGCTCTAGTTGAGTTACTTATCCATTTTGTCCAAGTTGTATTAATTTAATGTTAGTTTTAAAGCTTAGTTTAATTACATTTGTGTATGGTTGCATTAACTACATTTATTTAAATAGCACAAATAACACCTGTATTGAAATATTTTTCACCATCAAGTTTTAATTTTCATATTGTTATACATAAGTTCATTCAGCAAGTGATCGCTGTTCAACATTTATGTTTATGTTTTGTTAATTCAAGAGGCACTGTTTTTAAGGCAACACTACAGAGTGAAGTTTCAATTACCAGGATTTATTTACACATAACCAAAGATAGTAGGAAAACCGATTTTACGGGAAATATGGAAAAGTTCATTTGCAAATTATATGAAAAAATTCTTTTTGGGTTAACACAACGTACACATAACAATTGTAACATTACATTCAACACTCAATGTATTTGGTATAGATCATTTGATGTATATTTATACTTTGCTTATACATATACAACGGCCGCATAAACATCCATTTGTGTGTCTTTCTTCTTTGCCAGAGTGCTTTGTAAATTTGTTTAAAAATTTATTCTGTTCAAAATTGAATCTAAATAGTCTATTCGAAATTTCAAAAATTGATTTCAACGTTTTATGAAAGGCACTCTGACAAATTGGTTTCGATTAATTTAGACTTGTTATGGGAATTCTGCTTATATTATTATGTTCTTGTCCTTCTTTGTTAATATGTATCTTAATATTAATTCCTTCGAATTTTCAGTATATTGCTAGAAAATATGTAGCTTTGGCTACTTTATATTAATTATATACATATATATTTCTGCATATACATATGTACATATACATAGCTCAGTTTATTTTATATATATATATGTGTAAAGCTTGTTTGTTGTTCATCTCTGGGAAACCTGTAAAGTGTTTATATGTTTATTGTTTTTGTTTATTTGTTGTGCACTCGGATCGGTCATTTTGCGCTATATAAGTATGCACAGCTGTTACAGTCCACAGCATAAATAAAGTATACGTACTGTTGAATTAAATATGCAAATCCATATGTTTTTTCAATATTTTGCTTATTTGTTTTCGATTTTTACATATTGGCTTTATAAAGTGCAGCAGGTCGATCATATTGTGCTGGCGCAAATATTTACTGAGCGCGTTTACCTCTAAAATGTCTAAATATATATTCTTATGAACTTATGTATTTCAATAAAATAAATGGGCAATTGACATGCACACAGCCCCACCCACCTACATAAGTATGTATGATTAAAGGTACATGTTTACTTCTTCAGAAAGAAATATGAAATGATATGAATTGGGAAAATATATAAAATCAAATAAAAGAAGTAGCGACCGCAACTGAAATTGTTTATAATCATTTTATTTAAATTATATTTTGTGTTTTGAGTTGTTTTTTTTTTTTTTGTTTTTTTTTTTTTGTTTTACAAACTGCATTTAAAATTGTAAATCGTAAATGGTAAATGTAAAAATACAAAACTTAAGGCGCAACATTTGAAAAAACGCTTCAAATCGAACAGAAATTCACTTTTAAGTTAATTACAAATTATGACTTCGTTTTGCTTAGAGAAGAAGAGAATAAAGTCTATAAAATAGGGGGGCGCTTAAGAAAATTATAATTATAATTAAATCAAGCTTTTCTTTCTTTGCAAATACCGCGCTCTTCTCTCTCTCTCTCTCTCTCTCTTCCTTTCTCTCTCTCTCGCTCCCGATCTCTTACTGTCCCACCCGACTCACTCTCACAAACACAACTAAATCTTAGATCTATTGTATTAAATTAGAAATTAATAGTTAAATTAAAATTAAACTGAGTCGTTGAATAAAATAAAATATATATTTATAATTTGTATTGCAAGTGTTGTGCACAAAACCTCATAAACCATATTCATAAATTGCACTTCAATTAATTAGGAAATTATATTTAAGCAAACAAAAACCAAACTTGATGTGATTGCATAATGTTTTTGAGTACATTTTCATGTGTGTGTGTGTATGTGTGTTTTTGTGGGGGTGTGTGTATTTTCAAGGGAGATTTTACAATTATGTGCTTAGATTGTAAAACTTGACCTCATCTCATAATTACATTTGTTTATATTTTATATATCATATAGTGTATGACTTGCATGTATTACGTATCTTGTAATTTTATTTGTAGTGATTTTGTTGGTTTAAAACTTATTGACGTTCGAGTGCTTATGTACAAGATGTGTGTAGGTGTGTTTGCTTGTTGTTGTTGTTTTTGTTGACTTAAAGTTAACATTAAATTGAATTAAACTAAATCAGCTCAACACACTTAACAACTAACTAACTGTCGCACTGTTTGAAAACTTGACTCTCTTGCGCTTAACTTTAAACATCAGTTTGTTTTGTTTGCATCTTATTTGTATTGGTAATTAACTAGCTACGGCTTTCAAAACGGCTCTCAGTTTAAGGGGGCCAGTTCAAATCGGCGCACAAAACTAACACATCAAGATTTATAAGGGTGTATGTGTAGTTGGTATATACTATATAATTTAAAATTATAACTATTATATGTATATATATATATATATATAGATATATACTACATATAGTATTATAAATTATATATTAGACAATAATTGTAGATATGACACTGTCACTTGTTTTTTGCTTAAGCTATGAAAAACAATAACAAAACTTGTCGCTTCCAGCTGACTAATCAAAACTATTGCACTGGTCTGGAAACGGTTCTGTGCTCTGTTCTTGCTGTTGCTGTTGATGATGTTGCTGATGTTGTTATCGCTGCTCGCTACTCGCTACTCGCTACACGCTTCTCGCTACTGCGCCTCATGCTGCTGCATGCCATAGTTAACAGCCAGATGTTGGCCATAGCAATCATAGCCGCTGCCACGCTGACCATAATTGGGCACATTTAGAAACGCACGATTTGCAGACGTCTCTTTGCGCTGTGGCGGCGGCATCATTGCCAGATCATCGCTGTTGCTGACTGGCTTCTTGTTGCTGATGTTGTGATGTTGCTGTTCTTGTTGTTGTTGCTGTTGTTGCGACTGTAGCTTATAGTTGCTTGAAGCAGGGCCACGTGCCGGCTATGTGCCCCAACCGCCAGATATTCTCGGCCTTTTGTGATTGGGCGCATCGTAATCACTCAACTGTTGCTGTTGTTGTTGCTGCTGATGTTGTTGTTGTTGTTGCTGCTGCTGTTGTTGCTGTTGCTGATGTTGTTGTTGTTGCTGTTGCTGCTGCTGTTGTTGCTGTTGTTGCTGCTGCTGCTGTTGCACGGCAACGGCTGCTAGGCGCACATCCTGTTCGCTGCCAGGCGCACCTGCGTTTAAGATAATAAAATCTGTTAAACTATTAGTTTGAGCTGTACAAACGGTAAATGTGTGTGGCAGCAGGCGCAGGGGCTTTTTTAGGGCCAGACGCAATGGCATTCAACGTCTGGCAAACTTTCGGTTTATGTGTGAGTGTGTCTGTATGTGTGTGTGTGTGGGTATGTATATGTGGTGTCTGTGTGTGTGTGTGTGTGTTAAATGAGCACGAGTGTTTGCTCAGGTTAACTGGTGGATTAGTGAAGAAATCAAAAAACAAAAGGCAGGCAATTATTAGATATTTGTTGTTTGGCTAAGAAACCGAAAACGTTGGCATTTCAATTGATATTCAGTCTGGCGAAACGTATTGGAAAATCATAAAAATATTTACAAAATTTTGATGGAAGTGTATACAAAAAAATAGAGCTGTTTAGCTATCGATGGCACAAAACAATCGATAAATATCGATAGCAGCTGTTCCAAGATTTAAAAATCTCTTAGTAAATTTACACATTTCTTTTTTTATATTTATTATAGCTGCTGTACAAGTTCTATAAGCTATAACATAATCTGCAATCATATCGTTATTATCGATGCTGTTATCGATTGCTAATCAGCTCTGGCATGTCTTCAAGTGTGTTCTTTTTTTGTGTGTGTTTCTTTGTGTGATTTATGCATGTAGAATCATTTGATTATGTGTGTGTGTGTGTGTTTTGTGTGTTTTTAAATGTTTTTGTATGCTTTTGCTTGTGCTTTTGGCCAATTTACCGGCAAAATTCCATCTAGAATTATGTCCCATAAGCGCGCGGTACGGATATCCTTCATACTTATCATGCCCTAAAAATTGTCATATATAGTTGTTGTTGTTAATTGTTGGTTAATCAAACGAACAAAATAATTGATTTGAGGCAGCGATACATAAATCGGCTGCAATCCTAAGTAGCGGCACAGGCGCCGTATGCGTAATTTAATATTGCACATACGCTGCATGGGCTGTCACTAAATTGAAATCTTTCATTTTTTTTATTTATTTATTTTTATTTTTTGGATAGCATTAAGAGACATGCCGCAAAAGGAACACAATTAACATAGATATCAAATATCAAAAAGATCTCAAAATTAGTAGAAAAACAAAAATTGATTAAATTTGCAAGCGACATTTTTGGATTGATATATAATTGTTTTTTGGCGAAATATTTGAGAAATTGGACATACCTGGTGTGGGTGTTATATGGCCGGTGGATGAGGGCCGTGAATTGGGCATGACCAGGTGCTGTTGCGAATGACTTAGAACGCTCAGGTTGGTGGCCTGCTCGGCGCTGCCGTTTGTCCCACCACCGCCAGGTGTTCCCGTTAGCACGCTTGCGCTGCCCAACTGTGCATTGATGGCAGTCAGAACATTGGCAACGCCACCGGCTGTGGATACATTGCTGCTGGTGCTGCTGCTGCTGGAGCCGCTGCCCGTCGATCCGTTGCTATTATGCTGATGGCCACCACCGCCGCCGCTGGCGGAGAGATCGCGCGGCGGTGACTGCGGCTCCGCCTTGACCTTGATGGAGACGGGTGAGCTGGCGGGCGGCGGTGTGCTATTCGAGACAGCCAGATGCGATAGACTGCAAGGCAGATTATGATGTTGGTCGCCGTTAAGTGTTAAGTGCCTGCTGGGGCTGCTGCTGCTGCTATTCGCCGGGCTCGGGGCCTGGACTACCCACCTAGTGTGCTGCACGAGACCCTGATGCCACTGCGGCAGGCTCATTATGTCCGCGCTCATCGCACCCGACTGCGAAAAGTCCTGCGCCCCAAACGAGTAGCTAGTCAGCGGCGGCATCGGCGTCTGCAGCGTCACAACCGGCGTATTCAGTGACGTCTGGCTCTGGCGCGGCTGCAATTATTTCCATAATTCATTTAAAGTTTAAATTGTTTTCTTCAACTGATGCTGCTCAGTTCTACAAATTAAAAATCATTGTTGGCATTGGAAGCAGTAATTACAGTTTGAAGCTGCCATTAGAGTTAGATATTCATGACTCGATTGTCACGACAAGACAAAGACAATAAACAAGTTTATTATTGTTTGAAGAACTAAAAACGGATCTGCAGGTTACTAATTATCAACAACTAAAGGAAGTACTTATTTCAGGACTTGCATCAAAAAGTATAATAAAATAATCCACTGTCAATCGGATTTACCAAGCTGAAATTCATATTGCATAACATTTAAACTAAGAAGCAATCAAATTTCAATCAATTTCTGTTTTAAACTCAATCTTAAATTACAGAAAATAAAAATAAATATTTGTAATTTGATTTAAAGTGTTTGGGTTAGTTTATCTAAATGGAGATCTAGAAGAACCCTTTTCAATCCTTAAGCTTATTCCAAATTATATAGACTCACATCTGCATAGGCGACATCGTCCGCTGTCGCAGACATATTCGGCGCTATAGTGGGCGGTATTACGACACGCAAATTGGAAGCCCTTCCATTCTGGCTGCCCGGCGATTGCTGCTTAATGGGCAAATGATGCGCTGCAAAAATGGGGATTTAATTGTTTAATACATTTTCGGGCGACGTTGACCTGGGGTCGAGTGACTCTATTATTATTAAGTGTATATGTGTGTGTGTGTGTGTGGTCAAGGAGTAAGGACTTAGGTGTGTGTGTGTGTGACATTTAAATAACACGTTTGCTAATACTGAACTAATTGGATGTATTATGTGAGATGTGAGAGTGTGTGTGAGTGGGTCTGAGTGTGTGTGTGTATATTAAGGGGGCCCTTATGTGTAATATGAATATTGTGATGATTATGCCCACCTATGCCAGGACTGGGGCCTGGACTGGGTGATCCCACAAGCGGCGAATGTGAATGTGGATAACCGTTTGACATCTCCAACATGGTACCCGATGGATAGACTGATGAATGAAATATATAATAGAGTAAATATATATGCAATCAGTTTATCACCAACAATTTTTGTGATGAAAGAAATATTGAAACAATAGCAACAACAGCAAATTTGCAGGCAATGTTACAGATTAGATAGAGAACGCAGCAGGTAACTCCCAAACAGTTGAAACACTATTAATAAATCGAAATTAGCTGCCTAAACGAGTTGTGTGCATGCAAAAACAAAAAAAAAAAAACAAACTAAAGAGTTAAGTGTTTAACTACTCTAATTAGGTGAGGTAAAATTAATAAAATACAGTCACAAAACTGAAAGAAAATATTAACTAGTAGGATTAACGAGTAGCGAGTAACTAGTAGCGAGTAACGAGTAACTAGTAGCGAGTAACGACTAACTAGCAAACATAAAACGTGAATGCAAAAAAAAACCAAAAACAATAAACAAAACAGAAATTGAAATTAAATGAAAATTGTGCACCCGCGACACTGTACTAACTTATTAAGGACATCCCACCTGAATCCGTCTCCGAACTCGATGGACGTGGGCTGATGTTTGTGTGGGACATTTGTGGGCTGGCCTGCAGCAGATTCTCACCGTAGGAGCCGGGCACCGGTACCGATACTGGCAGCGTATAACTCGTATTTGGCATGGGCCGATTGGGCGCACCGTTACCACCACCACCACCTCCGCCGCCGCCGCCGCCACCGCCGCCATTACCGCCGCCACCACCCGTAACACTGCCAATGGCCATTTGGTTGCGCTGCATCATATTCTGAAATTCCTCGTCGATCTTATTGTATTTGGCTTCGGTGCGCGGGGTGAGCGTGTAGTCGGCCTCCGCTTCGGGTGAATCCGGTGACATGACGCCGTTTTTGTTCTCCTTCTGTAAAATGAAAACAAGAGAGAGTGAGAGAGAGAGAGACAGTGTGAGAGATAGAGAGAGGGACAGAGAGAGAGAGACTGGATGAGAGTGGGCGAAATGGTTGTGGAGGCAAGTACTCGTAATTGGCCGTGACGAGCTAAACGGATGGTGCATGATGATGATGGTAGGGGCTGGGAGGGGCTAGCCTAGTAGGCACAGAACGGGTGGGGGGAGGTGGGTGCTTGCGCACTTGGCACTTGACATGTCGCCGCTCTGTTGATGTGCTAAATTATGTAAATCTTGTCTACGCTCTGCATGGCATTAACATTACAAAACAATTTAAAAGACACCAAACAAAGACAGCAACAACAACAACAACAGCAATGGCAACAACAACAATGTTGCGACAATGTCCGCATTAGAAATGCAAAATACATTGGCGTCTCCAAGCGCGCCTCCACCCGCCTGGCCCTCCTCATGCCCTAAAATGTCTCTGTTGTTAGGGCCAAAACGTAAACGAAACGAAAACGTTTTGTTTTGTTGTGTTTTGTTGCACAGTTGCATAGCTGTTGTTGTTGTTGCTGTTGCTGTTTTTTCATGTTTTGTGCTCTGTTTGTTTTCCGCGTGGCTGCTGCGCTTTTCACAGCTCACTTGACTTTTCATAATTTTATGCAACACGCCAAGTGCCAGCCGCAATAAATATCGATAGCGATTTAGGTTTTGTTTAACTAAACATTATATGCATTATTATTATTATTATTATTATTATTATTATTATAATTGACTCGGTAAAGTAAGTTGCAGAAACTTGATTTACGATGGCTGAAATTGAGGAATAAAAACTGAACTTACCTCAATGATATTTTTGTTGGTCAGCGATTCGTGTGGCTCATTGTATTCGGTGTATTTGAGCAGCACGCGATCCATATCGGTGCTGGCATACTGATAGAGCTTGTTGCTGGACGAGAAGATGATCAGCGCTATTTCGCAGTCACACAGCACGGACAGCTCGTAGGCCTTCTTCATAACGCCGAACTTCCGCTTGTTGAAGGTCACCTGCAGCGGATACAGACGAAGAGCGACAGAGATAGAGATAGAGAGAGAGAGAGAGAGGGAGAGAGAGAGAGATAGAGATGGATAGGTTAGGTAAAAGGTAAGGTTCCCAATTGCTTGTTCAAATATTTATGCAAGTGTGGCCAACTGTAATTAGACGCTCGCAGCAAGACTGCTTGCGACCAACTGCGATTGGTAATGAATCGATTATGGCCAAGTCAAGGGCAGTGGGAACAACTATTGTTGTTACCAGTTATGACGCGTTTACAACTTGGTTAGGCATTAACCTTTACGTTGCCGCAAATGTCCGCTGCAGGAGCTGGTTCAACTAGCCAACTGAAAGTCACGCACACCATGTGCGACGGGGTTTAACTGAACCAAAGCAACAGTTAACAACAACGTTAAGTTAACACTTAAGGAAGTAAGTTACTAGCTTCCAAAAAATATATATTATTGGACTTTGTTTGTGATCAAATTAATATGGCTTGGCTTGTCTTGGCTTTAATAGCATACAAATGAACTTGAAACTGGTATAGCTAATGGCTGAAAAGCTTCCATTTCGTCTTGTAAAGAATTTATTAACTATTCAAGTTAAGGAAAGCATTTCTATGGAAACGACTCAATTGATATTTTGATGAAGCACACAATAATCCTAGCCGTAAGTGGCATGTTAAATATTATGTATACGCAGCGTTTAACTCACCTGTCGATTGCGTTCGTCGGTGATGCGTGAAATTTGAATTTTTTTGCGACCCATGGCAACAGATTCCGATTTGATACACCCAAATCCCGATGACAATTATAATAATAATATCCAGTTGCTGTTGTTCTTCCTCTTCTTCCTCCTCCTCCTGCTGTTGTTGTTGGCTTAAATGTAAGGAAGCAGTTGCCTTACAGCTTTTTGTTGTTGCTGTTTTTGCTGTTGCTGTTGTTGTTGTTGCTGTTCTTGCTGTTGTTGCTGTGGCAGACGTTGGGCATATTTAATAAATACATACATATATTGCTCTATGTATATATGTATATATAGTTGGCGCTGTGTATAAGTGCTGGACGGCTTCTCGAAACGGCAAAAATGTTTGTCTTGTTTGTTTTCTGTTTTCTGTTTTTTGTCTTTGTTATTATTTATTGTTTGCTCTTGTGATTGTTTTTTTTTCTTCTTCTTCTTTTGTATGTTAAATAAATATATGTATATATGTATGTTGCAATATAAAGTGTATTCTCAGGTATCTGCAAGGAAAAAGGAGAGAAAATTAATACTTGTATAGGCAGGTGAACAACAAGCAATTCCCACAGTTCCAGCACCACCACCACCACCACCACCACCAAGTGGAGCCTAGCCCAACTAGATGGCTTAACCCACATGCCCATTGACTTCAAAAGGATACCCTGAGCTGGGCAACTTGTTGACGCTTCATTGGCCACGTGCCGAAAGTTCAATGCACCTCACCACACACAATTGCGGTCGGTCCAGGCGCTGACCCATTTTACCCGTGTAGCTGTGTGTGTGTGTGTGTGTGTGAGTTGTGCCTACTGTTCCCATTAAGGACGTTACTTGGATTAATTTATGTGCGTTTTTTTTTTTTTTTCATTCTAATATATTGGAATAGCCTTCGCTCTTCATTGAGCGCGGCTCGGTGGACACGCTCTCACGCGTGATTAGCACCGTTTGCCTGCACACGCTTTGATGTCCTTCAGGTGTCCATCAGCCAACGCACACACGCACACAGAGCAGCAATCAACAACAACAGCAACAACAACCCAACACCCACATCTAATGAGAGCATGCGAATTGATTATTTATCAAAGCAAGGCAAAAGAAAAAAAAAAAACAAACAAACTTATATTAAAAGCACACATCGAATAGTTTTGGGTTTTCTTTTAAGTGAAGAAAAGTTTGCCTTAATTGCTGCCAAACAAAACTCGACTTCTTAAAGCTGAATCATTTGCGAGCTATTCAAGTATCAATTATCACAAAATACTGTGCAATTTTTAGTTAGTGCTAAGCCAAGTGTTTTTGCCTAGATACATTTATAAACTTTATTTAACAGTTGTGTTTACTTTAAAATTACTTTTGTAAATCGCATTCTACTCTTACTGATTGCTTTAATTTGGTAATAAAGAGTTGTTGGACTCAGTTGTACTCTGATATTCTGTTAAATATTGAAGTTTCTTTCTTAAATTTGTGTGTTGCTTAAATTAAGGTTTTCGTTTTGTTTGGCACGCTTTAATATACCCATTTAATGCAGGATATAAAATATAACAGACGCTAGCGGCTACTGTCAAGGCACGTGGCACAAAACGCGAGCAACATCTCAGAGCAACTTTTAGTAGCCGGCTGTAGATGTATGTATGTGTATATGTCTGTGTGTGTGTATGTGTGTGTGTGTGTGTGTGCATCTGTGTGTGTCTGTGCTCGTTTTTGTGCGTCTGGCTGTGTAAACATAGCAATTCTTGTTGCTCGCCACGCAGGACCTGTCACGGCGGGAAAGCGCAAATTTCCGAGTGCGAGTGCCGGAAATCGAGGCAGATGAATTTCAATTGCTCAGCTCAGCTCAGCCCGGCTCGGTTCGGCTCGGCTCGGCTGTCGCTGTGTGTTGTGTCCCTTTGTCGCCAGCGAGCTGCTTGTTTGTCCTCCGGCCGGGACAACGGCGCTGCCAAGGCAACGTTTTGCCTTTGCTTGGAAATGAGTGAGCCTCACGCAGCAACAACAACGACCTACGCAATATGTTTCAGCTTTCAACCCTGGCCTGCCAGCTGGGGTAAAAACTGGATTGGTTTGGGGCTGGGGTCTGGGGTCTGGGGTCGGGAAGTCCACGTGCGGCAACCTTGACGTACAACCAAATAAGGACACAGGGCAACCAAAAACTCGATACCCAAATGATTATGTGGAGCGTGCGTGCGTTTTGTATATGACATAAATGAAATAAAAGATATTCATAGAGGAAACAAAAAATAAAGGCGGAAGCCTAAAGAGTTTCATGTCAGTGAATCAATATTGTATCGATAATGCGCGAGTGACGCGACGATCTGAGGTATTAAATAATAAGTAATCGTAGTTACTCACTGGAGAGCGAACAAAAGTTTCGAGTTAGTCATTGCCCTAAGCCACAAAAGTCGGATAAAATGTAATGCACATTACGCATTCGCAGCGTTGCACACAAGCTGGGAACCAACGCAATCGAATCAAGTTATGTTTCCATCTTAAAGCAATTGAAACACATAATTGGCAGAGCAACTTGAGCGCCAGATACAAAGTAAAACGGGATTAATATCCTAGGTGTCAAACATCTCCCTTAATAAAGATTTAAATACTTTAAGCAAACAACCCCAAAAGGTTCATTGTAATTAAAAGAGAAGCGCAAAAATCGACACCTAATCCAAAATTTGGGGTCAACAAACAACAAGGACATTCAACTAACATATTGACAGTAATCAGGAAACATATTGACTCAATATTGATAGCTCTGCTATGCTGTATGCTCCTGCTGATCTTTTCGATCCCAACAAAGCAGCTCTGATATGGGTAACTATATATAAGGCATTAACCGCTGGCTGTGGTTAGACACAAGACCCAAGTGTATATGTTATCCAGTTTATATTTTTAGTGAAAGTCCAACGATAAATAAAAACTAAACGCAACAAATCGAAGCTCAACCTCCAAACCCGATAAGCACCCGCATTAAGTCTCAGCAACAACAACAACAACAACAATAAATGCGAGAAATGCGTCACAGAACTCAGCACGGAACATGAATAATTGAAGCTGCTTAGTGGTTGGTCAGGCAAAGGGAGATGAGTCAAAGTGGGGGTTGGCTACGGCTGGGCTGGGCTGGGGGTTTGTAGTGGCGAAGCGTCGCTTGGCATCTGTCAATTAAAGCATTGAATCGAGGCACGCGCGTGTGTATCAAATAAGCAGCTTATTAACTGTGTAAGCACTAATTAAAATATTCGATTTGCTTCAATGCAATACATGAAACTCAATCAACAATGCGAATGCAATATGAGCTTAGCTGGCAGAGACAACATCAAAGATACACTCAACCACCCACACACACACACACACAGTGGCAAATGGTGGCAATGGTGGCAGCACCAAATGCGCAAATTATCGGCTTGAATTACAAATCTATAGCATACTTATGGGAGCCCATAGAAATATGCTCAAATTAAACCAGTTTTATATATCTTTAGAATTGAATATTGATAATAAATGCATTTAATGCATAAAGAAGCCCACTATAATCCCTATCCTGTTGAACAGGACATTGAGTATCTTAAATATGTGGAATGGAATTTAATTATTAATTACATTTGAAAGTATTTAAGCAAAGTGCTTACTTTACTTTTACTATTTTATTTATTTCTTCTTATCATTTATTTTGTTTTATTATTTTAGATAATCAAGTGTAGACCTTTGTTTTCGCTTTGACGCTGCTGCTACTTATCAAAGAAGCAGTGGCAGTATTATCAATATGTGAAATTTCCTGCTACTGATGGTGCTGCTGCTGCCGCTGCCACTTGCCACTTGGCTGCTGGTCGTTGGTCGTTGGTCAAGCGATTAGATAGTCCCGCTTAAGTTGGTCAAAATCGAAAAGTAAAAGTAACACAACAATCATAAATCCAAATGACACGTCACAGGATTGTGTGTGTCTGTGTATTGTTACCAAAAAAAAAAAAAAACAAACATAAGAAAAGAAAGTTAGGCAGTTGCACACGTGCCCAGAGTTACTAATTGCAAGCAGACGCGGCACATGAGCTAATCAACCCGGACATAGGGCTGCGCACTTGCCACACGTGGTTGCAGCAACTGCGAAAAAATGTTGCCCTCGGGTCAAAACTTAACACAGTTCGTTGCTGCAACAATTAAACAGCTGCGGTATGTCGCAGCTTGACTGGGTCAGCAGCAACAGCTACAGCAGCAACAGCAACACACAAGATGCCACTTGAGCACAGCCAAGACACAAACAACTAAACAAAAGGAAGGAAGGAAATTAGTGAAAGAAGCGCAAAGATCTCTGAAGACAGCAAAAGGATGTGGTTTACTCTGTGTGGCATGTGTGTCAAGAATGGCGCTTCTTGCTGTTGTTGCTGCCAATTAGAAGCTGGCCAAACATTTGCCACATTTTAATTGGCCCAAAAGACATTGCCAGCAGCAGACACAGATCATTAGGCAAATGGCAACAAAATAAAAGATAGAAATTTGCCTTTGGATATGAGTTAGTTAACCACTGTTCATTTTAACTGCTTAGCAAGTCACTTAAATAAAATGAAAATAATAATTTATAAATGCATCTAATATGATATATTTTGTTCAAATCATCATCATTTATTCTCTCGTTTCCTAACTTTGTCTCTCATATTTACATCGGCTTCTCGCTTTACATCTTTCATCCTGATTTGCACAATTCCAGGAATTGAAGTGAGCTTTTCAGATTTCTGTTTTCTGTGCTAATGAATGAAATGGGAGGAATGCAAAAAGTCCTAACTACAAACAGATATTCTGCCCTTAAGTTGCGCTCTGACTTAATCCATCTCTCCTATTAAAAATGAATGAAAATGAATTTAAAGGAGCAATTCAAAAAGGCTCGCTTTATAAAATAATAAACTAACCTTCTGCTTTAGTCTTGCTCTCTTCACTAATCCAACTTATGCCTGATCTATCTGTCACTTCTAATTAAAAATCATCATCATCAATCATTAAATCTCTTTCTATCTCTGACTAAGTCTGTTTCTCTCTCTGCTTTTGTCTCCCTCTCTTAAATACATGTAAGGCCTGCATATTTATTTACAACTTAAAAGTACAAACACCCTTTATGTCTCATCAGCCAGAAAAGTTTTGTTTTAAAAGATTGTGCACATTTGTTGATTCAGTTATTGTGGTTGTTGTTGTTGTGTGGGTTTCGTGGTTTTCTTGCGATGAGACATCTTAAATTATTTGAATAAAATGTATCGCTCGCAATTAGCAAGAATTGATTGTTGCTGCTGCTGCTGTTGTTGTGTTTGTTACGATTTACTGCAAGTAATTTATGCACATTTTAAACTTTTCCGTATTATTTTGGATGAATGAACTTTTGAACGACTCGGAAAACCAGTTGTTGAAGATGCTGTTGCTAATCTCAAGTAAAGCATTTGTCAGTTACACACACACACACACACACTCACACACAACCAGTTACCACTCATAAATTGCATTTTTTAATGCAGTCCCAAAAGCAACATAATAATAATAAAATCATATAATAAACTCAAATTTATGAACACGTTTGCTGCAAATTGTAATTATATTACAAATTCTTTTCAGCAAGATCAGCTTGTGTTGTATATTGAGAGTTCAGTCTTGGAGTCGTATTTGGAATGGAATTCCCGCCCAAAGCTGCCGCATTTCACTTTCGCTCTGTCACAGATTAATCAACTGTTTTGATCAGTTTTCGGTTCGGTTCGGGTTGGTTCGGTTCGGGTCGGGTCGTGTCTGGGCCTGTGTCTGGTTAGTGTTAATGTGAGCCAATCAACGCATCTGCCGATTGATATAATCGTAAATCTTAACTTAATTAGCGCCACGCGCAGCACAGCGTTTTAAAACGCGTCTGAAACGCGTCGTTGCCGCTGCCACTGAGCCGCATACAACACATTTCACATTTAGTTCCGCTGTTCGATGACACTTTTGGATAGTCGCAACAGAAGCTGAGCCGAAATTGGAGACCATAAATGGAATATTTGAAGATATTTGATAACATTTCTTCCCCATTATTTTATGGCTTTTTTTATTCCTTCTCTTATTTTTGATTCCCCAAAAAGTGTTTCATGTATAAAAAAAGTTGTCTAAAAAAAGTCTAAAATCTATTTGTGACTTCAAGAACGTTTGCCAAAAAAAAAAAGGAAAAAAAAAATCAAATTGTTTTTGACTCTACACACTTTCTATTCGACTCTTATCTCGTCTGCAACTGCAAACATTTTTCAATTGCATTAAAAATGTTCGATAACAAGACGATACCTGAGAAGAGTCAAGGTTATTTTGGCCAGCACGCGTCCTATGCTCAACCGGAGCCCGCACCCCCTACCCGGAAGGTGACAAGCGCTGAACTACTTCGGACTCTTCTATGTTCTGATATCTTATCTGTACACAATAAAGCAATGCACACACATGTGCCTGAAAGAGAGTGAGAGTGAGACAAGGGAGAGGCGGAAGAGCGTTCAAGGCAAACAAACATAACAACAACAAAAAACAATCACAAATACATAAGCAAAAACAATAGCAACAACAAGTTCAAATATAATAATTATAATCATTAAAATGTGACACAATCGCAACAACAATTTCATAAACTGAAGAGCCGCAACAAAAACAATTGGCAAATATGTATAGATTTATACATATATATTACGTATATGTACACATATATATATATATATATATATATACATATACGTATACGTATTTGTACGGGTACCTTTTTGGGGCTTTTGATAAGGCCGAAAAACTCTCGCTCTCAATTGAGATAGTGTGGCAACAACAACACAACGCAGCAAACCTTATCTTAAGAATTTGTTGAGCAAAAGACAAAAAAAAAAAAAAAAATATATGAAATTCGATTGCAAATTTTGGTTGTTATCAGAAAACAAAAAGAAAAACAGTTCGAACGCAACCACACTTGAAAACTTTTGCCAAATTATTGATTGATAACGAGAAACTCTCGCTCTCATTTGAGATAGTGCGTCAACAACAAAACTACAACAAACCCTTATCTAAATAATTTGAAAAGCGCAAATTTTTTCCGTCCCAACGAAACTTTTTTGCCACATAATTTATTATTGTTAACAATGATTTCGTTATGCTCATTCTTAATTATTTCACTTCTTTCCTTGCCTTTTGTTATAGGCCTAGGCTAAAGGTTTTGCCTTTGTGCCGCCTACGTTAAAGTCCGCCGGACCGGGCAAGAGCCCGTACATCAAATTTTTTTCATGCTATCGGATGTCAATTATGTAGCAGGTGATATTAAATAACATTTGAAAATTCTTACACGCCGAAAAAAATATAATATGTGCTGCTCAAGTGCTGCACTGACAGAAGAGCATTTGGGGACTAGATGTGCAAGTTTAGTTTATATCAAACTAAAGAATTATTTTATGTAAATGATATAAAAAAAGAGAACATTTTTTATAATTTTTTTAATCTAAATTTGAAATTTCAAAACTATAAATTTGTTAAATTTTACTTCAAGTGAAGTTCTATTTCAGTTGATTAAATGGAAAACAAAAATCATTAATGTAATTATTATTTTTGATTTTATAAAATTAGTAACGGAAATTCTTTGAAATTTTAGCTGAGCGTATCAAACATCAAAATACTATCTTAAGGAAACTAAATAATTATTTAAGGATTATTTATTTTATTTCATTTCAATTTCATTATTATCTAATTTATGTTTTTAAAGTCTGCTTAGCTTATTAATTGATCAAAACAAATGAATCTGAGTACGTTCTTTTTAGTTCATTAAATGTGGAAGTCGTTCAATTTTCTAGGTCTTCCAACTGTTGGACACTACTTGGAAGTGCAATGTCTCATGCCCCAGCCCAGCTGGATGATAAGGCGAACGAAGTCAGTCGACAGAATTTTGCATGGCATATTAAAGCCCTGCAAAATGCAGCAAACAAACAGTCGGGCAGTTATCAGAGGCACGCAGGCAGGCAGGCAGGCACTTGGTCAATCACTCATCAATTCATACAGTTTGTCAATCCATCCATATGAGCAGCAACAAGAACTACATGCAAGAAGCGCTGATAACGTGTGTGAAGCAGTGGAAATGGATTTGAACTTCGCTGGAAGCGTCGAGTCTATATGCATGTACATAAAAATATACATCTATACATTTATACATATATGAACATGAAAATAATATATGTACATATGCACATGTGTCTATATGAATCTGTATTGTATTGGCTGCTTATCAGTTTTGGCAAAAGTCGACTCAGACACACACAAACACACGCAGCAGACACAAACACACTCGCTGGAATTGAGCAGATGTTTGTGTGCGTATCTGAAGGTTTGAAACATTTGAGCATTAAATGCAAAAAAAAATAAAAATCATAATAATAAAACGAATAAGAAAAGTAAAAGGCCCGATATAAATTTGTGTATTTCTGTTCATGTTGTTGTTGTTGTTGTTGTTGTTCTGGTTGATATTTTGTGCGTGTGTGCTTCTACATCTATAAGAAATTTGATTGCAATGCGAACTGATAGGTGGAATGACGTCAGAGTGCGGCTAATAAATGAAGTAACTCGTCTAGCTAAAGCGTCATAAAGAACTGTAAAATCCTTAGCCACATTCAGTTATAATATCTAGTAATTATCTATACAATTTAATTGTTTTTTCAACTTTATAATTGCATAATTCCTATTATGATAATCGTTTTATGAACTTTCTGAAAACTTACATGATTTACAAAATTCTCAAAAATTCCTCATTTAGTGAGCAAAAATGTTGCTTTTATTTTTTGTATTGTTTATAACTTTTTGTTTATTTATTCTTTGTTTGTTTGTTTGTAATATAAATGTCTCAAAAGCGTGTGCTTTATTTGCATATAAAATACGTTTTAAAAATGTGTCTCTCAAAACTTTCACAATTTTTTACACAAAATGGTATTTGTATTTGAACAATTGGTATTTTATTTATTTATATTTTTTTATATTTTTTTTTGTAAATCTTTCAAGTATTTGTTTAATTTTTTTTGTTATATATTTTTTATGTTTCTTTGGCAAACAAACACAAATGGCTTGAAGTCGATAAGTGTTTGTTTTGTTTTGGTTTGTAAAACAAATTTTAATTGTTATGATTGTAAATATTTATAAACAGAATTAGAATTGCCAGACACAAGCGGGGGGGTGGACGGCGACGGGCGGGCAAGCGCCTCGCGAAATAAAAGTTAAAAATAAAATGTTATAAGTGGCAAACGCATTGTTGTTATTTATTTATTTATGCTTGTTTTCAAAAAAGAGATGTATTTTTGGAAATAGACGTCAAATTGTTTATAGATTGGATTGGTAAAAATAAATGAATGCGCGCCGCGGCGGCATAATTTGCCTCATTTGCTTGCACCTTTTAATATTATTAGAAATGTAAATATAATTTTATTTTTAAATTTCTTATACTTTTTGTTTTTAGTTTTGTATTTGTTGTATGATGTTGTCCCCAAGTGAACGAAACAATCGCGCAAGAAAACGCGGAACAACCGCGAACGAAACGCGGAGACCTGAAACCCAAAAGAAGCGGCGCTGCGAACGCGTACGAACGTACTGACGGATACGCAGAGCCGTTGACGTAGTCGCACGGCGCACAGACACACACGGATACACACGGTGCCGACGACGACGACAGCGACGGGTATCTATCGGTATCGGTATCGCTCTGCCTGCGAATGTGTGAGCATGTGTGTGCTTGTTTGTGTGTGTGTGAGTCGGACGGGTACGCGTGTTGCCGTCGCCTCGCGAATGCACTGAGGATGTCGAATGAATCTCGTAATATTCGTTGTATGCCCGAACGAGTGTAGCCAACACACACACACACACACAATAATACTCACTCACACAGTTATAAAGAGCGCACTGAGTGGACAAAAGCTCACCCATACACACACACACACACACACACACAGCCATACACCGCACGGCGTCATTCTAACGGTTTATGTGCGTGTATGTGTGCAACAGATCTGTGTTTTGTGTAACAAAATATCCCACTCATACATTGACACAGCTCGCCAGCGCGCGCTCTCTCTCTCTCTCTCTCACTCTGTCTCTCTCACACTGTCACTCTCTCGCTCGCGCCTCAACTCTCTAATATATATATATAAGCGCTCTCGCTCTCGCTCACGCTCACTCACTCAATGGTTTTATGTTTGCGCTCAGGAGCGCGCAGGCGCTCTGCCTTTGAGTCATTTGTGAGCACATTTTAAGTTTACACTCGCAACGAAAGCAAAAGCCTCCGTTAGCCCGAGGAGCAATCGCAAACAAGAAACATATGGTTTTTGTTTGCGCTCACTCATGCCCACACAGACGTAGACACCCACACACACACACACACATATATACATGAGCAAAACAGCCGTTCGCTGCTGCTGTTGCTACTGTTGTTGTTGTTGTTCTTCTTGTTGTCCGTTTCGCGGGAGCAACAGTTATTTTTCCGAAATTCCTGTGTGGTTCACTTCGATTGTTGCACACCTGCCCCCGTCCCCCTCCGCAGCCGTTCGTTGAGCTTTTGGACGCTGTGCTCGCTCTGTTGCCTGCTCATAAATGTTAATTATCCGTTTTGATGTACAGCTGCCTCCGCCCTACAGCACAGACACCCCCTTCCTCTCTGACACCCAACCGGAAAAACGAAAAAATGTTTCTAACGCGTCGCCTTGGTTTGTTCGTATCTTTTATTGAAGTGGCGCGCTGCCTGCCTTCCTCCAGCGTCACCCATCTCTGCCGGTTATGCCCCCTTATTGAGTGTATGCCTGTCTGTTTATTTATTCGGCTCTAGATTCTTTCGGCTTTCATTTCTCCCATTGTACAGCACCATGTCACACCACACATTGTCCTTCTTTGAGTGCTTTAGGCTGCTTCCTGTTGTTGGTTTAGAAAAACTTTGTTAGCCTGCTTTTGGCATCATGGGCAATACAACAATTATAAAAGAACCCTCCTCCATCCAGCTAGTGGGCGTCCTTCCCTCATATTTAATTTAACAAATTGAGTTCGATCTTTAAACGTTTCGTAAATGGTTGAGAATAGAATGGGTTGTGAACAACCTTTCTGTTACAGTTCAAGCTGTCAATTCATATTATTATCGTTATACATATCGATTTGATTTAATGACATGCAAAGCGCTTACGGAAGGGACACAGGGTACATCAACCCTATAATTTTTAATTGAGTCACTTAACTCAAGTTCCCACAGAATAATTAAGCAGTGTTATTGATTTTATACGTATGCGGATACGCACAGCTTAATATAATTTGACCAGTACATCAAACCATCAGCTGCTCTAAATATATCTGAGGAACTCCCTCATTTGACCTTCACACGAGCCCACAACTCCTGAAATAGATTCAAATTACGGTAGCTGCATGCCTGACATAGTTGTTATGTATTTATTTATGTCCTTGTTAAGGATAACTGTACAGTTTTGTGAGTTAATGAATTAGACAAAAGCACCTAAAAGTATACAAAGAAAGACATTGAAACTTGACTTAAGAAATTTATAAAATAAAGAGTTATATTTTTGAGGAATTGAAGCGTTATTCAAAGTAGGGCATTCCATTTTTAATTCATTCCTAAAGCTAAATAAGTAGTTTGTATATCCATTTATAAATCTCGTATATCAAAGTTAAAGAACAGGCTGAGTTATCGATAAAATAAAATAAACTTGATAGCCAAAAGTCTCTAAGATCCATTTGTTCATACAGATGGAGATGGACAGTCAGGATGATGGACACGGCTCTTGATGCTGATCTGGAATATATATATACTCTATAGGGTCGCCGATGCTTCCTTTTGCCTGTTACATACTTGTGCTCAAATTCATATCCTTTTTACCCACTTTTAATGGTTTCAACAAGCATGCAACTCTTGTCTTTTTGCTCGGACTACATTCGACTTTGTACCTGCCTGATCGTGCGACTCAGCATAAGATGTGTTTATGGAATTTCTGTAAAAATCACGCATCATCTCTCTGAAGTGTGCGAAGCAAGTTACAAGTTTACGACTTTAACGGCGCCACATTGTTGCAAGATACGCTCGCAGCAACAGCAACAGCAGCAGCAGCAGCAAAAGCAGTGCAACAGTTGCAGTAGCATTAGCATATGGCAACAGTAATGCGAATGTTGCATTTGACCTCGAGGCGGCCGCTGTTGCATTAGTCGGCATCTGCATCTGTGGCAACGTGTGCGTGTGTGTCTTCGTGACTTTTAACACTCTGCCTCCAGCTCGAACTTATGGCGACAACTGCCACTCAGTCACCCTTCTGCCCTCTTTGCAGTTGTTGCTGTTGCCGTTGCCGTTGCCGTTGCAGTTGCAGTTAATTCAATAAACGCCGTTCACATTTCGCGCATGTCCACGTCCACGTCCCAAGTCGTCGGGGTGCCATGTGAGGCCATGCCCATGTCCAGAGTCAGTTCGGCGTAACGTTGCTGCACACACATGTGCAACATGCGGCGACACATGCGCACTTTTGCGGCAAATGTGTTCTGAGTCCGACTTGGGAGGATGCTGCCAGGCACTTAACCATTTTTCCTCACAGTACTCTCGATTTTTATGCTGCTGTCTTTTGCCACCACGCAGAGGGGCACCCCAACCAAGATCAACAACAACAGCAACAACAACAGCAACAACAACAACAAGAGTCATAAGATTGAAAAGTACAAGCCACGTGAAGTTCTTGTAGTATCTGTGCCTGTTCTGGTTGTAAACACTGCGTAGGTAGTTTTTCATAAATTTCATTCAAATGGCTTCGCTTTCGAGTGCATTGCATTTAATGATTTTCTTGTTGCTGTTGTTGGTCTTCCAATGAATCTCAGTTCTGATTGTTTGAATTCGACATTTTGTATCTTGTATATTACTGGTAATAAGACTAGCTTTGGTAATAAGACTGGATGTAAGACTAGCTTTGTAGATGAATATGCCAAATACAGTTAAAATTTGGTTTCGTTTTACAACAAGCAATTTAAACCCATCTTGGAAATAATTCTCAAGCCAAGACAAGCTTTAATGTTTTATTTAATGTCTATGCAAAGGTATTTCTTTTTAATTGTCATAATGCAAATAATAATTTGAAATGTACAAAATAACCCCATTCAAAATGAAATTGTTGGAGGATTTACTGTTGTTGCTTGCTCTTAGTTAGAAATTTGGCATATTTGGCTCAACAAAGTCTCCCAAAATTTCCATAATAACATATTAAGACTGAGCTTAATTTCAATATCTCAATATGCTGGGCAATTTCAATTTCATTTGACCAACTTTTATCCGTACGCCCGCCCAATATTTATGTGCAAATAATACTTAAGAAGCAGCGACAGAAGCAATTAGGCCAGTAATTACTTGGCTGTGTGTCAAATTGAATAAAAATCCTGAATCTGCAGCCTCGAAGGCTGTTAGGTAAAGACACCCCAAAGGATCGGGGCATTAGCATTGCCTAATTACATTTCAATCGCATGTCTTAAAAGGCGCTTAAACTCTCAATCGTTCATCAAAATATGAGTATAACATTTTTACGACATTGTTGTTTGTGTGTCCTTAGGTGTATGGGGTGTATATGTGTGTCGATTGGGTGTGCTTTGAGTGCAATTTAAATGTGATTAGATACTGGTTTAAGGACAATGCCACTCGGCATTTAAAAAGCAAAAAATAAACAACGAAAGCCAGTTAAGAATTTAAGAATGATCGTCTAAAAGATGCTCTGTACTCAATTAGCAAATACAATAATAAACAGAGACAGGTGTACTACTCGCTCTTAAATAAATATTATGAAAAAAAAGTGGAAAAATTATAAGTTAACAACATATATAAAATAAAATATATGTATTTAATATACAACTCTAAGAAAATTGGCAAATAAGGCAAACAATTCTCAGATTTAATAAGCTGGCAGCCTGCAGCTTTGTTTTCAAAATCTGTGGAAACGAAAGGTCAGACAAATAGATAATCCTGTGCCTCAAAATGCCTGCCTTTTATCTAAAGCACACATTCTCGTTACACCCATTGAATGGAAACAGGGTACACAAAAAGTACACAAAGTAAAACAAAGAAAGTGTATTTTTTTTTTGTTGTGTTTTGTTTTGCTGTTTGTCAACTTTGAAGCGTTCGTAAACGTGCAACAAGGAGATACACTCGAAAATCCGACTCACTGCTGCCCCTGATCCCTGACCCCGCCAAGCTACAGGCCCACCTTCAAGTGCTGCTACTGAAAGTGTATAAATACTTCATGGTTTGTTCCGCCTTACCTCGGAGTTGCCTAATCTAATCAATTTTGCTCAATGCTTTTGTTCTGTGTGTTTGTTGGACGCCCACGCAGCGCCAGGAGCAGTCGGAGCAACAGCAACAGCAGCAACAGCAGCAGCAGCATCAGCCGAGCAACATGAGGCAATGCCAAGCAGCCTGTCAGCTTCAATAAGGCTACGTTAACATGTGTGCCAGAAGGCTGGATATTGGGCGGGGGCAGGGAGTGGGCAGGGAATGGGGGGGAGTAATGATGCCAAGCGCGCCAACTGAGCGGGCGGTGAAAGCATTTCACTGTTTGCATCAATGATGAGCAGCTGAGGAGCGACGGCTACAGTTGTTGTTACTTGCTGCCATGCCGCTGTTAAAGTGGCCAGAAAACGTGGCCGTGACAGCTTACCCACCTCATCCCACCTCCTCCTTCCCCCGCTTAAATTACGTACAACCACACAACCCTATCTACTTTTTTCTGACTTTATTATTTCGCTGCTGACTGCTGCCGTTGCATTGCATTGCCAAATGAACTCGTTACAGACTTACAGATTTTAACTGTTTTGCGTATTTTCCAATTACATATTACAAGTTTTGTGAATTCGAATTTGAGTTTTATGTTTTTGAATATCCAATGTTAGCTGTAACTGTAAGACAAACTGACACATTTACACTTTCAGTGTGTGCAAAAGCATTGAATTATTTTTTTTCGCATTTAACCCATATTATCCAGTTGTCGAAACGGCTCTTCTGACAAAGCGCAAATGGCAAGTGAAAATTCGGCGAGCCTGGCCCTGACAAATATTTATGCAAATGATTTGGCAAGGACACCATGCAGTAAAAGGTTTTATGTGTCCACATTCTGTCTCAAATTATATTTGAAATGGATGCTCTTAAATAGACAGGTTCGCACATAGATATATTTATATATTTATATATATATATATATATATATACAGTTGTGCACAGTTCTGGTTGTGGGCGTGAATAGACAGCATTAATTGAATTGGACACGCGAATAATATAGTTTCTTTCTGTTTTCATTTACGGATATTCCGTCATACAAAATTGATTGCAAGTGAAATCTGAAAACTAAGTAAATGCCTATGCACAAATAATGAATGACGGTGAAATTGAGTAAGAGCATTTTCATGTTTGCCCAATAGTTCAAGGGCAGCATCAACAAATTTTCGATAATTGCAAGCAAGTCAATTTAGCTCAACTTAAATTCAAATACAATTAACCCAATTGTATAATGAACATAACCAAACTGCAACTTGTATTGAGGGTATATTTTAACAAGAATTTAACAATGCAAACTTTGCATGCAGAGTTGATCGAGTTTTCAGACCATTAAATTCTAGTTTTAGAAATTAGGGTCACTTTGACAAATTTATTGTACTGAAAAGCTTTGACCCTTGAGGTCATTTAATAATTTTGACATGAATTTCTAGATAGAAACGCGACTGTGAATTAAGTATTTATTTTGAGTTCAAACCTTGTTCAAAAGTTTTGGGTTTTGAAAATAGAATCACTTTTGACAGATTCGTTCTGCGACTATTTAAAAACTAGTCGCTAAAATATTTTCGCTTGTTTTACTCAGTGTACAATTTTCATTGATACTAAATGACATTGTAATACACGAAGATAATCGCAGCTTTCAAGTTATTACTTAAAGAAAAGCATGCGTTTTATATATAAAGGCTTAAGGCGAGTGGTATGCATCTAGTTGGAAGTTCTTTTGTCGCCACAATAACAATGACATCGCATCATATTCTAATTTGTAATTGATAATCTGTAGTATACTTTTGCTATAGAAATGGAACCAGCAACCAATGGACTTATTCGTAATTGAATTTATCGAATAGGGATCTGTGGCAACTGAGAGACATCTGATAATCATTTTGAAATAAACTTCATATTTGCGGCCCGGTCCTATCAATCATTGTGACTATGCTATTTTGCTTGCCTGCCTGTCACAAAAGAGAGATGGAGAGATTGAGTGAGACAGAGAGAGAGAGAGAGAGAGAGAGAGAGAGACAAGTATCCCACAAGTGACTACACACCTGTATGCGATAAGGAACGCCCAGAGAAAACTTTAACTGTTACAGTGGCAGACAGAGGATGCAGGAGAGGTGAGCAGCATACGGTTCGCTGGGCAGTTATAGAACAACAGATAGACAAACGACATAGGCGAGACGGAAGGGAGGTAGGGGTGAGGGGAGGCGTGTGTGCCGGCAGTCTAGGCATATACATTGGAAATTGACAGCCTGTGGGTGTCACATACACAACCACAAGCAGTGTAATACCTGCAATCGCATCCCAGTTTTCCCAGCATCACATAATATGATATATATTTTTAATGTCTTTATTATGTTCCATTGAGTGTAAATATTTGCCTTGTGCACAAACACAACACGCATAGACGGAGGTTGCTTCTTAATACGCGGCACGTGCTCAGCGTTTCAACTTAAGCCATGAGGCAGATTCAAAAAAAAAAAAAAAAAACAAAGAAACAAACAAACTTTTCATATGCCCGCCACTTGTAAGTGAACTGGGAAACTCACCTTATTAAAGTTTACTTTTGCGTGCGCAAAACACAACAGGTACAAAAAGTTTTGCTGCAATAGAAATGGAGAGAAAGAAAAGACGGTTAGGTTAATAAGACACACAGGGTAAAGTGAATCAAATGAATACAATGAGTGCGTTGAGTGAGTTGAGTGCTTTAAGTCGAATATTCGGTATTGGCATGGCAGACACTGGCACACAATTAATCTTGACTGTCGAAGCGTTTAGCAGTCCCCAAAAAAATATCTGAAAATGGTGTTGCAAGAACAGAAGCAGAAACTGGCGATTTATGACGATCAGTTCAATGCACACGCGTTGGCTCTAACCTCCTGCAAAGGGGTATGCCCAAAGCCGGGCCGCGCAACAAACAGAAAAGAAAAAAAAATAAGAAAACCAGAGTTGCCCCCCTGAGCTGACTTAGCTTCACATAAAGCAGAAAAAAACACACACACAAACAAATACAATCACTTTGCATGCGTTCAACTTGGTGAGGGGCATTGTCATCTTATGCAGCGAGCAGCAAGCAGCCAGCAGCCAGCCAGACCAAAGCGAGTTTAAAGTTGAAAGGATACCATAAATCTTAGCAGTACTTGCACTGCTCACACCGCACTCCACAATCCTCAGTCCTCAGTATGACGCGAGAGAGGCGCGCTTGACAGCATTGGGTTTAGCTTGTCGCATTTTGCTAAAGCCAACCAGCCAGTCAGCCAACCAGCCAGCCAGCCAGTCAGCCAACCAGCCAGTCAGCCAGTCAAGCAGATGAGTATTCCTCTCGCATGTTCTGCATAAATAAAAACTGAGCAACATTTCCTTGTATAAAGACTGATGTGGCATTAGGGAGTTATTGCACCACCAGCTTCTTTTGGGGTCTTTTTGCTTATCAAATTGTGAATGAAATATTTATAAGCTTTATGCATGTGTATAAAAATTCAAAAAACATATTCCGCCCTGGATTTGAACTAGCATTTATGTCAAGTTATTTATCCCCAGTTGAAGGACGTGTTACACTTTTTACTTTGGTCTAGAGTTGGCTTTGTGGCATTTCTTTAAAACAGTTAAACTTGTACATCCTTCAAGTGTCTATCCAATTATTAAAAGGAACTCTGTTTGAAACTCTGTTCTACAGCTAAGATAATTTCTAAAACGAACAATAATTGTAAGAGGAATATAAAAAAGAGGACCTATACTAAAGAGGACCTATACTTAAGGGGGTACCTTAACTCCATGAGATTTACTTATCAAAAATATCCAATTAAACTGATTTATTATGATTTATGAAGCAATAAAGTATAAGCTTGAAGTGTGTAAGGCACCAAATTCAAATTTAGTGGACCATAAAAGGTCTTTCACGCGAAAAGAAAATACTTGTGTGAGAGATGATAACTTTTCCAATACACGTGCACTTCTAGTTAAATAATAGTATATATAAATGCTGCTTTACGAAAAGGAAATGCACATCAGTCAGCATTTTCTCTGAAATCAGACAGTCTCCATATCTATATACATACAAATGTGCTACATACTGAAAAATCAATTGCCAGCTGTTGTTTCACACAGTCTGCAACATTGTGACGTCATTAGCTCAGCTGTTGATGGATAATTTTGTACACAATTAGGCAGCTCCAAAACCAAAATCCTGCACACGCTTAATATATATGTACATTTATTCAGATGTATATATATATATATATATATATATATATATATATATATATATATATATATGTATTGATGCCTAATTGTGTATGCTCAATCAGCTGTTGGTTTTATGTCGCCCCAAAAAAAAAAGTACTTAAGTAAAGAAAGGAAAGGAAAAGAAACAACCAGCGACTGCTTGAAAAGCAAGCCAAAACATCCAAAAAAGAAAACATACGCAACATGTGTGCACAATTTGTTGTTGTTGTTGTTGTTGTTGCTGTTGTTAAAGTTGTTATTGTTGGCATACAGCACATGGCATCTGAGATTCGGCTCGTGAAATGAACCGTATATGTGCCAAAAAGTCAAAGCGCACACACACACACACAGAGATGATCACAAATAGTATTTGTTTTTCAAGCAAACACATTTCCCGGGACTCAAGTATGCACATCCTTTGGCCGCTTCCTTCTGCTGGCATTTAGCATGTTCGCCGCAGAGAGGAGCAAACGCATAGTTCAAATGCAATTCAAGTGGCCTCAAACCCCTGCTTCGTTTAAATATTTTTATGACCCGCACCGAGCTGCTGTGTGTGCGAGTATGTCTGTGTGTGTCTCTGTGTGTGTGTTTGTATTTCTCACCTAGCAGCGCCAGAGAATCTCCATTGCGATCAGTTCTTGAGTAGCGGGAATATATATATATGATTGTGCACATATACATATAGTATGTATATAGTTCTTATATACATGTGTTTCCTTTGATTTTTGTTATTGGGCGCAACTACAAAAAAAACACACACACACGCATAAATAACACTGTGTGTGTGTGTGTGTGTGCAGACACAAATGTTATTGACGTCGCCGTCCGGGCACCGTCAGGCACAACACTACGACGGACAGACAGAGGCGTGTAGCAAGCAGCAGCCAAAGAGCAGCAGGGCAACCATACGTTGACTCAGGGATTGGCAGCGGGTACTGGGACCTGGGATCGGGGCACAGTAGTCGCTCGCCAACGAGTACATCTCGATTTCGAAACTCATTTTCATTTCATGCGTGTCTCGTGAAAAGCATTTTCACAACATAATTCATACTATTTTGGATTATTTTTGTTAAATATAAAATTGAATTTTTAATTTTATATATTTATACTTTTTTTTAAATATATTTTGTACTTCTTGTACTTGTCTAAGTCGATCGATATTAAATAAATAAACAGTAGAAAATAATTCTGTTGATTTTATTCTCATTTAATGGGATTGATTGAAATAGCTGCCATTTTAAATTGTTTTATTTCTGCATACTTTTAGTATAATTTTTTTTTTTTAATCCCATATACATCAATCAATCCTTTATTCCTAAATAAATATCATGCACAGTAAGTAGTTGCTGGTCTGGCTCTGGTTGTGTTAGCCAAGATCACTGATGAAGGAGTTTCCCTACTCGCCAAACAGTTGAATAATCTGCTGCGTGCCGGATTCAACAAAAAAATATACAAATTTGAGTATTCAAAGTATTCAACCATTTTCTCTAGACAAATCTCATTTGAAAAAGTTCTAATTAACCAGCGAACACTGTACGCACTCTGGGGGCTGGGGCTGTTTTTGCTGGCTGATGTTACCGTTAAAAGAAATGCAATTAAAATGAATCTCTAGACTCCTAAAAACTTCAAGCAGCCGCAGCCGCAGCCGTAGTCGTTGCAGCAGAGACGCAGTAGCGGAAGCAATTAGTAAACTGAGCAGTCTTCCCATATAATCCCATAGCAAATCTCTGGCCGACTCACGCGTGCTCTACGTGGCATTTGTGCCAGCCGCTCTTGTAGCTAGATAGGTAGGCTGCATTGGGGAGATGCACTTAAGCAAATACATAATATATATGCTTATACATACATACATACATACATATACACAATATATATGTATACTATATGTAGCTGTCTGTCGGTTGAATCGTTTCGATCTGCTTGGGACCCTCTTTTCTTTTTGTTTTTTTTTTTTTTGGGCAGCAGGCAAAACGGAACACGTTTAATTTGTGGTGGTGCACATGCAATCCTTTCGACTGGGTCTTCCTCCAACTCCATTTCCACCTTTGTCCCCATTCGTCCCCTGCCATTTGTTACGCCTTGCGAGACACATTTGTGTTCATAATTTCTATAATTTGTTGATGTCGCATATTGGATTCCCTGCACTTCAACAATAATGGGGCAAAAGACTCGAAATAGATTGATCCTGATTCACATATTTCCAAATGGGGGAAAACACTATCAAACTATGAAACTGGTGCCGAGCCAAAAAATCTAGTTAGAAAACCAAAAATGAATGTGCTAAATGATGTGTTGTCAATGTGAAGACACCGTAATTATAAGTCCAATGTGCCCTTAACGATGAGCTCTATTTCATCACTGAAGACAGACGAAGATTTATGATAGACTATTGGAATTATATTTGGCATATTTACATATTATTTGAGCTTTCCAAACAACTTTCAACTGTTGTCAACTGTTATCGAAAGGAAATTAACATTTTTGTAGAAGAATTTTGTAAATTATAAATATATTTTTACACTGATCTACTTGATGAAAGCGACATTATTACTTTTTCTATTTACTTTTAATATCAGTACAGTGGCTGAAAGTCTGCATTTAAGCTCATAAACTCAATAAGATAAATAAATATTTACTATTTACAGATCAAGTATTTATATTTATTTATTTATATTAAAAAGAAAAACCTTTTTAAGTGAATGCTTAGTTTTTTCCTCGATTTTTATCAAATATAATCGTATTTTTCGATTTGATACCCATTCTGAATGGTTTGAATGGCTCTGCAGCATAGCAAAATAATATTGTAGACAGATTGGCGCAACAGATTTATAAATACAAGAAAACAGTCACAACTCATCGAGACGGTGAATTTAGCATTAATGCCAGACGCGCCCCTTCTACACTTACAGCTCCCCTTGCGCCTCTCCCCCTCTCCTACACTTCCCTATATAGTCTGGACAAATGGGACCACCCATCTGTTGGTTGCAACAACAAATGCAAAAAAAAAGGCAAAATTAAAGAGAACAAAAAAAAAATAAAAATGAAAACAAGACAAAATGGATAATAAAAGCCAATGAAAATAAACATTAAAATACAAAACATTGAATGGATGATGCAAACATCCATAGACTATCCTATGTATGTATAAAACCGTCTAACTATCTGTTTGTCTGTCTTTCTTTCTGTTTATACATTTCTGAATGCGTGTCTGTGGCGCTGCTGCATAAATAAAAGTTCTGATTTAGCTGAGGCACGTGCCAAAATATGTATCACACATATAAATATCTATGAAAATGTATATCTGCTAAAAATTCGCAAATAAGATTAATATAAAAATAAACGCTGGCCAATTAACACGTGTATTGGCCAAATATCAATTGTTTACTTCAATTGAAAAATGCAAGACCCAAAATCAAACAATTAATTCATTTTTTTTTTTTTTTTGCTAGTGGGCGGAACAGGGACACGGACTGGGGAGGAGGGGAGTCAGGAAAGGGGGAGTCGGTGGCTATAAGTATTTATAAGTTGCGACCTGTTGTCTGCCATTCATTCAGCACGAACAGAAACAACAACAAGTTGGCCAAAATAACACGGGCAAAGTTAAATATAAAACAAAAACAAATGTTAAATTTAGTTATGGATATTTTTGTATTGCAAACAAACAACCACACACACACACACACACACACATACACACACACACACATACACACAGACAAAGACTAGCAGAAGAAAACACACAGTCAGCGAAATCTATAAAAATTATCCTTTTTATTTATAAAGCAAACAAAACGTACAACGAACCACCAAACAAATTGATCGGAAGCCGCGTGCCAAAACCAAATGCTACAAAAGTCACGAGCGATAGTTCTTCAAAATGGCGGCCAACTGATCACAAACGCACACACAAACAACACGAATAGAGAGAGAGAGAGAGAGCGAGTGAGAGAGAGCGAGAGAGCGCGACATAGTTCGCAAAAGCGCCTGCGCAAAACGCTGCCAAGCTTTGTCTATGTGTGCGTAACTCATTCACTCACTCACACTCATTCACACTCTCTCTCTCTCTCTCTCTCTCTCTCCCTCTCGCACACACTAATTCACCTTCTCTTTCTGTGCTGCGGGCATTGTGTGTGCGTGTGTGTGTGTGCCGCCATTTGCATTTTCTGTCTAAATATAGACAAAGACTGCGGCTGCTGCTGTGGTCGCTTTTTGTTGCTGCAAAGAGTGTGTGTGATCGCCTCATAGGTAAAAGAAAGAGCGCCTGCAGGTTTATGTGTGTGAGTGTGTGTGTGTGAGTGTGTGTGTGTGTGTGCGTCGATGTGTGTGTGAAGAGTTGCTCACGTTACGTGGCGCTGCTTTGGTCGCGCCCGTATACGTCACTCATTTGCCTGCTTGCATGTGTGTGTGTGTGTGTGTGGCCCCCTCCTGTGCCCCACAGCGCTCTGCTTGCTGATTAAATTACAGTATTTTCTTTTCTTTTTTTTTTATTGAAAAAAACAACATTTTCTTGTCGTTTCGAAATTTTCAAACGCTGCTCTTCGAGCAATTTGGCAACTCGTTCGGTTTTTTTTGTTGTGTTCGGCTACGTTTCGGGTATTTGGCTGGCTGACTGGCCTCCAAGACAGGTGCTGCCGAAATACGAATTACGAAAACAACGTATGTACAGTTGCAAAATGAGGCATGATCACGATTGCTGCCCCAGCCCGCTCCGCTCCGCTCCTCCCCTTGACCCTTGCCATGTTGCATCTGATGTCTGTCGTCGCCATTGCGCAGCTGCCTGAGGCAAGCACACACTCATGCATACACACACACACACACACACACTCAAACACACACACACACACAGACACAACACATGCATTCACATGTTACTCATACAGCAGAAGATTTGTTTTGTTGTACTGACATTTCGTATAAACATTTCTGTATACAGTGAATTGTAGAAATTGCTTTTTGTTCGCTTTGCTTTAGTGAAACACATGGGCGAATACAGTAAATATATATATACAGAAATTGGATGAATGCTACATGATCTCGGTTATACAAATGCATGCACAAGTCGAAAATGCGAAATGTGCTGTAATTTATATTCGTGCATATGCACATTATTCACAAGAAATCGAATGCAGTCAAAGTTCGACACACATTCAAACCAATTTCTTGATCAGCGGCTAATAAATGAGAACGCCGCCTCCGAAATGGCTAAAAGTGCGCTTCTACTTGAATAATATATATATATGAATTCGTGTAGATAAAATAATGTTTTCTAAGTTAATTTCTAACAGGTTTCGGGAATAACAATGGACTTGTAAAAAGAGCGCCATGGCAGCTTTCACCTGTATGTTGCCTGTCCAATAGATGACATGAATGTTGACGTCTAATAGCTGCTTCAAATATAAAAAATGTATACAAAAAAGTATGCCAACAGCTGTCAAAATTGGATAAAAAACAAGAAAGAAAACACGCTGAAGAAAACATACACCTGCAAACCGAAGTCAGTTCTTATGAAAGCTATATAATATAACCAAAATCTTGAGTTTGCTCCCAATATATATTATAGTAGTCCGAATAATTGTTTGAAAGCATATTAAAACTTGTAAACATTGAATTTGGTTGCAATATTTTGGTAAAGAAATAAGTTTTTCAAACAAGAACTCATCTTTCAACCGACTGTTCCTATGGAAGCTAGGAAGATAGGATCTAGTTATTCGATCTCTATGATTTTTAGCGCAACAATGAGAAGCATTCTAGTAAACATAATGGGTAAGTTTAATTTGAGTATCTTATTAAGCCAAAGAGTTTTTTTTTTGTATAGAAGAACTCATCTTTGTTTCATCAAGATAGTTTCAAAGTTGTGGGAATAATTCGCATAGAAACAGACTGACAGGGAACAGAGGAATATGGCTATATCGAATCGGTTCATAATGCTTATGAAGAACTTCACAATAGAATAATAATGCAAAGGTATAAAATAAATAGTAAACTTAAGTTAATATTGCTAAGAGCTAAATAAAAGCACGACAACAGATGTTGAACCCATTTGCTGATTTGCTGCTAAGTTTCTATATTGTAAGCAGATGCAAATGATTCATTAATCTTGCTCGTAACTGCCATGTTTCTGTGTTGTCAATAAGCCACAATAAATATGTTAAGATTATTGGGTACAGTACAACAGTGCGCAAACATGAAACAACTATTTTAATTTGCACAAAACAATTTAAATGTGCAAATCTGGCAATGCCAACTGCAAGACCAACAAACGAACTAAGGAAAACAATTTCTTGTGCACAAAAACCAAAAAAAAAGAAAAGAAAAGAAAAGAGAAAATGAAAACACAACAACATCCGAAAGAAAGAAAAACAAGCGAAAAGTGTCGCCATTTTTGATCAGCAGCAGAGATTTTTGCCTGGTCTTTTTGTGCTGTGCACTCAGTACTCAGTACTTTAGCTGTGTGGTTGCGAGTCGAGTAGTTTGTTGCATGTCCGATGATGAGTCTGATATTTTCACGCTTAATCACTAACTGTCCCCATGAGCAGCAGCAGCAGCCCCATTGGATGTCGGCAACGTCTGTGGCGACACAAGACACAAACATTTTGGAACATGGCCAAAATACTTGACGCTGCAAATGAAATGGCAGAACGTTGAGCAAATGCAAAATGCAAAATGCAAAATGCACAAAATGTCAGCCACAAAATGAATGAATGCGACGCAGAGTGGAGAGCAACAACATAAAAACACCGAGCCAAAAACGATGCGCCACGGCCTGCCAACGAGCAAAACTGAAAGAATCAAAAAGGAAATAAAGAAAAACTTTAATTTTCTTTTATTGCGGTCGTCGCGTGCAATAATTGCGCGTGAACAGCAGCAGCAGAAAAAAACCAAAAAAAAAAAAACAACAAATTGAGAGACAGCTCAAGAAGCGACTCTTAATGTGATGAAATTCTGTCTACAGGTGCACACAGGCAGCGTGAGGCTGCCTGGCAGGTAAAATGCGTGTGGCGCCACACACACATATAAGTATGCTACCGTGTGTGGTGTGTGTGGGTTGCAAAGGACACGTGCTTGAATTTCTGATGATGCTCGCACACATGCCAGAATATTTAATAATTTCCATTGAAAGAAGATACATTTCAACCAAATTGCCAGCAATGACGTTCAATATTATTTTTTTATTTCTTTTTTTGCAAAATACTTTATATGACGCACTTTCCTCGGCCCGCCTTCTGTTTTTGGGTGGGCGTGTATGCTCATCAAAAAGTACGCGAAGAAAGTAAAACAAATAAATAAGTACGATTTATATAATTTCAGCTGGAAAGTTACGGAAATGCTTTTGAATACGGAGCAAACAAAAAAACAAAAAAAAAACAAGTGAAAACTTTTGTAAACTGAAGCCATTGACCTCGTGGCGCTCTAGTAGAGCTCTCAAAGTTTGGCTCCAAAAGTTAATTAGTTTATTTATTAGTGTAATACAACGCTTAATACTATGCGCAAGCATTTTGTGTGTGTTTTTGTTTTCTTCGCTTTTTTTCTTGTGTTGCTAACGAAGCTACCAATGAAACAGGGGCGAGCCAAAAAGACTCAAGAAAATTCTTGGCAAATGTTTTACGTTAATTGAACGCCAAGAAATACCAACGCCAATTTTCGATGTGCGTGTGTTTGTCGAACAATATTCATATATACATGCATATATATATATATATATACCTATCGAAGATATGTATACAATTCATGCACAATACATGCTCAGCTGTTGTTGTAGGTCTCGCCAGCTGCTTGGCGCGGTATGTGGGGGCCTGTACAGTGAGCACTTGACCATTGAGACACTGACTATAAAATCCTCAGCATACATCAATTATTTTTAATCATTTAAACTATCTTCAATCTGAGGCCAAGTCCAACATTTCTGTTTTGTGTCGCATCTATTGAATATCTATTGTAATCATTGCATCCAGTAATTATAATTATATTCATTATTTTAGTTAAATCAATGAACTATTGGCCAAATACTAAGGTAATTTACAATTAATAATTTAAAATAAGTAATTGGTTTTTACTCGTCATTTAATTTAGTAAAATAAAGGGACATAAATATTGTTCAATTACTTAAATAATTAAAAGTAATTGTAATACAATATTGATTGCTATAAGGATATGTGCATTAGTAAAATATATTGAAAGATAAATATTCTGGATATAGAGATGCTTACCTTCCAAATGCCACTGTTGAGCAACAACAAAGAGTCCAAAAAGGAGTTCAATGTTTCTAGTGCCGATCTAAAATTCTCAATGGCATCTAGTTAACATAATCACTACATATATATATATATATAAATATATATATATTTATTTATTTATTTGTATATGGCAATATGAATGCTATTAAGCCACTGGATTTCTGTGTACTTTAAGGTGTATTTTGTATCCTGATGTTGAATAATTGTTGTTGCGCTTGTCTCAGATGCCTCGACTCCGGCTCTGTCTCCACCTGCGTCGCTTATGTGACCGAGTTGTGCAACTGAAATCAGACAAAATGACAAATACAAGTGTTACTCGACCGACACAACTCGACAACGACATAACTAAGTACAGAATAAGAATGTCCTTATTTGCGTCACACATGCAAAATGGTTCCCCGTGGACTCGACGTCTTCCATGTCCATGTCTGTGAAGCCTTTCAGATGCAACAAGTCTGAGTTAGAACTCAAACACGAGAAACTTTGCAGCATTTCAGAGTTTTGTGGCTGCGGTTTTATGCACGAATGTTCATAAATGTTTAACATGTTTAACAGTAAGATACCCTGTATTCAGCTTTTGTTCATTTAAATAACAAATCGAACAATTAAATAATTTCATTTGTTTAGTGCTCAGGTACAAATCTAGTAAAAATAATTACCAGCAACATTTGAAGCATGAATTTTCACGGAGTGATCTCAATTTGTAAGTTCTTTGGTTAAAAATTGAGAGTTACATAGAAATTTGATGCAATTCAAACTCAGAAAACGCTCAAAAATTGGCTAATCACAAATCGAAATAGATAAATATATTATTAAGTTCCAAATTGACTAGCAGAATAATTAATTTGAGTTTTCTCGAAGAGTTAGTTGCCTTTAAGTAAGCATTTGTTTGTCTGCACAGCACACTGTATACCCTATAGATAAAAGCATGTGTACAGGGTATACATGAGCGAAAAGTGCGCGTGCTGGTCTCAACGCCCACATGCCAGGCATTAATCTCGCTTGTAGCGAGTGTGCATGAGTGTTCTGCGGTTTTTTGTCTCAGTGTGTATGTGTATGTGTGTGTCAGTGTGTATCAGCGTGTGTGTGTGTGTGTGTGTGTGTGTGTGAGTGTCAGTCTGTGTGAGTGTGCGCATAGTGTTGTGTGTGGGTGGCTAATGAAATGCTTCAACAGCAGCAACGACAGCAATCGCAGTCAACCACAGCCACATACAGATACACCTACACACACACGGACATACGCACACACACACACACACACACGCACACACACACACACACACACACACACACACGCACACACACACACAAGACTTGTGCGTTGCTAACATTGATCAGTGTTGCCTGTTCATTATATCTGTATAGGTATCTAGGGGCATGCATTGTAACTGTATCTGTGCATTATTGTATCTCATAGCTGTGTCTGTGTATATTTTTATCTGTGTGCATTAATGTGTGTGTGTGTGTGTGTATCTGTGTGTGCGTTGCCATGTCACCTCACCAGAGGAGCTTTTCCAGTGGGTCCAAATTGTCTGCAGCATTTCCTTTTTTTGTTGCCCCCAGTTCGTGTGCGAGTGAGAAAAAAAAGAAACAAAGACAGAAAGAGAAGGACAGAGAACGAGAGAGAGAGAGCGAGAGAGAGAGAGAGAGAGAGAGAGAGGGAGGCAGGCAGAGCAGGGCAAACAAACAAATGGACGAACTGAATTCTGGCAAGAGCAGTTGTCTATAATAAATTTGTTCTTCTTTTTCTTTTTTTTTTATTTTTATTTTTTTTGTTGTTGTTGTGTGCTCGAAGACTTTTCTGGTCTTTGTCATGATTTTCGACATTTTTGTCCGTCTTCTTGTGGCGCTTTTCACTTGATTTTTATGACATGCCCTATACGTGGCACACAGACAAACAACATTTCACACAAAACGCCCACCTATGGAAAAGAAAACGAAAATGAAAATGAAATTGTTGAATTCAATGGGGTGACAACGCATGGCTACCCCTACCTCGGCCTCCCTTCGTAAATCATGTGGGCCACAATTAATAAATAAGTTACCAAATATTCTTGTAAATATTTTCCATAATAAACTGGTGCTCGCATTTTGAGGTTCTCGCTGGTTGTTGCTGTTGTTGTTGTTGTTGTTGAGGTTTTTTTGGCTGGCATTTTGAGATTCTTTCGAAAATGGCGTCGCGGCTTTTCGTAATTCCTGGCAGCCAGCCAAAGTCTACACAAATTTGCGTAAGTAAACAACAACATTTTGTTGCAATTTAGAAAGAGTCGTTAATGCTTCTAGCTGTTTCTTTCAGTTGCGAATAGCAACAAAAACAACCAAAAAAAAAAAAGAAAAGAAAACACAACAAGTCGAAAACATTGCATGAAGTTTGCTGCAAAATATGCGCTGCGAGGCGAGTGCCAAAAAAAAGGGGACACTGCTCGTACTAGTAGAAAATTCTGAAATTTATATAAGTATGTATATCAGTACATATATACATATATAGATATAGATATATAGAGATGATGGGCATAAGAGTGGAGCACATGTGCCTGGCGGCATTTTGGAGTCGTGGCGTGCGTGCGTATTGAATTTCAGCGGAAACGGAAACGTTTGTCGCATTTGCTTTGGAATGACAGACATGTCGCTAACCCTACTTACTCCCAACCAACCATTCACCCTCCATCCATCCCCAACCAGCACAAACCCTCTCAGCTAATCCCAGCGTCTCCGCCCCTCTCTTTCTCTCTCTCTCTGTTTTTCTCTAAGCAGCCTAGGCCAAAACCTGGCCCTAGGCTGGAAAAAGTGGCATCTTCAGAAAGGCGTATCTTAAATACACTTAACACACTCACTTAGTTAAGTGTATGTTGTAGATTGTGAAATATCATTTATTGATTGAAAATATTTTAATTTCTCTTAGTCTACGTTACTTTATTAAAGTATATAATGTTTTTAAATGTTTGTTAGTATTTTAAAAAACTTGTAAATTTGATTTTGAATCAATCATTTATCAACACAGTGTTTACTTTAACCATTCGTACCGCATACTCTTCTATTTGATTAATTCCATAAGCAGGCAAGAAAAGTTAACAAATTCCATGGAGAATATAGCATATAAATATCTTATTGTTTTTCAGTAGTCTATTTTTGACAGACAACAAAGTCAAAGGTCATTGATATTATCTGAAACTTTCTGAAACAATTTCAATGCTGACATTTTCACAGCAACAGTTGTTCAACACTCAACATTGCAAAAACAAACAACTAAGAGTTTTTTTTATCCACACTTGAGGGTGTGTTAGTGTAGGAAAACCCTCAAGAGTTGTCACAGCTTTCTCAACGTGAAGGGAAGCACTTAACACACCAGCGTAATAGCCGCCAGATGCGGTATCGCAAAGGATTAGTTGGCATCAAACTAAGAAGCTTTATAGCTTGTGATGTGCTCAAAGGATGCTAGTTGGAAAAAAATCTTTAAAGTCTATCTTATACATTTTTACTATCCACACAAAAGTTGAACATTGCTGACATTTTAACATTAATACATAATTTTTTGTATAAATAATAACAAATTTATTGATTGCTTACAATGTGGTGCAGTAGTTAGAGTGGCGCCATCTGTCCGCATCTAAGCGTAGGCGATCGTGCTTATGGCGCTGCTGTTGCCGCCACCTATGGGCAGCGATAATGGCGTGCGCCATCTGGCGGTCAGCAACATGCGTTGGCAACATTTCAGCTGCACACAAAAACATTTCCATTTTTCGTACGCTTAACATTCTGTTATGCACAACTTTGTTGTTGCTGCTGTTGCCATACACTTTGCGCGATTTTCGTAGGAAACAAACAACAAAGAACAGATGTTTCGACTTTATTTTGGGAAATTTAATTGCTTTGACAGAATTTCACTTTTCAACATTGGCAATTTTTTGCCTTTTCTTTTTCTCTTTTTTCTTTATTTTTTTGGTTGACCCCACTTAAGAGCACTTTGCAATAAAACAAGAAGAAATATGTAATTTCATTCACACTTTTTTTCAGCACATTGTTGCTAATTTAATTTGGCAACGATTGAACACAGCCGGAAATATGCGTCCTCACATTTAATTTTGCATTACGATTTAAATTTAATTTATTACGAATATTTATAATAATTGATTTGTATTTAAATTGAATGCACACGAGCGAAATTATTGAATATTGTGGAGGATCGGCTGGGGATTGGATTGAATCGGATCGAAATGAAAATATGTCTGTGCACGATATTTCCTACACTTCACTTTACTGGCGCAGAAAATCGCATATACATCGAGAATGTATAATTATAAATAAATGTTCTATAAAAAACGCTTTTTTGTTCGTTTGTTTCGCTCTTGTTTTGTTGTTGTTGTTTTTGTTGTTGTTGTTAGTGTTGTTGTTGGCGTCGTGTGTGTAAATGTGTGAGTGAGTTAGTGTGTGTGTGTGTGTCTGTTGGTCTTGTGTTTTGAGCCATTTTAATTTTAGAGGTAACCCAAAATAAATAACCAACCATTCCGCAGAACGCGGCCAGAAGCACCTTTTCAGAAAAAAAAAAAACAAAAACAAAATAGAAGAAACAAAAATAAAATCCTACCAAACAATTGAAAATACTGTTTGAAATTGCAGGTGGCAAAGCTCCAATGCCACGCCCCCCCCCGCCCACCTTTCTGTTCTACAAAATATATTAATATGCCTTCGAGTTGGGTGTGCTTGATAAGCTTTTCGAGTTAAGCGTTTTTAAAGCGTTTTAATGGGATTTTCATGCGAATTGCGTTTGCGTTCTGCGAACTTGGTTTGTAGAAAGGATTTGCGGCTTGGCTTTAACTTTCACTCTGTGTCTGACTCCCAAATCCAAAACGCAATGTTGGAAATGACTGATGGAAGTGGCAGGTGAAGCAACCAGCAGGCGAAAGGCGAAACGAGCCTGGAAATCGTCAAAATGTACAAGGCTAATATTATCTTCGGCTAATGACATTATAATGGGCCTCGAGCAATCTTCTTATTATTTACTTTCGCTACAAAAAAATGAGGGACTTGCAAAATGATATATCTATATATATATACATATATACATATATATAGGTAAGTACTTATTCGAGCTAGACAAATTATTCGACAATCAATCGAGCTAAAAAGCAATTAATTGCTCAGGATGAAGAAGGATGAATATGAAATGTATCAATAGCTAGGCGTATGTTTGCCATCGTTAACAAATAGTTATCAGTTGGAATACATGTTTTCATTATATGCAATTCTCATATCAAAACAATCTTCAATCAAATCACATCACTCGCTGGCAACAGCAACAGCAAACTCGCCGCGCTTTGTTATCGTCTATCGGACGATGAATGCACAACAATAAATCGAAGCTTAAAACCGCATTTGTCACACAGCAATTAATATCGATTGGTTTAACTGCGTTTTAATCGAACGGCTGCGACGCGTTTGATTGCTCGTCCGATGCGCTAATAAAGCTCTTAATTCTGGCCGATCGCTCGAAATAAATCGAAAGGCCGAGAGGCGCGCGCACACACAGTGAAATATATTTTAAAATTAAAGCAATTTTACGTATTATTTTTGGTTTTCTCTGTTTTTGTTATTGTACAAGTATTTTCGTGCCGCAGTCGAAGTGTATGTCTGTCTGTGTGTGTGTGTGTCTGTGTATGTGTGTTGTTGCTTTGACTACCGATCTCCTTCAACTAAAAGAAAGGAAATCGGCTGCTGATGCCTGAGCATCTGTTTCTGTTGCTGCTGCTGCTGCTGCTGATGATGTTGCTGCTGCTGCTGCTGCTGCTGCGGTTGCTGTTGATATTGCTGCTGTTACAGTTATTTTGGTAATGTTGCATTTGGAAATGGAAGTGCGCGGCGCGGAGATGTGCGCATGCTATTCAAAATAAAATATATCACTTATTTTTATAAGCATCACCCGCAAAAATAGGTGTAGTACATAACAACTAGTTGCATTGAGGCCGCACAACAATAACAACAACAAAACAAAACAAAACACATTCATGTACTTAGTCAAGGCGAGTCTCTGTTTAGACTTTCTTTGCCAAATTGCAGGTCTTTGTGTGTGCGTGTGTGTGGGTGATATTTGAATTATTTTTAAAATTAGCACACAAGTAAAAATATCAATATTTGTACATACATTTTCAATATGCACGAATTCTATGGAAATTTCAACAAGGAGTTATTTTTAAACGTTGCCCGGCATCGACTATTGCCGCTGTGTCTGTGTGTGTGTGTGTGTTGGTGGAATGTGGCAAACAGACGTCCAAAAACAAATAAAAAAGATGCGTCTGTTTATTATCAAAATCCTTTTAACAGCGTCAAGTGATTTGCTGCGCAAAATGAGCTTTATGTATACACAGAAAACTGTACAAAATGAAAAACAGCAGAGCTCCACACAATATTTAATTCAACGCTTTGCCATTTGAACATGTTTAGCCAGGCAATTAGTACTTGCTAAAGCCACCATTCGCATCCCTTGACAACAAAAAAAGAGATCCAATTAAGCGTTGGTCATGTGCAGGCATTACAATTCATGCCTTTTGCATGGCTTTCTGAAAGTCAGTTGCAACTTTGGCGCCTGAACGTATGCTACACTCTGCCGCGAATAAAAGTTAATGCATTAACGCGAAATTCAATGAGCTTTACACAAGCAAACACACACACTAACTCACACACACACACAGATACACACACACACTCACAGACACACACACAGACACACGCATATACACATTGCACGCTTAATTAAAGGCGCAAGGATTCATGTAGACAGGCATTACTGTCTCTCTAATGGAGCGACTGACAGCTCTCCAGTCTATTACTACTTGCGGTTCATATCTAACGCAGCAGCAGCGCGCACACACACACACACACACACACTTAGACACACCTCTTGTGTGTATGTAAGCGTAAAATTTTATTGAAAGTGATGAATTAATGAGGCGTTAAATGAATAAATGTGTGTTCTCTTGCCGCCCTATTGAACCGGAAGTTACCCCAACAACAACAACAACAACGACAAGAAAATGGCGTAAAACCCTCAAGCACTCAGTAATTTTACCGCTTCCCCCTCACACCACCATCCCCGGCACACTTCGCACTGTGAAACTAACATAATTATTTAAATTGAGTTTCACAGAATTGTAGAATTTGTGTCCATATTTTTGGGGTCTGCGTATTTTGTGTGGTTTTTGCCACGTGCACAGATTTATTGGTTTGTTAACTTAATGTCCTAGAAATGTATATAATTGTAAATACAAACTTACCTTTAAATTATGGCTGCAGTCCGTGGAACTCCCGATTCAAAAATTACCAATCTGCAAGTGGTAAAAAGACAGATATTTGTATTTTAATAAACTAACTTTAAATTTAATTGACTCACATATTATTTAAAAATATACTACGAATCAGTGAGAAGTTATCCTAACTTATCTGTGGCGTAGAGTTTACAATTTTAAAATTGTCTAATCTCTGACCAGAGTTTAATAAAAATAAAATCTTTGCTTAAAAAAATCTATTACTCAAATCATCATCAAAATTATTTACTCATCTGTGATTTAGAGTATGGATTTTTCATATTTTCTAAGCCCAGTCTTCAACAGTCTTTCATTTTATTTGAAACATATAATCATTTAATTGGCTGGGTATTTCTTTCTTTGCATGCATATTGATATTTAGCAAACAGAGCCCATTAAAAAATTTAATTATAGCCTTGTATACAAACGGAAAAATACCCATTCGGGCAACCACTTAAAAGACACTCTGCAAATTGTTCTATTTGAAGTCAACAATGCAATTTTTATACCCTTGCAGAAGGTAATATAATTTTTTCGATTAGTTCGTTGGGGGGTTCTTCGACCTTATAAAGTATATAGACTCTTGAGTCGACATGTCTGTTCGCCTTTCTGTGTATTGCTATACAAACTATTCGATCATTTTTAAAGCGATATTTTTGAATATAGGCATATATTCACTTTATTGCTATTATTGTATGCACATGACAAACAAAAATCATAGGAACTGGACTACTATTTTATATAGCTCTCATAGGAACATTCGGATGAAAGATAAGTTCTTGTATAAAAAACTTTTTTGGTAACATATTATGAATAGTTAAAATTTAGGCAACTAATCTTCAACAATCAGACGGTTATTTATAGTAAAAGTTAGTTAAGTAAGTTGCCTTATGGACTACAATGATTAACAAATACACACCTAAAGATTATGTTATAAATATCTTGAGAAAAGCTATAAATAAAAAAACTAATCTAAAAAAAAAAAACTAAAACTAATAAAAGAGTAATCTGTTGTCAGAAAAATGCAGAATTTTAGTCAGGTCTGTAGATAAAAATAATCTCAACGCAGATTAAACACTTACATATGTATAAGAAGTATATATATATATATATGTATATAGGTACTATATGCCCTAATGTTTGCATAATTTAACAAATATCTTTATGTGTGTTTGTTTTCTTTTGAGTTCTTGGCTGCCGCCTGTTATTGATGATATGCCAACGAAATGATTTTCATGCGCACGGCACGCGTTATTAAAAACCAATAACTTACACAGCCTGTCAAACACACCCACACACACTCATACTCATACTGAGTTAAAGGATAACGCGATTTTATGCTATAACAAGCCATTAGCACCAAGAGCTAAATCGAAACGGAATCCCAAAGTCGCACCAAACCAGGTGCCAGCTAGTGCCAGGCACGCCAAAGAATACTCATTGACACACCACTCAAACACACACTCAGACACACACACACGCTCACATTTATGCAAAATGGACGAAAATCAAAATCAAAGAAAATGCAATTTAGGTTTATGAGCTTACAGTCCAACTAAAAACAAAAAAAAAAAAAGAAGCCAAATAAATGTTATGATAGATACCAATTTGTTTGCCATTTCGAATATGGAATGTGAAAAGAGGTATTCAATAGAGTCAGGGAAGGAGGGCGGGGCTGTGGGCATAGTGGAGATTGGCTATCAAAAATGCAAGCTGCGTGCAACGCGGTGTCAATCACTCTAGAGCTATACGTTTGCCAGTTGGCCCAAGACACAAGTTGCAAGTGGCAATGTGGCAAGTTACCACATAGTCAACAGTCAACAAACAGCGCCGCATTGCATTTCCGCTGCGACAGATAACAACAACTGCAACAACAACAATTGCAATAGCAATAGCAATCAGAACTTGGTATGCAAATGCAACCAACAACCAACCAGGTTGCCAACCGGGCTCTAAGAGACCCAACCCAAGGCACATTCACTTCGTGACTCTGGTCAGTTGTGTCGCGCCACCAAATGGCCAACTTCAGTTTCGCTTTCGCTTTTGCTTTGTCTTTGTCTATGGCAACTTCTGTTGGCGAGGTGCACTCAACTAGTTGTGCGAATAGATAAATGCAATCTGTAAGATAGACGTATTAATTACTTAACTGTTTGTGTAGTTTAATTAGGTGATATAATAAAATGTCTTAAAGAGAGTGCGAACTAAACTAGCAGTTAAGGGAATTCTGCTTAGTTTAGTTACTCGCTGTATCAAAATTACTTAAAAAGAGAAATTAAATCCACTTAAAAAGAACAGAATGTGATACAAAACTAAACTAGGCTCATTTAGAGCACTAAATCTCAATAGAGTTAAACTATGAAATCATAAATAAATCTGTTAAATATATTTAATCGAAGCGTTTAAAATAAAGGTACTGAAACTATCAAAATTTCCACCTGAATCCACTATTTAAACATAGGTTTCATAGCCTAATTTGCCCTCAAATTAATTTTTTTATTTAGTTATGTAAGATCTATTCCTATATTTATTTTTTTTGGGCTGTTACAGTTACTGAAGGCCCATAAAAAATAAAAAAATCCCCAAACTCGAAATTGAAATCAGACTTAAGACAAACGACGCCAACAGAAATTGCTTGTTTAATAAAAAATATTTTTTGGTTAACAAAGTATGAGTTCTGATCTTTCTACAGTTAATAAATAATATGTCAAGGCTTATGAATATACCTCGACAATACTTTCGAATATACCTGGACATATTATTGATTAACTGCAGAATTTTCATCCAGATAAATTTTAAGACTTTGTCTTTAAAGTTTTGGCTTTATTAATTATATGTTTTTGTATTGCTATCGAACATTTATATTGATTTTCACTGTTTATGTCGATAAAATGTAATGAACTTGATCTGCGTATGGCTTACGAGAATATACTTTCCAAAATTTGAAGTCTCTTACTTTTATAGTCACTGAGATAGGTACTTTTTTACAGAAGACACACAAACAGGGCTCAATCGACTCAAGCGTTGATTGTGCTCAATAATATATGTATTACGAGGAACCAGAAATGCATTCTATTGCCTGAATGTATGTAAATTTGGAAATCATATTTATGCGCCTTTCTTAATGATGCTATACTGGAATCAATTTCAATTTAGTTTAGTTTAGTTACTCATACTTTTTAGGGTATTAATTTAATGTAAGTTGGCTTTCCTTAATGTGTTTAATTGACCTTAGGTAATTGCCAATTAAATCTATTATCCATTTATATATCGTACATGCAAACAGGCTTGTAGTTTCACACATAGCTTAAGCTGTAGGAGTATTATTAGTCCAAGACTGTTAAATCGTGTCAGACGCCCCTCGCTTTGGCATTTAAAATGCCAAGTGAATAAATTGCATAAATTCATAAGCATTTTCATGTATATTGTCCTTGAAATGGACGGCCGCAACGACTTGTGGCAAGTGTGGCGTTTGACTGTGAACCCGTCTACGACTTTGGCACTGTGCCTGTAATTGATAAACCATGCCTCCCCCAACGCCGCCCCCTTGCTGGATGTCAAGCGAATACAAGTGAATGCCGTTTGAATTTGTAATCGAGTTGAAAATGTCGCCGGAAATGGTCGCAAACATAAAACCAAGCAAACCCAACAAATACAGCTGCGAATGGCGACAGTTGCATTTGGCTTGGCTTGCTTGTACTTTGATTAGCAGCAGGCATTTCGTATTTCGAGCCGAATACAAAACACACAGCAAACGCCACAAGGTATGCAGCACTTTTGCAGCAAACTCACAGAGTCAAACAGAGAGCCACAGCAACTACAAGTCTCGATTTATATATATGTATTTGTTTTGCCTGCTGCTTTTTTTAGTTGTTCGCTAATTTTAGATGGAAAGTTTAAAGTTGAAAGCATTTCCGCATTGCATGTTGTTCGTACTGACGTCACTGCCATATTCAAAGGCTGGCGAAATTTAATTTATGCAGAAAATACACCAAAAACTACCACGATAGTTAATTAAAAATTCTGCTGCATAACTCACAGGCGCATAAAACTTAACTCAAACATGTGAGTGAGTTGCCACTGAGCAGAGAGCTTTGAGTGAATTGCAGCCGCATCGGAGAAGCTTTGGTCTTGTGAGTGAGCACTGCAAGTGTTGAGCACGCCCCCTGGCGTCAGCGATTGCAAGTCAGTAGCGCACAAGCTGCAAGCCAACCCCCGTTCAAGTTCAATGCAATGCTGTCCTTGACGGCGTCGACGTCGACAGCGACAGCGACGCCGATGCCTATGCCCGATGGAATCGTGTGACAAGCTCCGATAAATGTGGCAACGGGCAGCGCAAGCAAAGGTGGCTATCGCTTTTGCGTAATTGGGGCGTACCATGTGGGCGCAACGGTCAGCACCTGCACTTGAGCAAGGTGAGAGGTGAGAGTTTGCATGTGTGTGTGTGTGTGTGTGTGTGTGTGTGTGTGTGTGTGCGTGTTTCTCATGTTTTGGCATGTAAAGTGATTGCGTGAGTAATCCGCAAAGGTAAACAGTATAGTGAAAACTGCAAGAAGAGCTGTGCACGATTGCTAAATGCTCTGTAATAAACGAAAAAACAAAACACATATTTTGGACAAGCCAAGAAAACTTTTCTTTTAAATTCAATCATAAATCTAGCTCTTGTAAACGCAATTTATTTTAATCAGTCTTCAGCACATCATCTAGTTGAATTACAATATCCAACTAGAGCATATAGAGACAATTTAGACAGTCATTATTTGTCTGTGCTTTTCACGTGCATGCAATTGAATAAGAAATAAACTAAAGCGTTTAGCGCTTGTCACTTTTGTTTGTTTGTTGTCTAATTAGTTTACGTGAAACGTGAAGAAAACTTGCACAAGAAAATGCGATTATTTGTTTGAATGCACCTATGACAAAGCTAAAAGGAAACAAGCCACATCAAACATGCTGTGCATTAATGATATAAAAAAAGGCAATTTTTCTTCTTAATTTCCATATTAATTGCTAATTTACCTATTAAAAAATATACAGCACTCTCGTTAATTTGTTTTGTTTCCGAGAAGAATTACCGATTTACGTAATACAAAATTATTTAAAAAAAAAAACATAAAAATATCTACAACTAATTAAGATATACAAATATTTTTAATTGAGCCATTGTCAAACAAATTTTAATGACTTCATTTTTCTTAGCTCAAACCAATTCATCCTAAATGTGGCACTGCAATATATAGAATTTATTAATGTATATGGCAGACTAATAAATACAGATTGCGAATTTTTGATTTATATACTATTTATATGAGTATGAATGCAACTTGTTGTATACGTGATATTTCATTAATAATCACGAATAAGCAATTTAAGTGGCATCACATGCAAAATTGATATAAAAAATAATAAAAACCCCTCAACTTGATATATATGTAATTATGTATGCAGGTAAATATGTAAATACATATTTACAAGACTACAACAATCACAAGTGTTACACAAACAACAAAATAAACAAACAACAAAAGTCGCAAAATAGTTTAATCAGCTCAGCAAATAGAAAAAGCGCCCAGATAAATGTCACCCATATTGGCAGCTTTGTTGTTATTGTTGCGTGCTCATTATGCTGCACATGCTCGCGGCAGAGTCAACAACGTAACTAAAGTCACGTGTAAACATTCAAAATGTTGTAAATTGGTATTTATTGCAAGTGAGAAATCGAGCAGAGATGAAGATACAAAGCGAAATTGTGCACAAACACACACACACACACACAGACACGCACACGCGCGCGGTGATAGAGAGTCAAACGAAATGAACAAAATGTGATAAACAGAAAACGACGAAAAGTCAACAAATTGCGAGTTCAACTGAACAACAAGAAGCAACAACAAATATGTATACAAAAACACACACGCAAAGATTTGTTTGCATGTACGAGCCGGAATCCAATTAGAATAATGCCTACAGCTTTCTCAGCGAGCAGAAAAACACCAGCAAAAAGAGAGCGCGAGAGCGAGCAGTTATCTGCAATGCTGGTTGCATAAATGACATCACAACAACAACAACAACAACAAACCAGCCGCTGCGCAGTGCGATAACAGCGCACGAGAACAACGAACGAGAGAGAACCAAAGAGATTGAGAGAGTCAGTGAGTGCGAGCGACAGAGAGCGCACGATTCGTGTATGACATCAGCGTGTGCACGATTTGTTAACAGTTAATCGCACGATCATTTGGCTCGCCAACAGCGGGGTGGTCGGCGGTGACAGAGCGGCTGGCATGCTCGGAAATACTTAAGAATCAGTTTTGGGGCTGCTTCAGCGGCGACTGCGGCTGGTGTCTCGTTGATTGGTTTGTGATTTATTCTCGTGTTTCTGTTTTGGCTTTTTGCTTTTGTTTACTTTTATTCGATGCTTCTTAGCACGGCTTTTATTTTTTGTTAATTTTTTCGATATAAATATGAACACGTGCCCAAAAATGGAATGACTTAGAAATTTATTTGACGTGTGTAGTTACCTCCTGTTTGTGCACCACGGAACGTAGCCCAACCACCACCACAACAGCAGCTCCACCAGCAGCACCACTTATTAAACATTAATTGACGCTTCATTTGGCGGTTGGAAACGCGTGAAATCTCTTGAGAACCGGTTGCTTGAACCAATGTTTGACTTGCCAAAAAGACAGGAAAAAAAGCCAAAACCAAAGCGCAAATCATACACAACACACACACACACACACACACACAACACACACACACACACACACACACACACAGCGCCTTGGTTAACTGTCGAGTCTAATAATTTTTTCGTTATTGATTTATTTCCTTAGCTGCTTTATCAAATCTCAACTTCTTATTGGGTCTGCTTTTTTTTGTATCTTATTTTTTCACACTTTATTGTCGTTTTTCTTTTCTTCGGTTCCATTTTTTTTTTTGTTTTGTTTTTTGTGTGCCTAACATTTTGCTTGTTGCCCATTAAGCTGTGTGCCATAAAACTTTCGAAGGAATTCCAAAATACATATTTTATTTTTCATTTTGTATTAAGTTTTTTTGGTTTTTTTTTTCGGTGTCTTTTCTGCTTTGACTTTGGATTTGGCCAAGTTGACACCTTAATCACCTGGCCGCATTTGAAGCAGACAACTGAATTCGCTTAAATAATTATCTCTGAAGATGAGCATACATATAACATACAACTATTACAGCCGCAGGCTTGTTTCTGTCTCTGTTTTAGATGCGTCATACAGTTGTTGTTGTATATAGTCATCGATTGGAGCTAAACAATGGAAAATATCAACTTGGCAGCATATCTTAGAATTGAGTATTAAGGCACACAGAACTTTTATGGATTTCAAGGTTAATGCGAGATCTTTTAGCTTGGCCAACAGTAAATATCGTTGGTTTTGTTTTGTGTATACACTTGATAAATAATAACATTGTTCGTTCAAACTAAAATATATTTTGTTTGCATATTTGAACATTAATCTCGTACTAAAACAGTAAACAGCTTTTATTGATACAACTGTTAATCATCATAAAAATAACAAAATAAATATTATGCTTTACGCTATACACCAAATTATACAACTGTAGTATATCAATAGGCTTGATATCTGCCGATGTCAATGCACTTTTGGTGAACACATTTCGGCATTAATTCATCTATAATTGTATATTGGCGGCGATTGAGCTAAGAATAGTTCTCAGGCAATACGTCTATAATCAAAAACGGCTTAGGCAACTGAATAGCCATGGGTAGCAACAGTCTTGGAATATTTATCAGTGCCAGCATATTATATACTAAGAAGTCAACTCAATAGACTAGATAAAACTGAGATAAAGAATCCTCAATCACAACTAAAATCTCCTTAGGCAAAAACAAGAAAAACATATTTAGAACACTTGGAAAGCATGTTTTAAACATAACAATAGAGTTAGGGTTAATGGAAATGCTATAGACTCGGCAGGGGGCACAATGGATCAAACAGGTCGATGTGCTTGATTGGTTTCTGCTTGTTCACTTTGCAATGTGTTGATTTGCTCAATGAAAGCAATTAAATCAAGAGGTCCCAAAGTGGCCAGCGCAAAAGATTTCAGTCTCCAGCGTCTACAAGCCAGGCTAATGATCTCAAGGCTAACTCAACGCATAGTTGTTGCTTGTGCTGATTAATAATTTATTCATATATAAAAATGTTTGCAGAAATATTATTAAAAATCATGAATCTTAACACACAATTTTGCACGTTAAATATTTATTTAATTAAAATTATGTATATTATACAAGCAAAATAATTTTTTTTTGTCTCTTTTGTTATACCCTGTTACTTTTATGTTTGCTTAAGAGGGAGAAACGGCCGTCTAAATATAATTTGTTATTAATATCATTTTATTTTAGTCGATTTTTCGTGTCGAACTTTGAGAATCCTTTTGATAAGCAGTTGCTCTTATTATGCGTATAAGTCTATTAGCAGTATTGCCTACAGTCCAATACAATACAGGGTATGTCGCCGTCAATCAGCTTCAATTACCTGTTATTTATTTCACAAATGGCGTTGTACAAAATGATTATCAAGCATAAGAGTATTGAATTCGTTTGGCCAGATGATTGTTCTGTTTTGGTCAAGTGTTTGTGCCACAAAAGGCTCAAGAATTGAACAGCAAAAATAGAAAAATATAAACAACAACAAAGTAAACAACAAATTGATTTGCGCTTCAATTAAATCGCAATTACTACACTTGAAACAACTGCTGAATTTGCGCATAGCTTTAACTAATTAAAAGTTGCGCTTCAGCTCGGATTAGAGAACTTCCAATTGTTGAAGTATATATATATATATAATATTTAATTAGCCGGCAGCGCTAAAGAGCACAAACTTTTGTCGCGTCAACTTCAAAGGACTGCAAACCATGCCATAAAAAAAAAATGAAAATAAAGTAGAAAAATAAAGAAGAGAAAATGCTGTTATAACAAAAGGAAAACCAGCGTACAAGCTGCTCATTAAATGTATTTAAAAGTCATGCGCAGGCCAACGTTGCGTATGAGCGATGCGGCTGAGAAACAGGCTATAGGCTTTGAAAGTGGGGTGTGAGTGAAGGAAAAAGGCGTATTTAGGCGTTTTGTGTGGTCGCAAAAACAGCCACGCAGGTGCCGCACTCCCACACAGTCTCTCGCCGCAGGTCATAATTTAAAATTAAGTAAGTTGCATTTTATGAAAATTATTATGTTATGTTTAGGGACTTTACAAATTGTTTTGCATGATTTGAAGTTTGACCCGTCGATCAATGTGGCATTTAAACAATGCCTGTGCACAAAAATTTGGCAAATGTTATTTTAAATATGCTTTCCATTCACAAAATAATTATGAACTTTTCAACTAAAATATGCCAATTCTCTCCAAATACTTTAAAGCCTTCAACAGTTCTAAAACTGAAATTCAAAAAGCCATCTGCAATGAATTGGTTTATTTGTTTGCTCAAAACGTATACCAATTGGTAATATACCCGTTTGAGACCCTTAAGGGTAAGGGTATATGTGTATCTCTCAATATGTGGAATTATAGTTAAGCAGCTTAATGAACCATTTGAGACTTTCACAGCCATCATAATGATGTGTGCGATATTATGGCAATCAATGCCACAAGTGGAACAAATGTTTTTCGTTTGATTTTTTTTTTTTTTTACAACACAACAAATTCGGCCAGCTATAAATGTAAATGACCTACGTTAGGTGGTTCGCAAACAGCTAGAAATAAGTTGAAATTTTACGATAGACGACTAAATTCCTCACAGTTCACAAGCTCAGCAAACCTAAATGATAAATGGGACACATATTCCAAGCAAATAGGCTTCGCATCATGGGCAATATCCTAGGCAAATAGGCCTATGCCTCATACATACCCTACGTTAACGACTTTGAAAACCCGTTCCAACTAACTGGCCAAGTAGCCAAAGCCAGCGAAACACAATTACCCTTGGGCTCGAGAAGCGGCCCAAAACGAAACTGCAATAGCGTTGTGGAGACACCAATGATAATGATCTTGCAAAAAAAAAAGAAAAAAAAGAAATCACGCAAAACAAAAAGGTAACAGAAAAGCGGACAAGTTTCGAGATAAACAACTGATTCCAAGTGCTGCTGCTTGGGGCTAAAAAAAACACTCAGCTCTCTTACACACACACACAAGAGCTGGGCCTGCTGCACGGGACTCTAAAAATAGCCAGCGCTTATTAGAAAAGACTAAAAATAGCTGCAAGTTGATGCGCGTCGCCGTCGCGTTGTGCAAATAAAAATACAACAAAAAAATAAAAATAATAATCGTAGTAAAAGAGACGCTCGAAAAGCAGCGAATAATGTGATTGGTGCACCAGACACTAATAAATTTAGAGGTAAGCAAACCCATTGGTTGGGTACAGTGAACCGAACTCGCCTTCGCAAAGAATTTATAGCAATTTTAACTGTTCTTTATGCTTAAATTAAACACTTTACTTTAACTGAGCAGTTTTTAAGATACTCGTGTAATACTAACACAACTGATAAGGATAATGTTGCGAGGATGTGAGAAAAATGAGAGGACAATTGGTGCGATATATCATCTAAGGGTATAAGCTTTTGAACAGATGTTTGCCACATTAAAATATTGATATCTTAAAGTTGAGTTACTTCTGCGAAATGAAGCAAGTTTTTAAGTAACAATTGGTAGTTCATTCAGTTATATATACATATATATTATATTTATGATATATTTATATCATCCAAGGCTCTAAGATTTTCTACAGCTGTTTGTCACATTAAATGTAGGGTATCTTAAAGTTGTGTCTTGCCTGCGACAATCTGCCCTGCAGAGGAACAGTTTGCTTAGTGGATAGTTTCTAGATAACTGTTGATATTAGGTTATCTTTCCGCAGATGATGACCTGTCTAAAATTAACAATTGTTTGTCCTTCTAAATGAATAAGTCTACATAGAAGTTTGCTGGTGAATATTTTCTTTATTTCTTTCTTAAAGTATTTTCGCATAGTTACACATTTTGTACTTAAGAATATTCTACATAATTTCGCCACAAGATGCCCGAAACTTTTTTCTCAGTCCAAAAGAAATGAAAGTCAGCATAATTTCAAGCAATTAAGTTAAATTCCACTCGTATTTTGGAGATATTTGCACGGCAAACAGTTTGTGGCCGAGCAAAAAGAAAAAATGCTAAGATCAACCAGGGGAGATTTGGTGCGGGGCTAAAGGGGTTGCCGAGTAGGAAACGAAATCATACAATTCCAAAGCTCGTAACGGATGCCATGGTAAACCCAGTAATTCAAATAATACAGGTGGCAAGAGGAGTGGGGGGTGGGGGCGGTTGGTGTGGAGCAACAACAATAACAACGCCACTTCAAACAAACCAGCAATGGGAGCAAGCAAAAGAAACAACGGCGAAGCCACGGTATGCAGCAAGAGAGCAAAAAAAAAAACAACAAAAAAACCCAATAACATAAAAGCTAAAGAATTTCTGCGCCAAAAGGATGGACGGCGACAGTGACTCAAAAAAAAAAAAAAAAAAAACTATGGGGGCTGAGTTCAGCTGAGCATGTGTGTGTAAGTAGAAAAACCCGCTTACAGCAGCAAAAACGGCGGCGTCGGCAGCAACGCCAAGTGATGACCTTGATAAGTTTCACACACAAACGCACACATACACACACACACACGCACACACACACAGAAGCTGCCCACGAATAAGGAAGGGCTGCCAAGGAGCACACGAACAGCCTTAGGGGGCAATGAAAAGAGGCCCGCGCGCAAACACAGCCAGTGTTGTTTAGTGTTTTTGCTGTTGCTATTTGCCATTTGCTATTTACAAGAAAGGGGAGCACAAAGAGGTGGGCGCAATCGAGAGTATCACACCACAATCGATGGCCGAAGAGCGAACGCGCGCATGGTGAGTTTCCCCATGTACGCCGTCTCTCTCTCTCGCTCTCTCGCTCACTCTCACTATCACTCTCTTTTGCATCAACAAGTGTCTGCTGCTGCTGCTGTTGCTGCTCCTGCTCCTTACTCAATTTGTTTTTGTGTGTCTGTGTGTGGCGCGCTCTTTAATCAACAGCGCGTGGTGAGCTTTTTTTTCTTCTTCTTTTTCTTTCTTTCGTTCTCGTTGTTGTTGCACAATGTTGTACAATTGTACATGTTGTACTTAATATACTATAATATACATGTGAGTGCACACACATATTATCGTGCTCTGCGTTTTATTATTGAATTTCTTAAGTCGCCTGCTGACGCATTTGAGAACCACCCCTTTCCACTCCCCCTCCCCCTCCCACCCATCAAGGCAAATGCCTTTGCCGAGGCACTTTCTCTCTTTCTCGGCCATTGGCGCTCTCTCAATCAGCTGGCAATCAGCTAGAAATTCAAATTCAATTAATGTTATTTAATAAATTCGCATGCAATATTGATATGACAAACAAGCGTTTGCTTATGTACACTCAACGAATGTGTGTGCGTATGTGCGTGTGTGTGTGTGTGTGCGTGTGTGTGTGTGTGTGCGTATAGTAAGTGGAAATTTTTTTGTATTTTTGTTTTTTGTTAGCCATTGGGAATGTGGTGTATGCAGCAAAATCAATGCAAAAAAACTTCAGCAGCCGCAGTAGCAGCAGCAGCAGCAGCAACAAAAATGATCGTGCAACGTGCCTGAAATTATAAAATACAAATCAACGCGGAACCCGCGAACAGAAAACCGGCGCTGCACTTGCTTCCAACTGCTGCCTGCTGACTGCTGCCACAAACAACCGGCTCAGATCAACTGGCAGACAAACGGACGGACGGACAGACGAACGTCTAGTTTGAGTTTTGAACGACAGGCGAACACAAGAGACAACCCATAATTAATCAGACTGCCAGGTAACATTTTACAATGTCCAATGTACAGCCAACAACAAATTGCAAATTCCAAGCAGATCCTTTACAACAGCAACAACATTAAAATGTTTATAGTTGTAGTAAATTTGCATGTTTTTTTTTGTTTTTTTCTCAACTTACTCTTGAAATTGATTTTTTAGAACTACGACGTTCTTTCACCAATAAACAATAAATATATATTTTTTTCAGCTGCACACACACACACACACAGCAAAAAGTGTTGAAATACATGTGTGAAAACAAGTTTTCAAACATTAATTCGCATATTTTTACAAATTATATTAAAGCTCATACATAAAGACAGAACAATAACAATAACAAAATAACAACAACAACGACAAAATGAGGAACAAGCATTTTGTTTTCGTGTACTGCGAAAACTTGTTTTACTTGTAAAACTATTTAACAATTGTGACTCCAAAACCAAACAGTAAATAAAATTAGACACAAGAATTCATAGGTAAATAGAGATTAACATAGTAATTTTTATTAATAATACTACAATTAATTTACCAAAGACTAGAATATGATTTATTCAAATTTGAATTTGAATACTCATTAAAAGCCCATTTTTTTTTTTATAAACTTTGAATAAATATATAGTTAATAAATATATATGATTGTGTTGGGATTTAAGTTTCTTTGAAACTTGGTAAATTAACTAATATTTTTTCAGCTAAAGTTTATTTGGGAGCTCAGATATTTAACAAATGGCTTTATTAATAAGCAAAGCTTAGTAAATGTCTATCTCTGGTGCTTATCACTTCGAAGACAACTTAATATATGAGTAATACTATCGGCAGATAGTTGCATCAAGTTTTAGACTGCGCATGGAATCTGGTTGATAAAAGCATGACTAAGTGTGCCTTTACACATGTATATATGCATGCTTACACACATTTACTTTTAAGCGCAGCTTTTATGACTTTTATCACATCATTATATGCATGTGCATTATAAGCAACTACACCGCAAAAACATTACCAGCCAGACAATTAAAAATACATTAAAATTCAATAGCCAACTATTAAAGGCAACTGTAATAATAAAGAGAATTAAAAAAAAGAACAAAACAGAAAGCAATATATCTCATTAATACAATCCGAAAAGTGAATTGATTGACATTTGTAGATTTCGTGCAGTGTACGCTAATCAAACGGAAAATTTGTATACTTTTGTGTGCAAATGAATAAATTACAATAATCATAATAAAAATATAAAAAAAAACCCTTAGTTGTCAGCGCAAAGTTATAATTTAAGTTACATTGTCATTACATATGAGTGTTTGTGTATGTGTGTATGTGTGTGTGTGTATATATTCTAAATAATATTGCTGCTCTGGGTTTTTTTTCACTCATATGAGTTAACTATTGTAATGCATGTGTGAGTGAGTATAAATCTGATATAAATATATGAATAACAACAAAAGTTTTACTTAATCTAACTTAGACGTGAAGAGAACACCCCCATTTATATATATATATATATATATATATATATATATGTGTGTGTGTGTGTGTCAGGCTTCGCTGAGAGCGAATTAAAGTTCGTTCTTCGCTTACGCACAGAAGAAGAGCAGACACGAAGGCTGCCGCAGTCGTGCAGCTTACGAAGCGCAGCTTGCACAAGAGCAGCTTCAAAGTGACATTTAGAACACTAATACCAATGCACTCGCACACTCTCATACACACACACACACACACATCTTGTTGTCTGCACTACACACTTATAAACGAATCAGAACTGAGCTGTGTGTGGGGAAATGTCGTTGATCCATTGCGTTTGGGCAATTTATGATTCTCGTTCTTGTTCTGCTATCAGTGGACGCTATCCGGCTACTGCTTGCTGTGAGCTTGTCACTTAATTTGATGTACTATGTTGCAATCAGCGTATACGCATATAAGCACACACACACACACACACAAACTTAACTTGGGTTTTTTTTTAAATATGCAAAACAAACCTATTCAAGTGGATGGACAAGTTTTAGCTAGTGCTGATAGAGCAGTTTGCGCTGGTCAAGCACATAACAACAGAGATAAACAACAGAGAGAGAGAGAGAGAGAGAGAGAGATAGATAGAGAGAGGGAGCGAGAGAAGAGAAAAAAGGAGAAGAGTTAGTTGAGAAGAAATCAAAATGCAGTCTCAGCCCATAGTGAGTTCGATAAAAATAACTTAAAGTCGCCTGCAATCAATTTTAAAATAGACTCTTGCGAATGGAAAAATGAAGGAAGAATGTGGTAACTAAAACTAGCCAAAAGGCAGGTAAGAGAAACAAGGCGATTCTCAACTTACCGCTGCGCTCCCGCGCCGCACAAGTTCAAGGCCAAGTGGCCACGGTGCCTCTCCTCTCTCTGCACTCTCTCTGTCTCGCTCTCTCTCTGTTTTGCGATTTGCGAGCGTGTCTGCGTGCGGTGTATCTGTGTGTGTGTGTGTGCTTGCTGTTTTTTTTTTTACTTTTTTTATGCGCAATCGTTTGCATGCGAAAGAACTTTCGTTTTCAAGTACGCCTCCTCTGCGTGTATTTCGCTTTTTGTTTTATAGTGTTGCACTCTTGTTGTTGTTGTTGTTCTGCTTCTCTTTTTTGTTATTGTTATTGGCAGTTTTGTTTTGAGTGGGTGGGTGTCGGGAGCACGCGTGGTGAACAAAGGGGAACTCGCACTTGTTTTTAACACGCGCTAAATTTTGTTTCTTTAACAAATTCACAAATATATATATATGTATTTTTATATTGTATATGTGTATGTATTATTTGCAAGACTCCACTCAGCACTCGTGCCAGAGGCTGGCGGCTTTGTAAATTAATTAACAACACTCACACACACACACAGACGCACACACGCACACTTGGTCATATCAAGCGAGCGAGCGCGCGCCGAGATAAGCAAAACAATTTATTTGCACTAAAATTTACTTTTTGCACGCTGCTGCTGTTGAGGAGCTGCTGGCGGAATGTCGGGTGGGGGGTGGAGGGTGAGCCAAATTCACCACATACACAATCAGAGTGGAATTCACACACACTCTCTCACACACACACACACGCAATCCGACGTAAGCGCACGTTTCGGTTACAAATGATGCCCAAAAAAATATTCTGTAATTTTGTCCACTTTGTCAATAGACACACGGACACGTTGACAATTTGCGCCGCAATTGCATTCAGTTAAATTGAATATATATATATTTTTTTGGATTAGCGAGCGCCAACGAATATTAAAGAATTTAGAAACAACCAGAGACAACGAAAAACGACGACACCGCGATTACGAGGCGCAACAACAAATGGTGAGTGTGGAGAGAGCCAACATGCCAGAGTTGCCTGCTTATCAATATTTTCTTACCCCAAAAAAGCTTATCGGCAGTGTTAGAAAACGCAGTAAGGCGAGCACATATAAAAGAAACGCGGTTTTTATTTCTAGCTATATTACACTTATGTTGAATCGAATTTAAAGCATAGGCAAACTGGCCTTTAGGGCATCGAACTCCTTGCGATCCAGTGGTTTGATATTGGTGCCCGAAAAGGGTGCCTTGAATTCCACATCGCGATGTTTGTTGACCAGAATCTTTTGCTCTGAGTATATCAAATTGATTTGTTGATTTATTTGCTCCTGATCTGCAAAAATAACTCATGTATATACATACAGATTATATATACAATATATGTATACCCTTCTTGAGCAGCTGTATTGCTTGTGCTCGTTTCATTTTGACCAACATGCTGCCAATTGTTATCCACACTTTTGGCTCATCCGATTTCTCAATCAGTCGCAATGCTTCCCGGGTTTCCTGGCGCCGCCTGTCCATTACCGTCAGCTCCTGCTTGTTGACCAGTATCTTGTCGGCCAGCTCCTCTGTCCTGGTTATTATTTCAATACTTTTGTCTAACTCGGCTTGCGACATGTTCTCAGAGAAGCAATTAAAAATGCCGACGAAACGTAAACAAATCGTGGCAGGGTGACCAAAGTTGAAGATAATATTTTGTCTTTTTTAATACTAGATACTGGTCACCTAAACAGCTGTTTGGAGTCTTTAAGGGGTCACCTCTTAAACAGCTGTTTGCTTCTGTACGCGCCAAAATGTATTTCAAAATACAAATTTCAATTTATTTTTCAATTATAGCATACAAAACACTATTTTAGTGCATACCCGATTAATTTGTAATTTATTTCGAAAATATATATAATTGCCATGAACGAATAACAAATCTTTAACCGTAATCGAATAAAAACATTTAAAGCTCCATTAAAATTGAGCCGCAATCAAAATTCTCAACAATTTCTAATGTTTGTAGTGAGTAAGATGATTGATCATCTCGTAGAGCCACTTGGGCTGATCGTGCGGAGCCATGTGACCGGCATTCCGAATCATAATCTCAACCAGATGTCCGGCATGCTTCACATAGCCAGCGATCTCTCCATCAATGCGCCAAACCTCTCGTGGAGCGGTCCTATAAACATCCGAGCCGGGAAACTTAAGCTTCTTCAGATAGTTGCGGGTCAGGGGATAGGCTACAATGATGTCCAATTGGCCGCTATAGATGCACACCGTGTAGTGGCTGAGGAGTTCAGCTATCCAAGGTGCCACACTGTCCATAACATCCTTCATCAGAAACTTCTCCACCTTGTTCTCCTTGTCCAGATCATGGAACGTCAAGTTGCCCACATGAATAGCGCGACGCGTGGCGCCCGCCTGCAGAAACTCACCAAGTTTGGCATCGGCCGGATCTGGATGGGTAACCAGATAATTGTAGTACCAATTGTAGCCCGTCAGATTGCTAAAAAGGGAGCCATTGGTCATGTCGCCATTGATAAGGGAATCAAAGACGTCAAACGCGCAAACCATGTCCTGTTTCGCAATGCAATCGGCGCCCTTCTGCTCGGCAGCGTGGAACTGCGCCAAGCCGTTGTCATCGATCAAGCCCAGCTGATACAGATAGTCGCCGTACTTGAGCTGATGCACTGGATCGGACAGTCCGTTGCCAATGGCCACGCCCTTGAGCGGCACATGGACACGCGCCTCAATCGAGTTCTGCACCTTGTGGATGTGATAGGCGAGAGCGGGCACATATTTGCCGGCATACGATTCACCGGTGACCCAGAAGCTACTGCTCCACCCGAACAGCTCGTACAGCTGCATCACAGCTTCGTGCAGATTGCGTCCCACATCCTGTTCGTTGCGCGCATAGCCCTCGTCGTGATCCGTGAAACTGAACCCAGTGCCCACCGGATTATCAATGTAGATCAGATTGTGTGTCCTGCTCCAGGTGTAGTTGCGCTTCTGCAGCTTGCCCTGCTCGTCCAGCTGCAGCGGTCCGTTCTCCGTGAAGAGGCCAAAGAGCGAGGAGGCGCCCGGTCCGCCCTGCAGCCAGAGCACGACGGGTGCAGACTCGCGATCCGTTTCACTGGGGAAATACCAGAAGAACATGTTCGAATTGTAGCCCGTGTCCACAGTCAAATATCCGGAATAGCTCTCAACGCCTTGGAATTGGTCGCCAAGAACACGAGCCATTTGCTGCACCTGCCGCTTGGGCAGCGAATCGTCCTGGATGAGCGGGGTGAGGAAGAGCGGCTCGCCGGGGTCGACGCCATCCTCGTAGAACTTAAAGCGCGGATACGGATTGATAAAGCTGCTGCGATAAGGTTGCTCAGCAGCAGCAGCAGCGCCAAATGCGGCAGCAACGCCGATAATTAACAGCACGCAATGAATTGCGTTTTTCATTGTTCCAGACTTGCACTTTAGCTGTCTGCGTATGGGGAATGTATAGTTTAATCAGTTCGGTATATTCAAGTTTACTGTTTACGCCCCACTTACCCCTTTTGCAGATATGCAAATTCAGCACTTTTACTTCTGCTCGTTGTGAAAATAAAATCTCTTCTGAGCCGGCAAAAATTGTGTTGCAATCAGCAACAGCAACAAATGTTTTTTAGTCAAGTGAACCAGTTCGTGATTTCGCACTGGGTTGTCCAACACTGTTATCGATATGAATTGCAGTAGTGCTTTTGAAGCGGTTGATTTGAAATGAATTATTAAAATGGACTGAGAAGGGAGAAATTCAAAGCGAAAACAAAACATTTATGGTTAGCTGCGAATTTAGCTTATATTGGCATATTCTAATTGCTAAGCACAGTTGTTAATTTTCCAAGTTTGTTGTACAAATAATATTAAAGGGCAACAAATAATTTAAAGTATCCTTGGGTAGTTCAGCAGTGAACTGTTTTAATTGAAAAGTGAACTAGTGAGCAGTTCGTGCAATCGCAATGCTATCGACTAAATCGAAATCAGCTGTTGAATTTAAACAAAACAAGTTTAAAATATCTAAGATAAGAAACTATTAAGCAAAACTATCAAATAAATGGCAACAGTTGTTAAATGGTTAAGTGCTAATGACAACTACAAACATGCACACACACAGCGTGGGCAACAACTATCAGTTAAAGCAAATGGGAACAAACAATGCTGATAAAGATGAGTCATGGGCAGCGACGCCGGCGTGGGAGCAGCGCTGCTTCGCTATTTGTTGTGGCCTTAAAAATTGAATTGAAGCATTACCGTTTAGGCAACTAAAAGTGTTGGACGGCGACAAGGCGAGCTCTCTTTTTGGAAAAAGCGGCAGTTACACGTACATGAAATAATATACATATATATATATAGATATATATATATATTTATCTCACACTCCCACTTCAGACAAAAAACAATGTTCGATTTCAACTTGGAATTTGCGCGTGGCGGCGCCACCTTCACCACGGAACTGTTTCATCTACTGGCCGCGGGGGGCGTTAAGCAAAACATTGTTTTTTCGCCCTTCTCGATTCAGGCCTGCATTGCGCTGGCCTTTGCTGGCGCCAAGGGCGATACAGCGGATGAGATTGCCAAGGGTATGCGTTACGTGTCCAATTTCCCCCCCGAGGTGGCCGAAACATTCCAGTTTGTGCTGCAAAAGTACAGGAATAGCCCTCTACTAAAAGTGGCCAACAAGATCTACGTGCAGCAGGGTCATCCGCTGAAGGCCGGCTATGAGACGAGCATCAAGCAGGATTACAACTCGGAGGCGGAGTCCATTGACTTTGCACTCAACGATGCGGCGGCCAAGTCCATCAACAGTTGGGTCAATGCCAAAACAGAGGGCAAAATCAGCGAACTCGTCTCCGCCGATAGCTTCAATGAGTACACCCGTTTGGTGCTGCTCAATGCGCTGCACTTTAAGGGGAACTGGGCGCATAAGTTCCCGGAGGCGAGCACCGAGGAGGATGACTTCTGGACGGGCGAGGAGCAGAGCATTAAACTGCCCTACATGAATCAGAAGGCCAAATTTGGCTATGCCTATTTCGAGGAGCTCAACTGCACCGCACTGGACATGCCCTACATGAATTCCGATTTATCGATGCTGGTGCTGTTGCCCCAGGAGCGCGAGGGCCTCAAGGAGCTGGCCGAGAAGCTGAAGAGTGTCAATCTGGTCGATTTGGCCGACAAACTCGTCGTCGAAGAAGTCCAGGTCAAATTTCCCAAATTCAAGGTGGACTATTCCGTCGATCTGGGCGACAAACTGAAGCAGGTGAGCAATTCTCAATTTATGAATACAAATTCTTTTCTTTATTTTTTTTTATTGACACGTCGCTAATCGCGTCTAATCAATGGAATTTTCTTTCCTACTTATTATTTATGTCGCCTATCTTTGTGAAGTACTTTCGCTCTGAGCTACAAATTATTTTGGTAGCTTATCTTTCAAATTAGACACAGTAAAAACGGTTAGTCTGTAGACGAATTTCTGTTTTTAGCCCAGTTTTATTATGCGAATATGTTTGTTAAGAGAACTCTGAAATTATAGTATAATTTTAGACTTCAACTTTCCCTTGTTTAAATTTGATTTGTAACCATTTTGCGCAAATTAAAATGAACTCATCAGAAATTCCCATTTTTAGAAAACTTTTAAAATCATGACTAAAAGGGTATTTCTTAAAACCCGTATTACTAAAGAAAAACAACTCAAACAATGCAGAATGACATAATTTTATATATTATATACGGCAAAATTATATGTGGCAAATCTTATCGCTGCCATTGCATCCTCCTTTTGGAGTGAGCTCATCAATATTGTGGTATTTAATCATTGTTTATTTTTATCGATTTGTTTATTTATGCAATTGTTTGCCGCATTCTGCTTTCTGGTTTTTCAGCTGGGCATCACGAAAATGTTTAATGATGGTGCCGAATTCGATAATCTGCTGGAGACGCCTGAGGGACTTTTTGTGTCGAAGGTGTTGCACAAGGCGACGATTGAGGTGAACGAGGAGGGCACCGAGGCAGCTGCTGCCACTGGTATGATCATGATGACGCGCATGATGATGTTGCCGCTGCAGTTCCAGGCCGATCGTCCCTTCCTCTACGTTATCTGGAACAAGAAGAATATCGTTTTTGCCGGCGCCTTTGTCAATGCGCCAAATGCCAATTAAGATGTGCAAAGCAACCATTAATTTATAATTTGTTACAGCATTTTGTTTTTCTATTAAATACAAAAATTCAAAGCATATTAATTACAGTTTTTATTTTATTATTTAAGCGTAAGCTTTAAATTGAAAGTACTTTAAATGGGCAGCACTGGAAGAATGTAGCGCACCCAACTTCAAGTGAGAGCGCAATTAGCGCGCAGCCAACATCAAGCGTGCTCCAAACTTGAACTAGTTCCAAAGCAGAACAAACGCAACTCGCAAAAAAAGAAGGGACAACAAATTGTATATATAAAAAACAATGCGGGCTGAACGATTGCCAGTCGGTCAAATAAAGCAATGTCACTGCGTGCACTGAGGAAACGCGATACTCAATTAAGCACCAGCAGCGCCGCCAGCAAAGCCAAAGCAACGCTTTTCAGGAAAGCCAACAGCACCAGCAGCAACAACAACAACAGCAACAATAATAATAACAATAACAACAACAATTCAGCGACAACGTCACCGAAATTTAAAAAATCTTTAACTGTGAGAGGCGGCAGCAGTAAGCAACTGTTAATCCAGCGTCAGCTGCTTGGACGCGCCACATTTTCGAATCCAGAATTAAGGACATTCCACAGGACCACTGCCAATCACCTGTTGCGCAGCAAATCGGAAGGCGATGTCAAAACTTTAAATCTGGCTGGCAAACCAATTGGACGCCAAGCGGCAGCGAGCGCCAAGTCGGAGGTGTGCCTCCAGCAGATCAGTTCGCACAGCTACGAGCCACAAAAGACGCGCATCCAGCCGGATAAAATGCTGGGCGGATCGCGTTCGTTGCGCGACTTGAGTGGCGATGATTTGGAGCATTCGGGCCGCGGACCGCGACGGTTGAGCGAGTGCAGTGGCAGCATGATCAGTGGTCGGCGCACCAGCTCCATGTTCACCAGTTCCATGTCCGCCAGCCAGATGATGTTCGCCTCGGCCCCCGTCGATCCCAATGCCCCACTGCGTGTGCCAATCATTGGGTATGAGGTGATGGAGGAACGTGCCCGGTTCACCGTTTATAAGCTGCGCGTCGAGAATCCGGATACGAACGATTGCTGGCTGGTCATGCGACGCTACACGGACTTTGTGCGGCTCAATGGCAAGCTGAAGCAGTCATTTCCCCATGTGAACCTGGTGCTGCCCAGCAAGAAGCTATTCGGCAACAATTTCAATGCCGTCTTCCTCGACAATCGCGTCCAGGGACTGCAAATGTTTGTCAACTCGATCATGGCCAATGATCAGCTGCGCAAATGCAAACTGGTGCGGGAGTTCTTCTGCCTGGACGAGCCGCCCTCCTACTCCGAATCCATGGAGGAGTGTCGTGTAAGTGGCAGTGGATACAGTCTGTGCTCGATATGCTGTAAGGCATTGCAAATTTGTTAGCTGATATCTGATTATGATAACAATGTTTACTGTGGCTGCCAATTTAATGCTGGCAATTTAACAGAGTTTATCTAGGTTTTTCATTATTCCAGTAATCAATGTAAAAGAATCCCAATTTTATTATTCTAGTTAATCAATAAGAATAGGAATAAAATTGTTAATTGTTCATAGTTGTTAGGTGATCCATGATAAGTAATAGTTTCTAGGTTTCACAAATGCCAGTGATTACTGTAGCAGCATATTCAGTGTGAATTATTGCTTACCTGGAAATCCAACAGAGGTATTTCTATTTACTAGTATCTATTGTAATTTTAAAGCAAAAGTCTTGAACAAATATTCCATTTTTATCATTCTAGTTAATCAATAAGAAATTTCTTAGTTAGTCTCTTAGTTTTCACTAATACAAGTGTTTACTGTGGCAGCATATTTCATACTTATTTTAATTTATTGTTCTAATTTTGATCTAGAAATCTAATTGATTTATTTATTTGTTATTCATCTCTAGTTATTCACTAAGAAAGTATCTTAAACTAACCCATTTCCTCTTTCTATTTGTCCAGGCAATATTTGAGGCACAGGAGGAGACCATTGTGCACCTGAAGCTGCAGATCCAACATAAAAACGATCTCATTCTCAGTCTGCAGCAGAAGCTGCGCGAGGAGATGATCGAAAAGGAGCAGCTCCGCGAGGAGTTTAAGTAAGTTGCATTTAATAGTTATACGCACATTGAAGATACAAGATACATTTCTATATATTTTCAATTGCAATCCACAGAAATATCAACCTGGACTGCTCACATTGCTCCTCGGCAAACGATAGTATGACCCTCAAATAGTTAGGAATGCAATCATGACCAGGAATGAGCGTGTGTATTTATTGGTTATTATGCTGAGCATAATTTTATAGTACACTCGACGAAATATCACCCAAGTGCATATCATCAAATCAGGCGCCGCCGTAAGGCTCACCCTCAACAGTGCTTTAGTATTCAGCTGATAAGAAAGCCCAAATGAAATACAAATATTTTTTAATATATATACAAATGCGGGTCTCCAACTCGTTGAACATTTTAATTTAGTATTAGCACAACTCAATTTACAATAATAAAATCTACAATTATATACGATTATAAAGTGCTGATCTTTGACAATTTTATATGAATATCTATATATATATAAACCATTTAATTATAATTATATATATATTATTAATAGGCTAAGAAGTCTTGGAATGAAAAGCAGCAGCTTCTGGATCAACTAAACTAAAATCTTAAAATGTCTAAATGTATAAGTACATTTTATATATTTATATATAAATATTGTATATAATTATGCTTGGCTAAGCGGCTCAGAGGCTCGTCATGGCTGGTGGGCGAGCATATGCCTTGGGTATGAATCCATATTTGCGTGTCTTGGGCGCATAGGCCCACAGCCAGCCATCGACTGTTTGGTTGTTGAGATCCGCATAGATCCAGTCGCCGCGGCGCACGGACAGATCGTCGGGTGCTTGCGCCTTGTAGTCGTACAACATGACCAGCTCTGTGCCATGATACCGCAAATCATCGGTTCCTATGCCAAGTTGTTGTTGCTGCTGCTGCTGTTGTTGTTGTTGCTGCTGCTGTCCCTGTTGTTGTTGTTGGAGAATGCTCTCCATGGCATTGAGGCTGCCACCGGTTAAATTCGCATGATGTTGCATGTTGGTCTCGTTAAGGGGCGCGGCGGCTGCTGGCGTCGCCTTCTGCTGCTGCAGGACACGCACACTGTCCGCGGGATATATGAAATTGGCCGGCACAAAGCCCTCCTGGCCATCGCTGCGCATTATCCAAAACCAGTCGGGATCCTCGCGATTCAGCACGGTGACAAATTCACCCCGTTCCACAGACAAATCGTTCTCATCGCGGGCAATGAATGTGTAGAGGACAATGCAGCGTCCCGACGGCTCCTTGATGAAGGCCGTACACTCGGGCATGGTTGCCAACAGATTGTTCTCCAAGCTATTCACTGTGGAGGCATTGAGCACTGCCATTGCCGTCTCATCGCAGAGCACATCCAGCTTGTTGTCAACGCCCAGCAACGGTTGATTCTCATCATGCGGCTGCTCGGGGCACTGATCGCGTGGCAGCTTCTTTTTAATGGCCAACTCGGCCAGCTGTGTGTTGTACGGTGCACAGTAGCTGAATGGAATGAAGCCCTCCTGTCGCGAATCCTGCCCAATCACATAGACCCAATCGTTCTCCCTGTACAGTATGTTGACCAACTGGCCACGCTTCACCTCCAGCTCATCATCGACGCACGGCGTGAAATCGTGTAAAACAACCATTTTCGAATCGGGACTAAATAAACAAAGGAACATATATAAATAAAGGAACATATATAAATATATTATTAACAAAAGTATGTGAGAACTTACCTGAGTCCATGCTCCTTCTCAATGCCAACGCGCACCAGCGTCTCAATGCTGGAGGAGCCCGTAATTCGACCCATGCCAACAGGGGCCAAATCTCGTTCAATGTTGGCATTTGTCGCTGTGCGGAACGAAAAACGAAAGAAAAAAAAACAAGTTTGTTGTTGAAGTTATTCGTGTGGCTTGTTTGCTTGTTGCGCAGACGCACCTTTCTTTTTATCGCGCCGCATGCGCACCGGGCACAGAAAAGCCATTGCTAAATTAGTTTGCTTAATTTCGATTAGTTATAATTAATTTTCAACACTTTTTCTTTTAATATCCAATCGTTAATTGTGTCCTGCTTCCGATCGAATTGGAAAGTGCATTGCAGGTGCGCTCGATTAATTTTGTTATCTGAACGTTTATCGAACTCACAGTGTGTATTTATCGAACTAGCGCAATTGACCGACCTCCACACACAGCAATCGCATGCATTTTAAAATTCTAGTTTTGCTTTTGCTTTATTTATGTTCCATATTAAATGGAATAAAATATGCCGCTACGTGATTAAAATAACGTTTTGCTGTGCCTTCAAGCGAATAAGTATTGAACTGGAATTGTGCATTGCACTTATGCAGCTGACTTGACCTTAAAGAGTGCAAACCTTGAGGCAGGTTCAATGCACTTGCCCGTTAGCAAAAGTGTTGCAAACAGTTAATTATTATGATAATAAATTAATGTTTGCTCAGAATAAACGCTTAAGCTTGCCTTGGTGTTGCACTTGCATTATTTGCAGAGCACGTTCATCCATTAATCATCATCAGCAGCAGCATCCTGTCAATGCACTATTTTGGTGCCAAGGATAACGTCGCTTTTGCATGCCATTTTCGATTTATTGTTGCAAGGGCTGGTTTTAGTGTGTGTGTGTGTGCGTGTGCGTGTGTGTGAGGGGGTATGACAAGCGAAAGTTAGCGCAGCACTAACAAACTGACCTACACAGCAGCCGAGGGCTGAACCCAGTCCCCAGTCTACACATGCCCCGGCTAAGTATTCAAGTTTCGTTTTCATTGCCAAAAAAAAAGAAGAAACTGCGCATTACAATTGCTCTGCTGCGAGCATTATTCCCTTTTACCTTCCTTTAACCCGCTGCAACCCTAATCTATTTGGTTGCCAACCTCCCTCCTCGCTGCTCCCTGCTTGCTCCTTGGCGGAAATGAGCTCTTTGTCTCGCCCTTCGTCTCGTTGTTGACTTTTGCTTACTACGCAGTTGATTTTACATCCTGTCTTCCGACTCACTGGCCAGGCGGGCAGCGCCACCCTCTTGGATACCCTCATCCCATGGCCTATCCCAAGCATAAATAGCTGAGAGCACACGCTCTGCTGCTGCTGCTTCCTCTTCGAATAAGGGAATCGATAGAAAGGCGTCTGCGCATTCGTCCACACGTGAAACCATTCACTAAAAACTGAACAATGAAACGGGCAAACGAGATGATGATGATGATAAACCATGCTCGATGCTGATGATGATAATGCTGCTGTTGCTGCTGCTGTTGCTGGTGTGGTTACATTTTGGGTTTGGCCAAAAAATGAGCTTGCAACGCCGTCTGGGGAGCAACAGACAGACAACTCCTGCAGCAACTCGAGCCACGAACCGTTTTAAGTGGGTCAGTTATTTTCGGCGCCACGCGCTGTTATTTATGGCTAACAGTTGGTAGGATCTACCCCCACCAGGTAGCTAGCTAGCTAGCTGGCTGGCGATGACCTGTCGACCTACCTTTGTGCTCGTCATGCTGGGATTCAATGGCTCGCAAGTGCCGTAATAAAACTGTCGGTGTCATTGTTGCATTTCCATGAATTGTGAAATTACAACATTCACATGATGCGTGGGCGTCATCGCCATTGCCAGCCATCCACGCCCATTTTAACCGGAACGAGCGTGTCCTGCGTATGCAGCGTTCTTCGAATCGATTTGTGCCGGGGGTGGGAGGACTTCTCTTTTATGAATGACATTTCAATTTCCCCGAAAACTTTCCACACTAAATGCTGATGGACGTGCTGTGCTGCGTTATTGTAGTCAATGTGCCAGGCATGTTTTTATGACCTTCTCAAGGATTTATAGCTATGATGTTTGATACATGTTTTGGGCTAAATTGGTTTTTTGTAACTGACAACTATAGTCTCAAAAACAAGGACTTTTCAAGTTTGTAACAACGACGTTTTCACCACTATATACGTTGTACATATACATTATTTAAAGTTAATTAAACTCTTTCAAGATTTAATCAAACAACTAAGATTTGTCTGATATCAAAGTTAAATTCCTTTCTTTCATGATATAGACAAAAAACTGACGTTTAGTCTATTGAGTACCCAAAAATATTTATTAGAATATGTAGAATATCAAAGATCGCCAAAATATATAGGGAAAACAATTCTAAGAACCAAATTGCGCATCTTGTTTAAGGAATTTGTTTTCTAATAAGGAAAACCTTATATTATAAAGCTTAAAACCCAAAACAACAGCTGCAACCAAAAATAAAGAATGTTTTTCTTAAAAACGAAAAGAAATCAGACAACAAATTTGATTCCATAGCGTTTATTCAAAATTGTAGATATAACCATGTGTAATTTGAGACACTTGAACTCAAATGTTGCGTGCTATAAAGTCATTATTCTACACGATCTTATCATTATGGATTTCTAATTTTTGGCTTTGCGCAATGCAAATTTCGCTGTTTCGCACGATTTGTTCGCGAAAGCAATCAATATCGAATCGCATCGAGCGAATTTTAACGAGATTTTTCTAAAAATGCAACAGTCATAAACAAAATCAAAATAAATGCAAAAATCCGCCAAATACTAGATAAAAATTAAATAATGTAAAACTGTTGCACAAACAAAAATTGGCAAAATGCCCAAATGGATCGACACAGATTAAAAAATAAAAATGGCGTCTATATATATATATATATATATGTATGTAAACGGGAATAATTAATGCTGTAAATAAAAGCTAAATTGCTGCAGGGCACATATATTAATCAAGCTAATAGCGGCATTGCTGATTGCATAAGCTGACTGGGAGTGGCCGAAAGGGGCGCACAAAGACTCTTTTAAGTGGTGATTGTGGGCTCAAGACGACGTGGCAGCATCCATAAATGCCACGTAGAGCACAGCACAGCACAGCACAGCCCACGCAATAAAATGACAGCGGCGACATACAAAGTATATATGTATATATATATTCAAGGACATGCACTCGCAATTGGCGAGGCAATAAGCCATTTTATGTGGCAGGCAGATCATCAGCAACAACAACAATGGCATATTTAATAACCAGTGTGAAATGTATTGCTACCCAGTGAGTCTATCGTAATCCTGCCAGCCAAACAGCCTTTAAAATGCAGCCACGTCCTTGAGAGCAGGCAGAGTTAAATCAGCCAACAGTTCGATGCTCAACTGCTGCTGCTGCTGCTCCTGTCGTGTGCAGCATTCAATGAGTTCACACAGACACCCACACACACACACACACACGCACTCACACACACACGCCCACTCTCTCGTCCATTCTCCCACTCTCTGCGGCTCTCTCGCAGTGTCGACGTCAGTTTCGGCACGTGCGCCAACGTGGAAAGTGTGCCTTCGTCGCTCTCTCGTTGCGCGGTGTTCAGTTGATGTTGGTTCGTCGTACGGCGTGGTTCGCATTTTCAAAACAGTTCGCTTGCATTGTGTGTTTAAACTGTGGCAAATCAACATTTCAAATTAGGTAAAAATTAAAGTCATCATGCTATATTTGCTGCAATCATTGTTGCATCACTCAAACCCAATCCAACCACACCCGACCCTCCCTCTTCCCTTGCTGACATTTGAATGCATTCATTTCATTTGCTGCTTATATAAAAAAAACAAAATAGAAAAAAAACAAAATTGCACAGGTGCTTTGGCATTATTTAAGTTTAGAGCTGTGTGGGGCTTCTTCTCTTGGCGCCACTTCCGGTCCTAGACAATTACAAGTATATATACATTTATATGTATGTATATAAATATTTATCTAAATATTGATGTCGATTTGTTTATGTATCAGTATCTTTTTTATTTGCACGTTTCGCTTTCTGTTTTCACTCTCAACTTCTCAGACGCCACCAAATTTTTGCCCCCCAAACAAATTATTTTCGGACTGTCTGCGACGTCAAAGTGAAAATTCTTTTCTTTTTTTCTTTTTTGCTTGTAGAATATATATATATATATATGTATATGCATGCGTGTGTATATATGTATATCTATTGTGTTCCATTCGAATTCATATTTATTTGTTTTGATCATAAATATTTATGAGAAGCGAGCATTGTTGACACGCGAAAAGTCCATTCCTCAAATATAATATCGTAGAACATCTGCTTTTAAGGCAACTAATTAAAATTTGACATACCCTGTGTATCCTGCTTAGAAAGAGTATACATCTTACTACATTTGTTTCTTATTTGCCATAAGCAAAGTCGATGGTAATCAAGATAATATTTTCTCAATTGTAAATATTAAAATAATATAGCTGAAGAATATTGTACATTTGTCATTTTAATTCTGTAATTAATCGTTGAAACTTGCATTTATATTTTATTTTGAGCTCTTGAAAAATCTATTATAAATTTAAAGAACAGCTTTATTTTCACTATGTGTGTGTACAGAGAAAGAAAATGGATTCTAAATAGAAAATTGTGCATTTTTATACTTTTATTCCCTAAAGGAAGATCTAATATTAAAATAGCATATAGACTCTCAAATTAAGAATATATTCTATTAAATTATACGAGTAAACAGACAAAGAAATTTGTAAATTAATAAAAATTAAATATCAATTCCCTTGTAGGGTGATTTATAGTTCATCCGATGAAATTGATATCATTCTTCTAATGCAAATGTTTGCCAAATTTGAAATGACTTTTCATCAAGGTTAAAGACCAATGAGATCATTTCTAGAAGCTGTGTGTTGTATTTTCACACGTGAGAATGGACATGACACACACACTAGCATACCTGTACACAGACACGCACTAACACACACACACACACACACACACACACACATAGATTAGTTTGTACGACGCAATTTGTTAGTCTTTTGGATTGTTTACTGTTCCGTCAATTTCTCGCATGATGTAATTTTGTTTACCAATTGACCAAGTGCACCCTCAAAATCACAAATTCATATTTACTCGTACCTTTCCAATGGGGTGCATTTTTAAATACATTTTACATACATACATATTTAGTGTGTGGTGCGGAAACAATTGGTATTTTTCAATTGAACAATTTATACACAAATCACAGATGCAACAGAATCACAGATGTCCAATTTTCTAGTGTTGTCGACGGGCGTCCGTTGCTCAATTTTTGTATTTTCCACTGCATTTACAATTTTTGTTGTTTCAACTTGCATTCTAGAATATTCCAGATAGCAATTAATTAAATTGAAACATGACAAACGAAATTGATTGCGCTCTTTGCGCCCTTTTTGATTGCAGTCCATTCTACCGTTATAGTTGTAGTCAATTGGAAAATTTATGGGATTGTGGTCCAATTGCTGGAGAAATTTAAATGAGAATTTTTTTTCAGTTATCGAATGAGCTGTCGTAATTAGTTTTTACTTTTTAATCGCTTATTCATAATTTATTAAAAATTCAAACTCTCTTTTTCTCCCTCATTCTCTCTGTGTCTCACTCCATCTTACTCATACATTAACGCTCCACCTTGTTTTCTCTCTGTGTCTCTCTCTTTCGCAGCTATGGAAACGGAAAAACGAATTATCAATATGGATTCCATTTATAAAAATGAACCCAATAAAATTCGTAATATTTAGAAGCAAAATTATTCCAATAAGCATAACATAAGAATTAAGCTCGAAGCTTTCTGTGCACATAACAAAAGCAAAAGTAAAAACACACTCAACTCTTTGGCAGAGTGAACTCTTCATCAATCAAAGAGAGCGAACAAAAGAGAGCGCGCGAGCGCACTTTGCTTTTCCCTACACGCCCATTTCTACCACGAATAAGCGATTGGAACTAAAAATAAAATTAAAAATACAAAATTTAATAGACGTTTGGCAATAAATCAATTAAAAAATTAATTCAACGAATAGCAATAACAACGTTAAACGATATTTAAGCGGCTTGCAGCGGCAACTCAAAGTACCAGCAAAAACTCAAAGAGTTTGCGCAAACATAAAGAGAGCAAGCAAGCTGGCAATTGCACTGAGAGAGAGGGCGCAAACACACAAATAAAGAGGACGGCAAACTCGCTTGTCGAAAATACAACGACAACAAACACACACACACACATACACAAATATACATACGTCAACAAATTTTGGTTGAGTGCTCCAAAGTCTCGTGCTTGGCTCTGTTGGCTCCAGATAGAAATTGAGTCTCTCGCGTGACACAACGTGCGTCCAAACGAGCGGAAACTTTTTCTTGCGTGTGTCGAAGTTTGCTCTGTTTTTCTTTCTTTGCTTTTTGTTGCTCATTCGTTTGAGCAACATTAGCAGCACCAGCGCCGCCCCGACTGAAGTCGGTCACCAAATAACCACGAATTCGCAATACAAAAAGTGTGTTTTTTTGTCTAAACGTCAAAGTCTACTGCAAATCAACATAATTTATAACAAGTGATGTAAAAGAGGCGAGCGCAATAAATAAACATTGCCGTTTAAAAGACGCGACTTGGAAAATATTGATTTTTTTTGTGTGAAAAGCAACGCGCGTCGATGACCTCGACGTCAGCGACTGCGATAACTGTATAAAAGCAAAAGCGAGAGAAAAAGAGAGAGAGAGAGGCGACAAACAAAAACGTTATTGCCCAAATCCAATTGAGCCACGTTTTACATAATTACTCAAGCGCACAAGGCAAACGCAAACGAAAACGCAACAAAAGCAAAACCAAAACTAAAAGCAAAACTAGCAAAAGCACAAATTATAACGGCGTCCGCAAACCGAGTGCAAGTGGAAAAACTTTTTGCTGCTGGCAGAAGAAGGCGTAAAAGTAGCACGACACTTCCAGAGAGCGGCACAAGCAGCTGCAGTCGAAAATCACAGAGACACATGCTTAGATATCGGCTCGTATCCACACACTTCCTAAAGCAGCCGTAGTCAGCCCACAGGCAACGCTAGCGAGAAAGAGAGAGAGAGCGAGCTAAAGCGAACGAGTGTGAGAACGAGTCAGCAGCAACAAGAGTGACACAGACAAGAAAAAAGAGAGACAGAGAGAGCGAGAGCGATTGAGAGCGCACCGTCACTGGAAGACCGACCGAGCGATCGCAGGATACTCCAACGACAAGCGGCGAGCAATAAAAAGTACGTCAGGTGCGTCGGCTGTGCCCATTCACGTGCAGAACGTTGCACTGCGAGGAACTGTGACCGGATTTCTTGAATTATTGTCTAGCGATTAAACGTTGCCCATTGCTTGGGGGGTCAGCCACAACTTGAAAGCAAAAGCTTAACCCTTGAACGCCTGAAACACCGCAACAGTTGCAAACGACTTGCAGCAGAGCGGCATCTAATTTGCAACGAACGGGCATTATAATTCAGTCACAACGTATTCGCTAGGCGTTCTCCGATTACTCGGTTTGAGCTGTTTTAATTTAGATAGCGAAAATGTGCAGAGATCGCGATATGAGTTTGTCATAGATCAGCGCAATCGTCAGTATAAGGTTAAGAAAAAATACAAACCAATGCTGAACTGAATGTAACAGGCACAGACTGAGACAAACAGCAAGCGAGTGCGAGAGCGAGCGAGCGAGCGAGAGAGAGAGAGCGCGAGAGCTAGTACGAGTGAGAGGAATAGAGCCTTGGACCAAGCAACAACAACAACAACAACGAGGATTTCTACACACGATCCAAGCTAAAATACCAAAGTTAACAATTTAAGCCTACCCCCCATGAGCCATTTAGCCAAATCAATCAATTAGCAACAACAGCAATAAAAACGACAACGTCGATCAAAAGGATCACCAATTTGCATGTGTGTGCGTGTGTGTGCTCACTCACCAGAGTACAAATTGTGAAATGTGACTATTATTTGCAAGCACTCAAATTCAACCAATCCAAGACCAACAACAACAACAAAAGCAACAACATCAAATAAACGCGTTATTTCGCCTCTAAAATATAACAAAGAAGGCCGAAAGTGGTTTATTCAATTCTCGGATTGCGGTAACGCAGTAAAATTTCAACAGAGCCATCATACAAATTATACAAAAATAATTAATATTAATTTTATTACTCACAAATAACTACAACCGTCGTGCAGCTGGCGAACGTACGTGGAAAAATCAGCAAAATTGAAGACTTTGCGAAAAACATTTGGAAGTCCGTTAAGGCTTGCATTGTAAGTATGGATTAAAACCAAATATTAAATCGATAATCGATATTATACGCATCTTTACCATAATATTGTCTGGCAATTTGTAAATATATATATTTTTGATCAACATCACTATACACATGTCCGTCTGTCTGACTGTGTTCCATGAAGCTATCTTGTTGAAACTTGGCATATATCCGTTTTTTGGCCGAATCTGATCATATTGCCATCATATAGCTGTCATTGGCACGATCAGTCGAAAGATTACTTATTGTATGCAAATCTTTTTTGTTTAACATGTTATACACATCAAATTTACTTATTATGCTTCTCAAATTTGAATAGAAAAATAAATAGCTGTCATAGGAATAAGAGCATAAATATGTGGTTTAATATGAAACCTTTTTTGTTTACCAAGATATCCAAACTTAACTTGCCCAATATGCGTATTGTTATGCATTTCACATTATAACAAGAATTCCTACAGATCGGACTACAAAATACAATAAATTATAGCTCCCAGTTATCTAAATTAAACATTCCAAATGTGCGTATTAATATACATTTCATGTTTGAACAAGAAATCATCGAGATTGCCTTAATATATCACATATCTTCATTCGGTCGGTGTTTTTTTTTTATATCTATAGGAAAAATTTGGCAAATTTTGGTTTTGTCTATTTAATCAAGGGATAAAGTCCATCGCTCATTTTCTATGTCCCATTCTCAGCCAAGTTTGTTAACTCAATTGTCTCGATTGACGTACTCCGTCTGTCACAATTATTGATAATCCATTTCACACATTTGTTCAGTTTGTTGCTAATCGTGTTGAATTTCATTGTTGATATTGTTATAAAGCAATTTACACCTTTTGCATTCGCGAGCTGAGCGTTGCCAGGTACAAAATAGAACTCCGGGTCCAATTATTGATAAGTTGAGTTTCAGCTACTTTTTTTCTATAACTAACACAAACGCCAGACAGCTGTGTGTGATAAAAAGAAACTTACACTGGAGGGCTATTTCAGCAATCATGATTGATATCCAAAAAACATACTTCAACATGTACAATACCAGATAATGACTGGCACAGGTAGCATTTGGACTAGGGTCTGATTTTGTCTATGACAAACGGAATTTAACGATTGCTTTTCAAGCCATAAAATTTCCATTGCATTGAGTTATTTTTGTTGTTCTCTATTTTTATGTGTTTTCCACTTTTGTTTACCGTTGAGTCATTATGGTAAAGAAGGAAGAGTCCAGACTCTAGAGTAAACTTGTATTTATGCGCCGTGTTGCTTACTCTCTGTCTCTCTCTCTCTCTCTCACTCTCTCTCTCTGTCTCTCTCTCTCTGTTATTGGTATCTGAGCTGGGAAAAGATAGGAAAATTTTGTCTACTTGTTTTTTAGTTATAAATTTTCCATTTGGGCAAGGTGACAATACAAATATTTGTTTTTTATTTTGGTTGTCGCTACTGATTGTCACCTTTATTGTTTATTGTTATACTTGTTGTTGCGGGCTAATAAACTGTTGCGTGCTTTTAGGCCTCAGTATCAATTATATGTCATTTGCCGCGTTGACTGTTGACCCAAATAATGATTTGGTTTTTTGTTCATTATCCAAGTCAATAAACCGTTTTGTACGTATTACGCCAGCAACACGAGCAACTCGAGCAACTCTCTAAGGGCTCTAAAATATATTCCCCAAGAAATACATTTGGTATTCACACGCCAGCTGGGAGCTCGATTAACAAATATCAGCCCAACACGCAGAGAATGTGTGAATTTTCTATATTTAGTTTGTGCAAAGAGTGCACATCTGTAAAAATATGTTACGTTGTTTGTATTCGCCAAGCGATTTATTTTTAAGAAATCTCTGATTTATTTTTAGAGATCTAGTGTGAATAATTTAGCGTTGTATTTGCCTAAAATATGAAAACTGTTGTAATTAGAAAAAAAAACAGCAACAATATAAAAACAAATAATACCCTTGCTCGTTAGTAGTTAAGTCATTTTGACTGTGAGCAAATTGTTCTTATATCAAGTATAATTTGTTCGGTACAAATTCGAATGAATATCAAAAAGATTATCTCAAAATGGAACATGAAAGTTTAACGATATTCTATGCAAGCTGAATATATATTCTATATGTATTAATATCTTGTTGATTCCCTTGAACTGCATACAGGGCATCTCCTAGTCGTTTCACATGCATTACTTATTTGTTTTGAGTTAAACATTGTTTATATTGGTATTATTGCTTTGGCCATATCACACGACCTCCATTACTAAAAAAAATCTCGTGTTTTCATTATTATTGTGCAAAACAAAAGAAGAGAATGATTTAACTTAAATAGCACGATTAACAATTCATTTCTGAGTGCTGCTCTAAGAGCATGTTAAAATTACCTGCCACGTCTGCAGACAGCAGCAGTCTGCCATCGCCAGACAGGAGTTAGTTGTAATTAATAACGAAACCGCCATTATTTATGCATTTGACAAAAGAAGAATGCAAAAAAAAGAAGCAAAACAAAACAGATTTAATATGTTTTAAATTAGAAACCTGTTTGCACACTCATCAATTAAGGCAACACTCATTTACATATGTATGTAGATATATGTGCTGCTCTTGCGAACTGTTTTCGAAATACTTCTTGCTTCAATGCTTGGCAAAGTTCACTGAAGACTGAGAAAAGAAATTGCCCGCGGGCATCAATTGAATTTGATTGATTTTAACGAAATGCGAGTAAGAAATACTTTTCTCAATTAATTGAGATGCCAACAACAATAACAACAGCAACAGCAACAAATAGTCGAGAGACAACACACAAATCATCAATGAAATGCAACCGCTGATTGCGTCACGTGCTGTCAATCAAAGCATTCGCTTAGAATGGGAGCGTAAGCATAATCGGCATCGGCATCGACATAGTTGTATCGGCATCGGGGTATCGGCATCAGCATCGGAATTGTCAACGTGTGTGTGTACATTGCTCCGTCTCAATTCACCAATACACCATTACCTATCCCATCATATTTTTCATTCTCTTTTCGCATTTACAATATTTTTGTGCTGTGCTGATTCTTCCGCTAGTTTTGTTTGCTGTTCGCCAATTGTGGCGTTAGATTTGCCTCTTTTTTCGGTACTTTTTCATACATGTAGCATACCATCACGCATTTATATGCACGTTAATATTTATTGTTTCATTTTCTGTTGTTTTTGTTTTTTTCCGTTTGACAAGAGTGCTGTTAAATTCGCCCTTGATTATATCTGTATATTCTTTTTCTGTACTTTTCCACTTATACTTGAGTTTTATTTGTATGGGGGTATATATGTATGTATGTATGCATATATATTTATTTCTATATGTATATATACCATAGCATCAATTATTTATATGGACTGCACATTAACATTTTTGTGATTCTTTTTCTGGTTTCGTTTTTTTGTCTCCGTTTTTTACTGTCTGTATATATATAGTATATATGTACATATTTCTGATCAGTCTACCTTTGAGTATATATTTAACAAAGCTTTTTCTGTTATTTCTAAATTAGGAAATTCAAAAGCGTGTTTATATTATAATAAAAATGTATATAATGCAGGGAAAATTGATGCAGGTGCACTGAACCTGACCAGCTTTATGTAATTTCAGCTGCTGTTTGTGATCGAAATACTTTTTTCTGGAAAGAAAACTCACATACAATTTCACAGTATGTTTAAATTTGACTTCTCTTAAGTCTTGTTGCTATATACATAATGTGAATTATGGAAGCTATTCGCATCTATTTTTAACACACACTCTATAATCTTTTGTTTATTTATTCTTCATAGCAGATTTACATAATAAGCTTGGCTCTATTTCAGTCATTGCATTCGCATTTGATGCTGTTTGCCCAGACATTTGTAGCTTGTAGATACAGACGAGGTCATGACGTCACATGGTGTCTCGTCTTTGTTGCATATTGTTGCGCAATTGCTCAAGCCACATGGTGCACGTGTCTCACATTAAACGCACTGTTCGGTTGCGCTAAGCCCTGACAACATCTAATGATATATATATACATATATATATGTATATAATATATATCGCATTAAAGTTTGACGGCTTGTTTGTTTAGTCGATAGTTACTAAATTGATTGTTGCCACACGATTGTCGGCATTGATAAAGCAAACGAAAGAAATGGAAATACATACATATTAAGTACAAAAATAGCACACACTAATTATAGCAATAGCAAAATCAATAACTTACCGTTACCGTTTCCACAACTGTCAGCTTCTTCAGATGCTCCTCCATCAAAGGAAATTATCAATATAAACCACAACAACAAAAGCCGATGCTTATCAAACTGATGAATCGCCACGCTTTCGACTATTTATGGCTGGCACATTAATTAGGCGCTGTCAATAGATAATAAGGACACTAAACTGATCTACTTTTAGTAATACAAATACCCAAATCTTACTTGAGCACTTGAGCCATGTGTAGAAAGTATCACTGAATTAAATTCCTTGGCTAGTTAGCGTTTAAAAGTGTTTATCACGTAATTGTTGTTGATGGTGCTGTGCGCTTCAAATTGTAAATACAATTAGCCCAGACGATCTTGGGCTGCTAAAGATAGCCGCTGCTACTGCCGCTGCCGCTGCTGCGGCTGCTGCTGCTGCTGCTGCTGCTGCAGATGCTGCTTGTTACCGGTTTGAGCCGGTCCATGCTGGCGTTAGGCAGTCTACTCTGCCGTTAAGCCATTTTAGCCATTTTGCAAGCCATTTAGCCGTAGCCTTTAGCTTCAAATCTTATCAACAAGCACTGCTGAGCGCTGTGAAAAATAACTTTTTAATATTTGCATGGAGCGCAAAGAGGCTCAATAAAAAAAAAATCATTTTGTGATTGTGGGTCTGAATTTACACAGATTTGTTAAAATGCGCAAATCGCACATACGCCACTTGTTACTTACCATTTTAGCAAGTAAGTGTCGTTATTGTCCATGTATGTGTGTGCGTGTGTGCGTGCATATGTGAGTGAGTGTGTGTGCGTATATGTGTGTGTGTGTGTGGGTGGATGATGCTGTTGCCGTGCACTGAGCAACCCAAATGCCTTTTTTGTACTCATGACTTTGTTTTCATGCCCCCAGTTTCGAGGTAAACAATTTGATTAAGGCGCGTGTCGATCCAATGAAATCGTTTACCGATTTTAAGCCCAACGTAAAGGTTGTTTCTCTTGTTATGGTTGTTCCTCTTGTTGTTGCTGTTGTTTTCAGAGTGTGGCCCTCGTAATTCAATAGTTTAATAACATTTCGTCGGACATTTGAACGACGATAATATTATTTCACATATTTCTCATGAATTTTATACTTTATACGTTTCCATAGAATATTCCATTTGTTGATACAACGAGCAAGCCTCACTTCCATTACATATGTAAACAATTTGAAAATGTTTTGAGCCAGCAAACAATGTATAAAAACAAAAAAAAACAAACAAACACACAACAATTATGTGCCTCGATGGCACCTAAAATTAGATTATGACTCACATTTTTCGGTTGCTTATCAATTATTTTATCACAATTCAACAGTTTTGGCCTTTTTGTACTGCATTTTAACTCTGTTTCTCGCTGAATATGTTTCGGCTACTAGTTTATCATTTCTTCTTATCAGTGAAACAAAACTCTGTGGCATTTGTTTGAACAGAGTTGGGTTTTTTTATTTAATAGGTTTTCCTACCGCATGGGTTCGCCAACTAATTGCTTTGGAGTGCATTTGTTGAACTTGCAATTGACTTGTGATAATTTATTAGTTCCCAAAAACCGAATGCGAATGAGTCACAACCAGAAAAAGCAGTCGTTGGGTCAGCTGCTTATATCTCAAATAACATAAACAATTGATAAATGCAAAGAAATACGCATAAACAGAATCATGAGACTATTTATAACCATGCTAGACGTATTGCTATAATTTCAATACATTGCCTAATACTTTGATGGAGTCATTAAACTGTATGTTTTTAAAAATGATTAAAAGAAATCTATTTAGATACATCTTTATCAAACAACTAACAAAAGTAGCTGAAAGAAAGTCAGAATGTTCTAGGAGGTATTCAAAACCTAATTTTAAATATATTGTAGACTTGCTGATAATAGTTTGATCAATATGAAATAAGTTTAAATTGATAAAATCTAAAATCTCATGTTAATTGTTGATATGTCGGTGTATATTATATGTCAAGGCTATATCCTTACACAAGCTTATCAGGAATGTAAAGTTGAGATTTGATTTATTATCTTACAGGATCTGAGATGTTTCTCATACACAACTTTATTAGAGTTTACACTTTCCTAATGGGCTTAGGATATGATCACTCTTATCATAAACTTAAGTCTCATTAATGTATTATTGATTGGAAGACATACAGAAATTTGATTGTCATGGGACACACGTACTTATCTAGATATTTTCTTTATTTTATTTTCTTGATAAATATTTGTGTTGCCTAAACACTACAAATCACTTGGACTTCGTTCGTTGTGTACATTGTAATTGCTATCATTTTAATTGCTATCACTGTTGCACATTCATTTTGCGCTGTCAGAGCCAGCGAATTCCATTCCAAACGAACAAAAATCCCCGCTTTCCGTTCCGTGTGGGTGTGTCTTAAGTTAGGCCAATTTATTTGATAAGCATTATTAGCAGGGCTTCCAAAAGTTTCGTTATCGAACACATTTGGAATGCGTTGCACGCGCCCCAATCTTAATATGAGGTATGAAGTCCTTTTTGTGCATTACGTTGGGGCGATCACGTCGACCATTTTGTATGAGTATGCCAATACATCTGTGCCCCCCGCCCCCACACCTACCACTCCTTGCCTCATTGCTCCATGCCACATTTCGAGCATTGACGTCAGCGGCGCGTGGGCTTTAATTGTCATCATTCGTTGAGATTCGGTTTTTTCTTTTTTTTCTTTCTTTATTATGGCTGTTGCTGCTGCTCTTTTTGTTTTTATTCTGGTTGTTGTTCTTGTTGTTGTTGAGGCTTGTTGCGACAGCCTCTCTGTGTTGCCTCTTGCCTGTGTTGTCTCGTGTCTGTTTTGTTTCTGTGTAATTGTTGCTCTCGGTGCACAAACAAGCAATTAAATGTGTAACCTGGACGCAGGGTGATTGACACAGTTCTGCCCAGTACTATGGGCGCCATTTTGCTAGCTGTCTGCTGCAAAGAGAGCGCGTGATTTGCTGCCCCATATATCCAATTAGCTAATTGAGCAGCAGCAACAACAACAGCAACAAGTATTTTTATATTTGTTGCATAGCTCTGTTAGCCAATTGTTGTTGTTGTTGTTGCTACAGTTTTCCGTTTGCTTTGACCTTTTTTTGTTGTTGTTGTGTTTTTGCTGTGACATTGCACTTGAAATTTATTTGAGGAAGTGTCATTGTTCCGAGTCTATGCCGCATGCATAACACAGCGACAGCAACAGCAACAGCAACAGAAAAATTCAATAATAATCAAATACAAATACGCATCAATTGTATTTAAAATTGCGAGCAGCAGCGATGCAGCGCCCAGTTGGGCATAAACAAGTATATAAATTCATAAACATCTCCATAAACACCCACGAAATTAGCGTGATTTATTTTTAAATACCGACCGCGCCAGCAAATGAACGAAAAAAAAGTAGCAGTCAAACAAATAGATAGATAGATACATATATGTGTGTATTTTGGGCTTACGCACGCCGTGTCTGCTGATAAGGCCAGGTTGGCTGCGAAATCGATCAAGTCAGTATGTCTGCAAGTCTCTTGCCTGGCCTGACCATAAGTTTGTATAGCCTATTGTTGTATAATTCTTCACACCTTGTCGCACTCGCGGCATCGCTCTCACTCTCGCTCCCTCTCCAATTCTCGCGGTCCTTCTCGCTCGCTCTCTCTCTCTCTCTGCCTGTGTGCAGAATGGCGCTCGTCTTATGATCGATTTGTATTGTATTGCGCAGGCGTGCTCTCTTTCTCGCTCGCTATCTGCAACGCTCTCGCTCTCTCTGTCGCTCTCTCGAGACTTTTCGCATATAATTCGCGAGGTCGGCTGAAATGGATTTAATCGTTTTTCGGCCTGCGTAAAGAAAGCAACGTTTTCATATTCTAGTGCTTAACAAAAAATAAAAAAAATACAGCATACAAAAATACAACATACAAAAAAAAAAAAACACTTGTACAAAAATGATGCGAAAATCGCATTGCAATTAAATTGTGATTAACCACAATTTGAATTTGCAAAAAAAAGAAGAAAGACATAAATTACAAGATATTAAATCAAGTTAATAATAGCAGCTTTCAACTTGCCTTAAATTGGCCAAAGTCGAAAATTTTCAATTGACTTTGATTGAAAGTAATTGCATCAGCTTCGCATGACGTCGAAAAGCTGAAAAGTGATTTCTTAGACAATTTGTGATAAATTTATTAAAATTGTGATACACACAAATATATATATTATATATATATATTAAGTATAGACTGATACGCTTATATTTTTAAACGTTAACTCAACTTCAAAATGACGCCCAAACTTATTACATATTTTCTGGTAAATATAATAAGCGTGCACTAATTTATTGATAACATTTTCTAAGAAAATAATAATTGCGCAGCTAGATCAATTTTTCTTTTTATTTTTTTTTTTGTTTGCTTACATAACACGGGAATGGAGAAAACAGATAATTAGCTTATACAGCTGCTTAGCACTTTGGGAATATATTTGCCCAGCTTTGGCTGTTTTTTCTCTTGTACAAATATATACATATATATGATTGATACAATTTATGGCAAACATTGGGCCAAGTCTGTTTGACAGGTGGCATATCGAAAGAATTCCGTTTCTCAATAAGAAGAAAACTTATAGTTTCTCATCTAGAATTCGAACTAACTTTCTTTTGTGACTCGTTGCAATTCTTGCAACATAGTTTAGACAAAATACTGTTGACTCATCGATTAAATTTATATATATTTAATCTGCAGTTTTATAAAACAAATGTCACCCAACAATTGCAATGGGAGTTTAATTTGTTCACCTGTTCACCTGTTGCCCGTCGATTACTCAAGTCAATGACTATTTGCAGCATGACAATGCGAATCTAGCCTTACTTACTCATAGCGCCTATATTAACCCACTTAATGGACGGCATGACATTTTGCAATGTTTTGTGTTCAATTAATATTTATAATTAAGCGTTTAGATCGCCTTTGCTGCGAGTTGTGCCAAACCGGCCGAAAGCGGTTTAATTCAATTTGCAATAGCGACTCGTGATACTCGATTCTCGTGTCGCAAGACAATTTCAATAGTTTGCTGATTGGTTATTTTATCCTATTGATTTTATTCTATTCGTTTTGTTTGGTTGTGTTTTGCAGTGCGGCATGCGCCATCCCACAACAGGCCTTAACGAAGACGACCTGAGTCGTCTCACTGGTTCATCCTCTTCATCATCGTCAGCTGGCGCCAATTCCTCTCCCGCCTCCTCGTCGTCATCATCGTCGTCGTCGTCATCATCATCATCATCTTCGTCCTCCCCAGCCGCACAGGCTACGCAGGACATTAGCGATGTGGCACAGCACACATCGCATACGCATACGGAGGCGACAACGCCACGCTTCAGTTCCACCTATTTACCCGAAATCATAAATCCACTCGAATGGCAAAAGTCACGCAAACGCAAGGAGCGCCTCGACAGCTGCTCGGCGAGCATTCAGGATCGCAAATTGCAACGCAGCAACAGCGAGGAGCTGCTCACTGAACCCGACACAGCAGCTGAGTCCACTGCAGCAAACACACCATTGAGCAAACACAGCGAGGTGATTAGACGCGTCTCCTCTGAGGATTTCAAGCGGACCGCCAGCTATGCCAGCTATTGCCGTGAATTTGAGCGCGATGCGGACTCCGATCTGCCGGAGCAGCAGCAGGAGAATAATGCGTCGCTCGCCAATGTTGCCACACTCAATCACAATACGGACTCCAACAAAGATCGAGCCCGCTTCGAGACGAGTCCAGCGCGCTCCGAGCATCTGCAACAGCTGCAGTCGCAGCAGCAATCAAATCGCGAGACCAGCGATGACAGCGAGTGCGAACATGAGCGTCGACGCAGCAGCGAACGCTTCTGCAAATCCCGACAGCCGCCGGTGCGCAAATCGGGGGTCAGCAAGAAGCCCAACACATCCTCCACGGGCAAATATTTGCCATCGCGACGCGACGAGCAAAGCGCCTACAAATATGATTTGTCTGCCTTGAAATACGAGCGACGTGGCTTCATCAGCAGCAAGAAACAGCAGCAGCAGCAGCAGCAGCAGCAGCAGCAGCAACAGCAGCAACAACAGCAACAGCAGCAACAGCAAAGCACCGCAGCAACAGTTGCCGATCACAATGACAACAATTTGATTGACTTCCATCAGCAACAGTTGCAGCAGCAGCAGCAGCAACAGCAGCAATCCCAGTCAAAGCACAGCACCAGCATCTCACCCACGCCGACGACAAGCAGCTCGTGCAGTTCGGCGGGCAGCGATGACAGCACACCAAATGCCGCACCGATCAAGGCCAAGCCGCCCCAGCGCCAGCAACAGACACTCAACTTGACCTCCGCCCAGGAGTCGTTGCCGTGGGTGCGTGGCGATGAGCCAGCGCCGGTTTTGAGCCGGCGCTACGCCCACTCGCGTCATCATGCTGGCGAGAATATAGATGCAGCCGCCAAGCTGTCCAAGGTGATGCCCTATCCACAGCAGCTGCCCAAGCAGGCGGCCAGTGTGCAGCAGCTGCTCAGCGAGGATATGGACTGCATGGAGCCAATGGATGCAGCGCGTGCGTTTAGCTCGCTGGAGAATATTCGCACACGGGATGTTATGCAGCAGGTGGTGCCGGCCATGATATCCTACCAGACGCCCGAGGAGCGTGTCAAGGCCATCAACCGTCGCGTGACGGCGTTGAAGAAGAAACTCGTCCAGCTGGAGGATTCGCTGGAGCAGCGTCTGGGCTACAGGCCATCGCAGGCGGAGCGCTTGAATGATAAGTACATGAAGAATGCGCTCGCCGAATTGAGCAAGCTGCGCAAGGAGCGTCACGAGCTTAAGACTGATCCCATTGCCGCCTTGGGCCTCAAGGTGGGCAACAGCGGCTGCGGCGTCGGCTGCGGCAGCGGCAGCGGGATTGCAGCTAGCGGCCAGGAAGCGGCCAAGAAATTGGAACGCATGAAAAGCACTCTCAGCGAAATCGAACAGGTAAGCAACAATTAAAAACTAAAAAAACCACTCAGCATCAAGTCACGAGACAATCATCCATGTTTGGCACGACAAATTAACACGTCAGCAAATTCATTTGACGGTTTGTCAAGTTGGGAAAAATTTTTTCACAACTGAGAAAAAGGCTTTGCGCACTAATATGACAGAAATGTCGACAGAAAATCGTTGACAAAGGGTGAGCATATCTTATATGTCTTACGTAGTCTAATAAAAATAATAAACAACAAAGGAGACTTGTTACACTTGAAAAACACTTGAGCATTTGCTGCACATTTTTAATTATATAACATTCTCAGGCATTGTTGTTAATCATTAACAATAATTGGGACAGTTGTTCTTATTCATTATCACGTGACTAATTATTTTTGGAAGGCCTTTAAATAAAGAACACATTAAAATCAGAAGCAAGTTGAACTGATAAAACAAAATTGAAGGACGCAAAGTCCAACATACAAAATTTATATCACGTATACGCCCTGAAAGATATGCTCATTTTTTATATTCATATTTATTGCTCTTGTTTGAAATCATATGGAAAATATTTTATGAATAATATTTTTCATATTGCGGGCATATTTTGTTAGAGCTGCTAAGAACAAATATAATTAAAAACAATTTTCTTAAGAGGTGCCTTAAATAATGTCTCGGAATCAATATAGATCTTTATTTTGACAGCGGCAACGGAATGCTTGAATTGTTTTCATTCCTTATAAGTATATAGTACATACAGTGTGTTACAGTTCATTTCGGGCAGTGTCTAGCAAAAATTTTAATTGCCTGCCATTAATAAATTATCCAATATTTTTCAAAAATTCCAAAGACCGGTGGCAGGTACATATATTAACCACCATAATGGATATATGACCCCCATAAACTGGGGTTTCCCCGCCGGCTAGGCAGGGTTAAGTAAAAAAGTACCTGAAAATATGGTTACATATTATTTCGGGCAGTGGCATTATGGACACCTGGGTGCCATAAAACCCGGATTTTTTTACGCCGGGATGATTATTTTTGGAATAAATAGACCAATCCTTCGTAGTCAGTTTAGTTATATCCTGCATCTCGGGTGCCACCAGCCAACAAGGACTATGGGCAAACGGACTACCATTGAGCAACGGAATCTCATCCTGGAACACTTCAAGATTGGATATTCACATCGCCAAATAGCTAAAATGGTAAATCTAAGCACCACAACTGTATTCAACATCATTCGACTCTTCGTCGACGAAAATCGGATAGAGGACAAGGGCAGAAATGCACCAAACAAGATTTTCACCGAAGAGGAGGAGCGGAGGATCATCAGGAAAATAAGGGAAGATCCCAAGCTATCGGCTCCAAAACTGACTCCACAGATGGAGGACGAAATGGGGCAAAAGTGCAGTGTGGAAACTGTGCGCCGGGTTCTGCGCAACCATGACTTTAATGCCCAAGTACCACGGAATAAGCCCTTTATAAGCGCAAAAAATAAAGGGACTAGGATGACATTCGTCAAAACCCACTTGGACAAGGATTTGGAGTTCTGGAACAAATTTATATTTGAAGATGAGCCCAAATTCAACATTTTTGGCTCAGACGGACAAAATTATGTGTGGCGACAGTCCGATACTCAGCTGAATCCAAAAATCCTAAAGGCAACAGTCAAGCACGACGGAGGAAGTGTCATGGTAATGGCATGTATCTCGGAAGCCGGCGTGGGACATTTGGTGTTTTTTGAAACAACAATGGACAAGAGTGTGTATTTCAATATATTCAAGGAAAATTTACTCCAAAGTGCCAAGAAGCTAGGAATCCGACGTACTTTCCGGTTCTACCACGACAACGACCAGGACAAAAGCTATGCATAAGTCCGGATTAGTACGGTCTTGGCATATCTGGAACTGCCTCCACATGATAATTCCACAGGTCCAGCCTCCAGACTTAAATGTTATTTAAAATTTGTGGGCTCTGCTGGAAAATAACATCCGGAATCACAGATCCGATCTCAAGAATGCTCTGCTGGATGAGTGGAGCAAAATCAGTCCAGAAACGACCCGGAAGCTGGTATCTTCCATGAATAATAGGTTAAGGGGAGTTATTAAGGCTAAAGGATATCATACTAAGTATTAACATCCTTATTTAAGTTTTTATACGCCTAATATGTTACTTTTCCAAGACTGTTCCAAAAAAACTGTAACATGTATTTTGGATATGTTTTAAGTTTTGACTAATTTTAATTAATTAATTAATATTTTAATAAAAACTGAAGCTTCCTTTTCAAACGTGATATAACATAAAACAAATTGGCATTTAAATATTTTGCATTTGTTTCTTTGTTTAAACTTTATAGCACTTTAAAATTTTTTCTAGACACTGCCCGAAATGAACTGTAAGCCACTGTATATATGTATTTAAATACCTATATTTAACGATTTGTTTCGAATATGGCGCAAAAACATGTGTTTATATAAGCACAATTTTATGCACTACGTATTTTATGTGTGTGTGTTGTTTTTTTTTTTTCGGACCGGCCTCCCTCTTGCTTTGAAAACAGAAAACTTGATGACTCGCCTGCTGTCATACGACAAAACAAACAACTTGAAAGGCTGCCAAAGAGCAGCACAGCACGGCACAGACGAAAGCAGATGAACAAACCGGGCAAATAGCAAAGTAGAAATATTTGATGGGGATGTAGAATGTGTGTTGTGTGTGTGTGTGTGTTTGTGTGTGTGTGTGGGGGGGTGACAGTTACAGTCACATTAAGTATTATGTACATTGGTTTTCTATTTTGGTTTCGCGCATTTTCCGTTTGGCATTTTCCGCGCACATAGAGCACATCGAATAATGCCTAATGCATGTCGCTGATTAATTGACTTGTTTACCAATTTGCCTGCCACTCTATTTTTTTTCTTCTTTTTTTTTTATTTTTTTATTATCAGTTTTTGGGCATTATATGGGCTTCAGCGACACATCGCTAAACATGACATTTCGTTAATTACAATTTCATTTTTGTCTTAAAGATGATTGATGGGTTCGAAATGGCGTCGTTTTCTTTTGCGGCTTCCAATGAAAAGCCTTTCATTAGCGCCACTTTTATTTGTTTATCATCCTTTTTTTTTGTTTGTAATGTCCAGTTTATCTATCAGGTCACTAAACTTCACATGTATTTAATGACAGCGGCTTTCTGTTTTATCATTTAAAGTTAGTTGCTCACATTTTTCATGTCGATAAACATTTTTGATTTGAGATAACATATCTAAGACTTTCTTCGTCTTGTTATTTTAACAGAATCTCAGCGAGAAACGCACGCAAAATCATCGGCCGCAGCCATTGGACGAGCTGACATCCGTTCAGTTGGTGCAGGAGAAGAGCGCCGTGCAGCATGGCCTGCTGTATTTTGAGAGTCATTACGGCCATCCCGTTACCAAGGAGGAGCGCGATGCAGCGCGTCCTCTCTACGATCGCTATCGTCAGCTGAAGCGTTTGGTATCGCGCAGCATTATGTTTGGTGGCGGCACCGGTGTGCCCGAGCTGCCCACCATACTGGAACACGAGGCTATGGTCTTTGAGGCAACATCGACACCGCTGCAGTATTCATCGAACAACAGCACTGAGACAACAAACTCACCCAGCGACTCCATGGCGCCAAACACTCAAACACAGAATGCTTCCTCCGATGAGTCTACCACCACCACGACGACAACAAATACCGCAACGGAGACGCACACCCAGGCGGAGAATATAGCGGCACTTAGTGTGGATCAGCTGTGGGAGCAGCTGGATCGTGTACGCGATGAGAAGACACTGCTCAAGTCCACCATACGCGAGTACGAGTCCATATTCGAGGATCAGAACGGACGCAAGATGTTGAAGATCGATCGTAAATCCCTCGAAACGGAGACCTATGCTCAGTATAAGGAGAAGAAGGCAAAGGTGCGTCTGTTGCAGGCGCTGATCAAGAAGCACATTGGACACTAGTTGGCAAACAACAAAATTGATCCAACTACACACACATATACACACCCACACACACACACACTCATTCAAACTATTTATTTCATACCCGTAAATTAAGAATTATTTCAATATATGATTATATACATAAACATACAAACAAATATACAGTACTTACATAATTATATATATAGTACTTACATAATTATAAAAAGAAGAAAGAAAGAAAAAGAAAAAAAAACAAAAGAGAAACATACATATATGTAGTTTTTAGATTTACATTTATCATATATTCTATTATGATAAATTTTATGAATATTGTTGATTCCTTATTGTTTTTTGAAAACATCTATACGATAAAATATACATATAAAACAAATACAAAAAAAAAAAGATTATAATATGAAATTCAAGAAGCTGCAAGCAATTTGGTTCTCAAAGACAAACTCATCTTAAATTGGTTCATAAGCAAGAAATATATATACATACATATACATATATATAGGTATATTTCCTACATCCATATATCATGCAGACTTCAATACGGAATTGATATCTATATATTGTATTCGAATAACTCCTTGAGCTTCGTATAACTCTTTCAGTCTATCGTCATTGATGTTAAAAAATGAATCTTCAATTTTCGATGAAATTATCATTCTTTATGTTCGTTCCCCTTAGCAGAGACCTTAAACGCTCTATATATGACTGAACCGCTTTCAGACATTTACGTATTTGAAGAAAAAATAGAAGAACAAAAAATAAGTCGAGTACATTGACATTATTTTGGAATAAACGATTTCAATTCACATATTTTTGCACTTATTAATTAGTTGTAGAGTTCTATGTGTGTTAAAGCATAAATCAAATATGAGAATATTAATATTTAAAAGAAAACTTTATAAATGTTGTCTATCCACTTTAGTCACAAAATTTTATAACGCTATCCAAATACTACATACATATTTATAACTATATAGATAAGTGTATATGTGTTTAGCAATTAAAAACGGAAACATTTACTTATCATGCTTGCAATCAAACCTTTCAGTGTAGGCACACACACACATACACACACGCACACCACATCACATCACACCAACTTGGTAGATACACGTGTGTGTAGAAAGGAAACGGAAGCAGCTTCTATCAGCTCGATAGCAACCAAGTGGATATCGATAAATGCATATGGCGAGAGGCCGATTGCCTGCTTGCGCATAGTGCTAATAATGGTTTTGTGTTCGTTTTCGGTTGTTGTCCAGGATCTATTGAAGGTACTACGCATATGCGTATTAATATATTAATGCATACATATATGTCTACTATTACGAGTATAAATTTACAAATACCAAAACAAACATAACGCGTATACAAAACATATTGAACTCAACATTTACAAACATAATTATTCGTATATTAAATGCATGATGGCAGCGTATGATGGTTCAGAATGCGACAAATACTCCAAGAAACAGTAAATGTCTATAATATGAAATGCAAAATAAAATATATCACGTTAATATAAATAAAAAATTGCATTTATTTATTCAAGTTCACATTGTACATAAATGTTTAGTCTACGGCGATGAAGAGACTGGAATAACCGGGTTGTCCGCCTGCAATAAACAAAAGATTGGAATAAGTATTTTCTTAAATTAACCACTTAAGTCTGTTATTTATTTGTTTTTGTCAGTCGTGTGTAGTCCACATATATATTCGGTTATATGCTTGTCAGGGTTTGTTCATCAATTTCTCTCATCTCTTAATAATTTAAATACTCTTCATTGAGCTCACCTATTTGCAAAAACTTGTTTTACTGGTCTAAAGAAATTTCGGGTATTTTTTTCCGTCTGCCTGCAATTAGAAGATAAATATTATTTCAAATGTGTTCAACAAAACAACAGGTAAATTTGAATTTATTATTTTATCAGTATATAAAACCAATCGTCATTGTTAATTCCGACTGGGGCGGTATATTAAAGCATCACTTAGAAGCGTGGCATACATTTCAATAATTATAATAAAAAGTTACCTTTTGTTTTCCTCAGTGCCATTATTATTCGCAAGACCGAGCACAATGTTCTAGTCACCTAAAAAATGTATTGAGCATTGATTATATGTTTAGAGTTACGAAGTAATCTACTATTTATAATTAATCAGCTTATTTTATCATCAATTATTCTTATGACAGGGATAACTGTTTGGCTTAAATAAGGTGTTCATCATAGTAAATGTTTTCTATAAAATTTGACACTGATTTCAGAACTCACCTCATGGAACGCAGAAAAATTCGATTGCTCTTCAAGGACCAAGAAGCGTAAACTGCAAATGAAAACAAATATTAAAACCAATTGTTAAATATACTAACGCATAAGCATATAAAGTGAATTTATTCAGACCAGTTTATATAGCAACATAAAAAATTCAGTTATATGCTTGTCTACTGTAATATCATCACAATAAACAAAGAATATATTAAATCGGAACGAAACTTACATTTAGTTCAATTTCTTTTCACATTCATTGATAGAATATTCTCCACCGAAGTCTTGTGGTCTTCAACCGCAACTGAAATAACAATGATTTTCATTAGTTATAGAAATAATACAATCTGAAGATCTAATTTGCTCTTTTATTTCGTATCAGCTTTTTGTATCATCAATTATTTGTTTATGACAGGGATAACTGTTTGGCTTAAATAAGGTGTTCATCATCGAGTTCTACACAAAGTCAGTTTAATAATTCTTTCTTAGCTCACCTTAGGTACGGGAACAACTCTGAAGATGGGCCTCTACACGTGGGAACTCCATTCTGAAATTTACAAAATGAAATTTAACTTTTAGTACTGTCAAACACAAGCGAATAAAATTGTATTTTTCTTGTAAATTTTTTATCAGAATTGAAAACCAATCAACACGTCTTTTCAGACTGGGGCGGTATAGTTAAGCATCATGGAAAAATTACACTCGTTTTAATTAGCGAGCTATATTAACTACAGTCAAACACAAGCGAATACAGTTGTACTATTCTATATTGCCGGGTAAAATTGAGTGCATCGAAACTAACCTCACACTCCCAGGGAACACGTGCTACATATGCTTTTTCGGGGCGCCACTAGCGGCGATACATTTTCCATTTCCTTCAAGTCATTGCTACTTTAGCTATGTTCTCCAATAACTCTCCATCTGTAAGTAATACAATGAATGCATTAAAATAGTCTTCAAAAATAGATGTGCAAAACACGTGTACATTTTTATCAGAATTGAAAACCAATCAACACGTCTTTTCAGACTGGGGCGGTATAGTTAAGCATCATGGAAAAATTACACACGTTTTAATTAGCGAGCTATATTAACTTACCGTCTTAATTTAATGTTGATTATCTACTCTCAAGGCACTTTTAATTATATTTTGGGGAGCGATCGAGGAAGCCAACTTTGCTGTAGCTGTGTTGCAACGAAAAAGAAATGCTGGAGGCAATGTGGTTGCAGACTTTAAATCGATAAGTGCTCATCACATATTATATGGCGGTTGGCCGATAACATGCACAGCCAACTTAACCATACAGTTGAAACGTATTTAGTGAATGGCAATTATCGACATGTAATACTCGATTGAAAGGAATAATCGATTATTAATGAATACGCGCGTTTTTGTGAAATAACAATACTCGTTTTATAATGTATTTCATTTAGTTTTAATGCTGTAAATATGGAAAGTGCTATTGTCATGGAACAGGAAGAGGAGCAGGAAGTGCAAGTCAGCATAACATTTGGCGAATTGCAATTCTTCGACTGCGATGACATTTCTACATGCGTCCCAATACAATCCGCACTGAAGATCTGCAGAAGCAGTTTGGAGGATCTAAGTGCTAAGACCGTTGATGTATTGAGTCTGTGGCTGCGGAAACTGCTTAGAGCCTACATAAGTGAGGCCGATTGCTACATTGATATTTTCAAGTGCCTGTATGAATGGTTTCAACGACTGGTAAGTGGAGTGTTTCATCATCAGATGAAATTGTTGCTAATCCTCGCTCATTGCAGAAGAGCGATGTGACTGCGGAGAGTGATGGAGCCTGCAGCGATTTCATTACGCTCATTGCGGATGCCCTGAGCTTTGCCGAGTGGGCTAAGCAGAAACTGCTGACGGCTGGCGAACGTTTGGTGCACACAGCATCATTTTTCCTACTGGGCATTGTCTACAGCTGCCTGCAGCTGAGGTACGACCGAGATTCAATGCAGATTAAGCCAACTGCTAACTAATGTCTGTCTGCAGCAACGAACAAAATGTGGAGGCGCTTAAGCAGCATGAACCGTTGGCCATCGAGCTGCATTTGATTGTGTTATACCTGCTGAAAGAGATAACCTCCACGTCCAACAAAATACATCCTCGCATTACGCCACGTATGCTTAAGTTATTTAGAATTATTTAATACATATATAGATTTATATATATTTTTGATTAGTGCTGCGACAGCTGGTGGATATTGCTGATTTTCTTAGTGTTAATATGACACACCTTCATGCCTTTGTGAAGACCGGCAAAACCATGACAAACATTTGCACCCATTACGCCAAATGTATCGATCTGAGCCAAGATGATGGCACAACCATGCCCGACTGGCTGGAGGAAACAGTTATGCATCTTTGCGACACAGTTCTCACACACCTAGAAACTGTTTGTAAAGAGGCAAGTCAGAGTATTCAAAAGCATATCGTTTATTGCGTATTTATTTTTTGTGCGCTTGCAGGACACACCGTCAGTTCCGGTGGACAAAATTGAAGAGTATTTGAAAGTTACGCAGGTCTACTTAATAATGTTGCACAAACTATTGGGCTGTGGTGTAAAGCATATGGATACAGATGTTTTGGACGACATAGTGCAAGTATTGAGTCTGGGTGAAATGTAAGTTAGAAACGCCTTTGATCTATTCACACTTGTGATCATCCCGATTTATTTGCTTAGCAAACGAAAGCATGACTTAGGCCAAGACTTACATCAGCTTATAGCCAAATATGTGCGTCCAATTACACTGCAAATTTTCGAGTTGTTATATCAGCTGGAAGATTTTCAAAAGGTAAGCTACTCACTTTGTTATAATTTCTTGTGTTTATATTTTAAATACGCTTTGCTTATAGTATCTGATTGGTTGGCTATCGAAGCGCGAACAGGTTGATGTGGATTGCTTTGAGCTTTGTTTGGACTATATAACTGCGACCATCACTGATCGGGCAGAAATTAGTCAGCCTACTTGCAAAACATTGCAGAAAATATTTGAGTATTTGTTCAAAGGTAGAAATTACTTTATGTAAATGCATTCAACTTGTAACATTTAACACTGTTTTGCTTTCCACAATAGATGCTTGTCATTTTACCAATGCCGCACGTTACAATCGGATTCTGGATGCGTTTGGCACTCTCTTGCATGTGACTTGCTCCGCATCATTGATCAATTACTTTTGTACTGGACTATTTGAAGAGGATATCATAAAGTCTCAAGTCTGCTCCGATGTACTCACGCTTTGCTTTCGGTTAGTCAAATGCTTTGATTTAATTTGTAGTTGATTTATAAATTGAGCTTGTGGTTTTACAGTCTGGAAGAGGCGAATCACAGCTGGAGTAAACCTGACGTCGTAAAGGCAACGTCCTACTGGATCAAGTGCAATAATTCATATGCTATGTTCTCACAGAACTTGAGCCAGTTGCACATACAGCGCATGCTCAAATATTTCCACAGATTAGGCAACAATGAGATGCCTATCTTTAGCATGAGAAGCTATCGTTATTTGCACTGTGTGTCGCCCAGAACGGAGCAACAGAAGCGGATCTTGTTGCTACGCTTGCAGCGTTTAATAAAGGAGCCCTTGAGCGACATTCAGCAGTATTACGAATTTGTGAGTGAAACCAAACTGAACTATGCAATTTGAATTAACCGATATTCCATTCGTGTAGTTGGCGCTCATGGAGCTGCTGCCGTCGGCTGAAATTGAGGGATTGCCTCACCTATGGTCGAAAGTGAAGGAAATGATGGTTGGCGACAAGTGCAAGCATTTGGCCAACACTTACTTCAAATTGGCTCTGCAATTTAGCCCAGCAACCAAGCTACGCATATTGCAGACAGCAGAACCATTCCTGTCAAAGCCTGAAGCCAACAGCTGTTGGTACATGCAAAAGTTTTTGCATGCCTGCAAACGCAACGCTGATCCGCAGCTGAAGTCTCTGGCTGAGCAGCATGCAATTGACAAAGATTTACTATCACTTTTGGACGCGCTGCAGCCAGTGTCAGTTTCTAAACCAAGCCCGAACAAACTTCATAATGTGAACTACAAATTAAGCTGTAGAAGGCAACATATGCATCAGTGTAATTTGACCAGCCTAAAGCGCAAACGTTCACATATCGAGAAAAAGGAATTGATGCAACAGCTTGAACAGAATTCACAGCAGTTGTTGCAGTGCTCCACGGAATTGGACGCATCTGAGATTGTGCAGCTGAGGTGCATTTTTGAGAGGTTAAAAAACATATTGTCACAGCATGAAATTCCTAATAAATAAATTAAAACCATCTGGAATTCTACCAAGCTTGTTCAGTTCGTCTTCGTGAATTAAAATGCCTGGGATCGAAATGTTGAATGCATATAGTTTGTTGAGCCCAGACAATACTTTATATACCCGCAATGGATGCTGCGGTAAAGCTGACAATGCTGCCGGCAAGAAAGGCCCTCACGGCCACTATTTCCGGTTGTCGCGTTGATGTCATTGCGGTAAGCGTCGCTATCAAAATGCCCAGCGAACCGGGACTTACAAACCGGAATTAAGCGATGCTAGCGCTACGCGGCTGTAAATGGCATGTCTTCTTAGACAGACTTCTCTGTTCAAATATCGTATGCATGCCGAACCCATCTCTATTACCTTGTTGGTGATCATATCACCCAGGTGCTTATAGCCAACAAACTCGTTGATGATTGTCTTTTGAGCGATAATTAATGCGACCTTCTCGCAACCTTTGGTAACAGTATCATTTAAGCGCTTATCGATAAACGGCTTAAATACGAATAATAAAAAATAAGGAATTCATAGCCGTGGCACCAATTGAAGTGGCATAGAATATGCAGTACAAATACTTCTTCACGTGCCACTAGCATTCCTAGCCATTATCATCGGCAGATGTTGTTAGGTTTCCCGAGGGTTTTTCGCATTTCATTGTGTTCCTATCTAAAGCATGTGGCATGGCTGCCTTAGTTTATATGTACGATTGTGTAACATTTAAAATAAAAAATGAAAACTATGTGAAAAAGCACATGCGCAATGACTTTTATTATTCTTAAAGATCGGGACTCTTCCTTTGGCTGGTCATCTTCATTGCGCTCCTCCAATTCCTGTATTTGCTAGACTAAAAATCTACACTTTTGTCACGTTGTGTTGTCCCACTTTTTCGAGAATATTATTAACGACATAACTCTGATCCTGAATTAAAATACCTGAAAAATATAAAGGAGCAGTGTAAGTTAAAATGGAAACAAGGTTTTTATCTTGTTTGCCAAAGTGCTCACCTGCGAAACTGGCAGATATAAAGCAGACAATGCTGCCCACAACAAAAGCCCGAAAGGCGACCGAGGTGATAGTGGACCGGCGATGGGGAGCCATCGCGCTTAAGGAACCAATGAGTATGCCCAGGGAGCTGGGATTGGCGAAGCCACAAATCGCAAAGGTGGCAATGCCGGCGCTGCGAACCTGTGCATTACATCAAGGTCAGTTTCTATAAATTATACGTTTCGAATACGAGTACTCACTTGAATCTTCTCTTGGGTGATCAACTCGCCCAGCCGCTGGTAGGCGACAAACTCATTGATAATTGTTTTTGTGGCCACAATCTTGGCAATATTATCGCAGTCCTCCCAGGGTACGCCCATGGCCCAAGCTAGCGGTATGAACAGCTTGGAGAATATCCACTCAAAGTCGACCACTTCGTGACCAATTAAATACCCTAACCAACCGACAACGCCATTCAGGAAGGCGACGAAAGCCACAAATGCAACAATGTTGGCAATAATGCCCAGAACAATGGGCACGGCATTTGAGGCGCCACTAGAAGCGGCATCCAGCAAAGAGGAATCCTCGCTATGGAGCAAAAAATAAAATATATATATTTATAAATATAAAAATGTACAAACTCCATTAGAAGTAAACAATGCATTACTAAAAAACAAAGCGCAAAAAGCTGTGTACTTAAAATCAATCGAATTGTAATGCATCATTGGAAATATCAGTGATTTTAGTGTTCTGAGTAGAACCAGTAGATATTTCAACAGATCGATTGAATTTACATTTTATATATCAACTTACGATTTCTCCAACTGTATGGTATCGCTTGAGGTCTGGCTGACTTCCGTTTCGGGCATGTACAGCTTGGATATGGCCAGTGTGGCAGGTGCCGCCATCACGGATGAGGTGATCAAGTGGGCAGCGTTTGCCCCAAATGATAAATACGCGGCAAGAACAGTGCCGGAGACGGTGGCAAAGCCCGACACCATAATGCTGTGTATTTCGCTCTTGGTCAGCTTATTGATGTAGGGTCGTATCAACAGTGGACTCTCGGACATGCCCAAAAAGATGTTGGCCGCAGCAGTGACGCTCTCACAGACCGTGGTGCCCAGTATCTGTTGCAGTATCCAGCCGAGCTTGATGACTATCCACTGCATGGCGCCCAGATAGTATAGCACCGATATGAAGAAGCTGAAGAAGAATATCACGGGCAGTACGGCAAATGCGAAGACCGAGCTATCGATGAGAAAGTCGCCAAAGACAAAGCGTGCCCCGTCAGTGGCATAGTCCAGAAAAGTGGCCACCTTATTGCCCAGACACTCGAAGATCTGGCGACCCACCTCCCACCGTATGCATAAGACGCCCAACAGAAACTGACAGGTGATTCCAGTGATCACAATGCGCCACTTGATGGCGCTGCGTTTCGTGGAGAAGATATAGCCGCAGAATATGAAGAAACAGGGCGCCGTCAAAGCGATCAACTTTTTGGGCTCCTCCTTCGTCTCGAAGAACAGAAATGTGACCAAAAGTATTAGCAATATTGCTACTAAGGCATACGAAACGACTCTATATCCAAAGAGAACATATTGGAAATGTATATATAATTATTATATAATTAATTTATGTATATATATAATTAAATGCATATGGAATAAAAGTCAACGTACGGTGTTCTGCTGAACTTGTGCCATTTAAGCGACGCTGGATGCAGATAGTTCGTATGCAAAAAACGTCCTAGTTTTGGCTTAAATATCAGATAGTAGAACAGTCCGATATAGATAAATCCCAAGAGCAGGACGAGCATTCCATAGCCAGAGCAAAAGCGTATGCCACATTCTGACTGATTAAAGTCATAGCAGTGATAGTTTTCTGATGATGTAGAAGTGTAAATAAATTGGTTATGTTGAACAATTTTGAACTTGAGTTTAATACGTACTCATATCATTATAGTGATATGTGGCATAGGAAAAGTATACGACAATCGCAATGTGTAAAATTAATAGAAGTCCTATTTTCAACCATCGATGCCATTTTTGGTTCTCTTGCTCTCTTCGATCTCTTTCAATGGCACCATCATCATTTGTATAGTCTTCATAATCAGTCTGTAAACAATTTGAAAATTAGATTGAAGTGTTTTTTTTTTTTTTTTTAGAGAAGCATCCGATTACCTTATATAATTCAGGATTTGGTCTCTCTAGGTCAGTCTGTAATAAATTAGGAGGCACCATTAAATCTGATTCTGTTCAATTATTTGTATAATATGTACATACATGATCTAGCTCAAACGCATTGTTAATGGTACCTTTATTGTCCATCTGCAATTATATAAATTCGATTTCAACTCAATTGATAACAGTATTTATATATAATCTAATCTTTGTTAATCACGGAAGTATGATTAGAGTACTGAACAAAGTTGCTCTTCGCTAGAACATTATATGTAACTGAAATATCGTAGATAGATTATAGCGATTAATCATACCTCACGTGGATTCAATTCAAGTGAAGTTCTTCACTCAGTTTAGTATAATAATACTACGCGTGTATAATAATGTTTTTCCCGAATAATAATAAAATTGATTTAAAGTATCATAAATTAACAAAAAACGGCATTGACTGTTATTGGAATTTATTTTTTCCTGCACAGCAAGATAATATAATCTGATTTCGAATGAACCAAAATCCATAAAAATATACCCTTCAAGATTATAGTTGAGTAATTACAGTTAAAGATCACACTTTAGTTTAATCTCAAAAACAATCCAATTAACCCTTGAATTATTAGGGTTCAGGTTTAGGTTCAGGTTCAGGTTTACATTGTAACTGATTGCCATTAAATAAGATTTACATCAACAGTCAATCTCAAAAAGTTTAAAACAACTCAACTTAAAATTTCAAGTGTGTCATTTTAACGCTGCCTTTGAATTTACGGCAAAATATTTATAATTGGTGTTTGTGGGTTTCTCTGTTAACTATTTAAACCTTATTCAAAACACTTGTATAAGCACATATGCACACACAAAAGTATCTGGATACAACTGGGTCTATAATTTCTTTACTTAGCACTGTTTTATTTGTGTATTGTTTTTTATAACCATTTTACAATTTAAGGGGTAATTCACCTTTTTTCAAAATGCTTTTGTTATTTCGGTTGTTGTTTTTTAAATCATTTCAAGCGTTGCAAACACGTTTTCAAAGTCACTGGGCTAATTTACAGCCTTCGTTTGTTAACTGTCCGTTGTCGGAGTTGTATGCTATGACGTATATAGATATAACGATGTATTAGTTAGTGGAACATCGGCTGCGGCTCCATTAATCCATTATAACTGAACGACAGTCACGGCTATACTAAAACCTGTAACTGGTTAATGCCGTTTTTTATATGCCTGTTTTGCTAATACCCTGTGGCTATAAGACATGCAAAAAGGGTATACTATAAAGAGATGCGAATTAATGCAAAATTGAACAAATTTTTATTAAATTAATATAAGTTTGTCTAAAGTTTATACTGGAACTATTATAATAATATAGAGGGTATCTGCTTGTTGAGCGTTCTTGCCTTGTGGTTTGGGCCTTTTGCAATTAAAATGCTAAACAGCAACAAATTTCACAATAAGAGTGCTATATAAGCTGCCAATTACGAAGTATTTGGTTAGCGTATATATCTATACGTATGTTGGGTCTTATTGGTGCTTATCAGTAGTAGGTTGTTAAAAGCGAAATGAGGCACACGAGTGCCAATCTTGATATTTTCAGGAGGTAACTTCAGAGTTCGTAGAATCTGTCAAATAATATTGCGAAATAGTTATTATATCAGGGGTAAATCACAGATAATGAGAGAAAGAACGAGGGTGAGAGAGAAAGAGAGAGAGAGAGAGAGAGAGAGAGAGAGAGAGAGAGAGAGAGAGAGAGAGACTGAGAGAGTCACAACTTCTGATTGAATTAAGCCAACATAATATAATAGCTAATCATACATGTACATTTGGTATTATATATGCTAATCTTTGGTAGAAAACTGACGACATGTAGTCCCTTTTGATAAGCTCAACACAATCGAGGATAGTAATTTATTTATTTATAGTCCATATGTCAATTGACTTTTGTTCAAGTGGGGATTATCAATAGTAACTTGATTTCAAGGCATCTTATCTATCCACTTATCAAAAGTGTCGTGAAGTGAATTCATATCTGCTTATTGGCATTGCTTTAAATTAGAAAATAAAAATATATGTGTAATTGTTGTAAACACTTGTTGTTTCTTTCATTTTTATTATGTTTGCAGGTATATTAAATATAATCGTAATCGCACGTAATTTGCCAAGAAATACAACTCTTACTTGAGTTGTTTAGCGTTTTTATTTTATATAATATAAAAGGTGTTAAATTTAATTAAGTAAAAAATAAACATTACGAGTTTTGAGCGGATAATGCAAATGCAGAACTTTTAGTTCCAGCAATAGGTATGTACAGAAATCTCTGAATAATTATGTGAGATTAAAAAGTGTTTTGATATCCAAAATACAAAATATGGACTTGCACGACTTGCAGCTCTGATATATAAAAGGAAGGCACTTTTTAACCTAGTGACTTAAATAACAAAACTAGTGTGTGTGTGTGTGTGTATGCATTTGAATGAATATATATATATATATATATATATATATATATATATATATATATATATATATATATATATATATTGGATGTGTGTGCGTATAAATACTCATGGGTTTATAACCAACTGAAAGTGCATTGCCCTTGCAAATAAGCTTATGCATATATATATGTATATATATATATATATATATATATTTTGAATTTTAATTTCGATTTTAGTTATTACAACTATTTGCTAGCAAGGGCGTAAGGCTCGTATTGTATATCGTATATATTTGTATATTCATATTGAAATTAATTTGAGGTTCCAACAATTCTATGATAATTGAAGCAAAAAATTCGCAAAATTCAACCACATCTAAATCACAGACTCCTAATATAAGAGAGATTTACAAATAATATGTGTACATTTCTAATTCTGCATATATGTCGTATTTATACTCTCAAATTAAATACTAATTTCGAATATTTTAGGTCAAAATATTTAACTTAAAAAAACAATACTCTAACATAAATTTATAAAATAATTACAAAAAAAATATGCATGACATGAACTAAAACTAATTAAGTCAACTGGCCCTAAAGATACAAAAACAATAAACTATTAAAGACCAGCATGTAGGACATGAATCGGTGAATGCATGCGCAATGGAATTGTTAATTGTGTGCGTGTGTGTATGTATGTGCTTGTGTGTGTGTGTGTGTGTGTGTTTGAGCTGAGAATTTACTCCTCGTTCTGCACAACATGGCGATGCTTGTGATGGTGATGATGATTGTGGTTATTCTGATGATGATGATGGTGATGATGGTGGTTATGATGCGCTCGCAAGTGATGCTGCGATTCCGATTGCTGGTAGGATTCATCAGCATCTATTGACGCACAGTCTACGGTTTGATGATGGTGACGCCGGCGATGATGATGTATTTGCTCCAACTCCTGGCTATCGATCTCGCTGTTCTCCAGATTGTTGTCAATTGTGGGTGAATTTAATGTGGTTGGTTCGGTGTTAAAGTGCTCCCTGCTCCGCGATGGATTGCGCACCTGATGTTTTAGGCTTTCAAGCTTTCCATTGGTTTGGTTATCAAAGCTCTTGTCCATTAGCAGTCCATTACCCAAAAATTTGACATCTAATCTTGGGCAACTGCAATAGATAATGTTTTGTTTAATAACTTACATTTGATTTGGAAATTTTTTTTAAAACGAATTGGAGAAAAACGTTTAAGTAGCTAAATTCATTTTTTAAATATTCATAACCAGGTGGCTAGGTATGAAATCAATTTATTTCTAAACTTATTTTCGAAGTCATAAAATTTATTTACAGCCTGAAGATATGCAACATATTTCGTATAAACTAATGGGATGAAAAATTAAATATTGCCTACTTTTCAGCATAACGTATTTAATTTTTGTATATAATTTTCTTAAACGGAACTTATTGCAAATTTTGCTTTAATCATTATTAATTTATTTACCTGGGCAATGTGCTGTTTTCCATATTAGGCAAAGGCGTCCCGGGTCCATAGACGGACCATGGGACTGCAATATCTGTAAGACACATTTAAAAACAAGCATTAATACCAATTACAACTATCTGATACAAGCATGCATAAAAGCGAACAAGAAAACTAAAAACACTTTGAAAAGCATCAGGCGAGAACAATGGGCAAACATGCAAAAATAGCAGCAGCTTAACTAGTCCTCAACAGTAATAATAACAACAACAATTGACAAAAATAACAACAGCAAGAGCATTAACAGAGTACAGTTATACATTAAGCGGATGCTGCAAAAGCATCAACTGAACAACGAACGCCCAACGGTGCGTATGAGCAATTAGCATTAGTAGCGAGCGAAACTGCGTTTTTGTTTTTGTTTTTGTATGTGTGTATTTGCATATATCTTACCAACAAGAAACTGGCGACATGAATTCTATTGAATACTATGAATAATTGGAATTTGCTTGCGTCCGCTTGAGAAATTTTTGCCAAACGAATTGAATGGCAGAAGTGGGATTGGCGAATTTCAAAAGAGTGGCAACCGACACCGAATTCTAAACTAATTTTCAGCAGATGTAAAACGTGCTTGCCTTAATTACAATATTTGTATATTGCAAATATATATGCATGTACATATATGTATTGCTTTCTTAAGCATTTTTCGCAATTAAATGAAATCGCGTGTTTTGGAATCTGGCAATTTGCTTAGCTTGTCAAAAATTATTGCGACGAACTTCTACGTTTTACATTTTAGCAGACACCTTAAACAAACAAAAATTTTAAGCGCGCCACAGCAAAATGTTTTTTTTTTTGTGTCTGCTTGGTGTCCGGCCCCCACGAGTAAAAGGGAGACGCAAAAAAAAAAAAAAAAATGGGAGGCTTGTTGAATTATTAAAATTGTTTGGAGTGTAAATAAGTGCGAGCCTGTTATGTCATAAAGAATTCTTAAGTTGGGGGCCTGGCCTGCAGCTGATCGCGAACTATGAAGAGAGCGGATCTTAAATTCTCAGTTTGGACTTGGAATTCCACACATGTCTGGCAGTTAGTTAAAGCTTGGCTAACAACACGCTTACCTGCCTGATCGCAAGTGGGTGGCTGAAAGTAGAGACCGGGCAGCAGTTGATTCTCCTCATCATCGTGCACCTCAATCATAAGCAGGCCAACAACAATAGGCGGATGTGAATGTAGATTTTGTTGTTGCTGTTGTTGTTGCTGTTGCTGCTGTTGTTGTTGTTGTTGCTGTGACCAGTAAGTGAGGGCACACTTGACATCGATGTCCACCCAGCCGGTCTTGGTGCTGCTCAGCATGATTGTGTTGCAAGTGCGCTTCTTGCGTTCTGCAGATGAGTAATGCAAACGAACGAATAAAGGCGATTTTTTTATTTGAATGTTAAGCTGGAATTAGATTTTATTTACGCACCTAACTTACGTTTCTTCTTCTGCTGATGCACAATGGACACCGTGACGCGTATCTGTGACTCGAGATAGGATTCACGGCACAATGTGGCAGTATCCCTGGCTGCTGCTGCTGCTGCTGCTGTTGGTGTTGTTGCTGCTGTAGCTGGCTGCTCTAACTGTTTGGGATTCATCTTGAAGAGACGCAGTATGGCGCTGTCCAGATTGAGATTATTATCGCCATACTGCTGAAAAATGCTGCTGGCAAATTGTAGCGTAACATTGCTGGACTGCCTCCAGTTGAAGGGAGTCGTCTCCCCGCTGCATATGGGATAGCCGGCCTTCTCGTGCGTCGACTTATTTTGCAAGGGCGCAGCCTGGCTATCATTGCCATCCGGCTTCGATACCGCATTTTGTATGCGATTGCGTATCTCGTTGGTCCTGCAATTGAACAATCAACATGTTTTGTTTAAACTACGGTCTGACTACGACTAACTAACTAACTAACTAACTAATTTGGCTCAAGTGTTTATGTAAAGCCCACTTAATTGACATTTGAGCGCTGTCGTAAATGGCGCACAACCAACAACAACCAACAACAACAACAACTTTTGATACATATAAGAAAACTTGCCGTTTAGCGCTGCTTTATAGCGCATTGATTCAATTTATTCAGACAGACAGTAAGATCAACGTGAACGTCTAGTTCTTTATAAGCTAATTCTTTTGGTTTATTTTTGATGTGGAAATTGGGTTGTGAGTCTTACGCTCAGCTCTCAAGCAATAAATAGAAACTGTGTAGTCTGTCTGTTTAGCGTGCCGACTACGACTTGAAAACAACATCTTAAAGCTGACAAATAGTGCACATTGCTAAAGCCATAACTATTACTTTTACTAAGGCTAAAGTTTTGCTTCTTGTAAAATGCCTGACTTAATTCGGCAACCAACTAGTAACATTCTTATTCATTTGCATTTTCCGCCTGTATTTAGTTGTCTTCCTAAACATTCCTCAGTTTCTAAATCAGATCTAAATCTCCATTCAATTAACAAATATGCGACTATCTTAAAAACTCACACAGTGAGCAGTAAGTGACAAGGGGGGGCAGAGAGATATATGCGAAAATGAAGTACACTTAAAAAGCCATCGAGACGGTCCAACAAATGTTCCAGGCAGCGAGAGTGAGATGGACAGCAATAGTTGGCGCGAATCCAACTGAAGCTATGATCTAATCTGGCACGAATACAGCCGCACAATGGGACAATCGTGTGTGTGTGTGTGTGTGTGTGTTGTCTGTCTGGAACGGTAATTGAGACACGCTTTGCAAAAGTAGCGCATAAAATTTTTGCCCAGAAAGACAACAACTATTCATAATAATAATGTTGGAGGGAACGCAAAAATCAAATGTGTTTAATAATTGTTGGTCATGCGGCCAAACAACAAAAATGCGAACAGGAAAAAAAGGCCCCGATATTATTATTTGGCATAAAGTCGAACTTGTGATTGTTGTTATCGTTGTTGTTGTTGTTATTGCTATTGCTCTCACGATAATTGCTGCCTGAGGCGCATTTTGTCTAGCCAAAATAATTATGGGAACAAGCACTGAAAGTGAACCAAGCCAAAGCCAAAGCCAAATCTGAAGTGGTAGCCAGCTTAATACCAAGACGAGAGCCATAAACGCCTTTGGCTTATTAATGTACTTATATCTTATATACACTATATATATATAAATAAATTTTTTTTTTATATTTTTATGCTGAAGTTTATGCAACGTGCGATCGGGCCAAGGAATGCCTGTCAGACAAAATTGCCGTTGAGGAGTTACGCTTCGACTGTCTGCTAACTGCTGTGGCATGAACTTGAAAACTCGTTGTTGTTGTTGTTGTTGTTGCTGACTTGCGGTGTTCAGTGTTCAGTCTGGGGACTGTCTAGACGCCTTGTTGTACGAGGTTATGGTTTTTTTTTTCTTTTTTATTGGCTAGGCTAGAACAGCAGTAGCTAGAGTCAGGCCAGGAGTTTAACAATTAGCGTGAGTCACGCATCCCAAACTGCAACAGCTGCGCTCTCTATCTCTCTCTCTCTCTCTCTGTCTCTCGCTGTCTCTCTCTCTCTTCCTCACTTTTTGTATCGGTCGTTCATTGAGCATGCGCCGCGGAGTTGGTGCAAGGCGCAGGTGAATCTCTGGCCTCCATTCCCAAAAAGTATTACTTAAGCTGTTTGCTCTTTGCATGTAGCTCTAAAGTGCAACAGCGGCCCCGCTAGCCCCTTGCCAGCAATTGCGCCTTGGCTTTTGTCGTTGGTTTTCTTCTTGTTTGCCTTTGCCAACAACATCGACAACAGCAACAACAACTCATCTGTCTGGCTGTCTGCCACTGCCACAACCGACGTCTCTGCCGCAGCCGCAGCCTCAGCCAGTGCCTGTGCCTTGTGCCTTGTGCCACTCTGTGTGTGCGCATATACAATGCGCGGCTAGACGGTGTCTCGCCGGCTGCACTTCATTATCATGCGTCGACGAACAGTAGTCCGCAGTCCGTAGTCCGCTGTCCACAGTCGGCAGTCCGGCCAGTCAGTCAGTCAGTCAGTCAACGAAACTCTCAGACAAATGGCAACAGTGACTGGCAGCCCGTAAACCGCGTCGCTTAGTAGCCACAAACATACGCCTACAACAGCATTGCATTGTGGGGAAGTAGAAGAACGAGAGACTGTATGGAGAAGGGGTTGAAGGGGCGAAGGGGGCGAGTGGTTAACAGAACTATGAGCTCACAGTCCGAGCTTGCGTTGTAGACCGCGTCTGGGCAAACATTTGACCATGTGCTGTGTCCCATGTCTCGATATTACTCATACGTCATCATAATTATGACATGTCGAGCGTTTTGTGTCTGCGCAGCCAGCCAAAGCAATCAAACCAAATGAAACAAGAAAGAACAGTTAGCTGAGCGATATCGATGCTTGAATACCCTGCTATTGAGCTTGGCTGCATTGCCATACATAATATGATCTTAAGCAGGAGCTGCAGCCAGAGGGAAGGGAAAATTCAAATGCCAAAAAATCATGGAAAATATTAAAACTTTTAATTTGCACAGATCGTAACAATTTTAGCTATAAGTTCACCAAATTTATAAAACATTAGCAACACAAAACCAAATAGCTCCTAATAAAATTACTTCATTTACGAGGGATTGTTTCAATGATAAATTTGGCTGACTTCTACAAATATTCTAAAAAGCAACATAAAAACAGGTCGACTACAGATAACAAATGTAGAGACTGAGATCAACATTACTTGAGTTCTATTATTTGTATAGTATTTTACACATTTCCGGACTGACTTGAAATACCCTCTAGAAGAGTATAAAAACAATTTGAATATGCTTTCGAATATTAGCTGTATTTTAATGTGTATCTGGGAATTAATCAAATACTTTATTCGGTGCTTCTTTTGCCTCTCTTTCTTGTTCTTGCTGCAGTTTGTTTATTAAATGTGCAACAAGAATATCATATTATTATGTATATATTTGTGTGTGTGTGGTGCTGTCTACCCATGGGCCCCCGGCGTCTCGCATAGCAACGACCTACAAAAAGTTCATTAACGGAGCCAGCTAGACATGGCCCAGACTATTCCCAGACATTTGCCAGACAGCCGGCCACAAATACGCAGAGGCCGGCGACGGAATTCATTGCAATTGCAGCCAGACCGTCTCAGTATGCAAATGTGTGTGTGTGTGTGTGTCTCTGTGTGTGTGTGTGTGTGTCTGCTTTGTGCAGCAGTGCCCTCTAGTTGTATGTAGTATCTGATAAGCAGGCACAGATACAGATAGAGCAAAAGCAATACTCAATTGGCAGGGTCTTTGTTTGAAGCGGATAGATCTGGAGCTGAAATAGTTGGCACAGGTGTTAACATCCATCAGTTAAATAGACGCCGGCCAAATCTTATCCGATTTAATCAACAGACAACCACTACTTAAGATTTGAGAGTATTCCGAAATTGATTAATTGACCGTTGCTAGACATGTGGAAAATACAATTGTTTCGCTTGTGTTGGTTTATTGTTTATTAATTTGGTCCATTGGCTATTCGGGAGACCATGATAAATATTAAATGAATCGAAGTGCAATATCAGCTATATAAATACGTATATACACATATATATATATATATATATATATATATCGATATAATATTTATTATAGATAAACTTTCTGGGGTTCTTGGCCACATTTGCGAGATGCATATGGTTTTGGCCTTGAATTGCTTTTGTGTTTTGGACAGTTCATGCGGCGCCAAAATGTTCGCTTAATTGGCCAAAAATTATAAAGTAGCAAAACGATTTGTATACGAATATTTAGTAAAAATATTCCAAAACACATTTAATTGCAACGTGCACCCGTTGAAATTCTCACACTTTGTTTATATTTCTAAATTTGCAAATTTTATATTTCGTTTTGGGTTGAGTTGAAAATTGCTTTTAATTTTTTGCTTCGGCTCGTTCTTTTATAGAGATCTATTCTTAGCTGCTCCAAGTATTTCAGGCGACAATAGAAATAGCTCATGATTGACAGTTTGTTGGCAACTAATTTAGCCAGTCGGCACGCGCCGGACTGAGGCCAGACTTGAATGGGCACTCACCGCTGCATTGCCAAATGATCCAGTAAACTTCTCTTGGAGGCCTGTGTGGTCTCATCTTTGCCACTGGGATTGCTGCCGCTGCGTATGCGATTCACCTGCTCCTCGGTCAGATTGAACATGCCCCAAATGGTTCGATTATTGGGATCCACCACCTCGGAGCGCACATCGCCGTCCATGAAGGCTGCGCGATTGATGCGCCCAGCATGGCAGGACATCATCAGGAGCAGGCACACCAGCAGCAGCAACATCAATCGCCGGCCGCTACCCTCACAACAGCAGAGCACTAGACTTGACATTTTCTCAAGTTTTGATTTGTTCAATTTATCGGACAATTGGAGTCCGCAATGGAGTTCACAAATTGCTAATAAAATTTGCAGTTTTCACATAAAACTTTACAACACTTTAAGCTTGCACAATAGTTGTTATATACATTGTTTATATATTTTTTTAAACAAATAGTTTATCAACACTAATTGAAAAACACTTTATTTTATATGTTGGGCCAGCTTCAGAGGTGTTTGACGCATTAATTTCTTTGCTGATTTGATTTAATTTTCATGTATTTAAATTTTTTTTTTTTGTTGCCTTCTCGATGTGTTCACTCTAAGAACCAAGTATGAAGTGATTTGCACGAGTCGTTTTTTAGTCTTAAATAAGAAAATATTTGGTTGTGCCGGAGCATATCTACTTTGTTATGGTCGCAAACGCGCTGCGCGGCTGCACTGCGCGAAATGTTGTGGTTGTCTTTAATTTGCCTGGCTTATGAATGCTTTTGAAATCTTAATGATATTAAAATGATATATAACTTGTTTTAAATTCTTTTATGAGGTGCATAATTATTGTATAACAATATAATATAATAATATGTAATTTATTGTGAACATCATTTTACTAAACTAGATACATTTGCATATATAAAAACTATTGTTAAAGTCTTATTTCTAAACTGGTCAAATGATGTATCTTTAAATACATACAATGCTTTATTTGCATATCTATAACTTTCTATAATAAAATTAATTTCAAGATAGTTCTAACAATAGTTTAACAATCTCAAACGCTCGTCATGAGTTTTAACAAAGATAACGAAAGATTTCATATAACTTATAATTATTATAATTTTTTTATTTATGTGATTATTAATTGGCTTTCGTCATCTCTTTAGTTTTTTGGTAAACTTTAAAAATATTGTTTGCTCTTTTTTGGTATTCAATAAAACATGAACAAACAAACATAATTAAATAGATTATATCTTGAATAATTATTGCTACAAAAAGTACATAAAATTAACAATGTAATATGAACAATTTAATCTGCCAGAGGAACCACATTTATGTGGCAGTGTATACTTTACAGTGCTTCGGGCTGATAGTTCGTATTTTGTGTTGCCGACGTAACCGACCAATCAAAACAAACGTTGCCGATGTTGTTGGTGTTGTCGTTGCTGCTGCTGCTGCTGCTGTCGAGAGGATCTCTGCGTCGCCGTTGTCGGCAGTGCTGCTGCCTGCCTGCCTGTGTGTTTGTTTATCTTATCGGTGTGTCTGCCTGTCTATGTGCGTGTGTGTGTGTGCGTGTGTGTGTGTGTGTGTGTGTGTGTGTGTTTGTGTGCGTGTAAGCTCGTTTCTTATCGCACCAGCGAAAGAAAGTGATATTCGTATTGGCGTTGCCCATATTTCATAGCATTATTTTTCGATGTACTACTTAAACGTGAAGTGTTCCACCTGATTCTATCTTGGAATTCGATTTCGGGCATTTAATTACTGACCATATTTTGAACTTTGATTTCATTTCGCATTTTACTTAAGTGCGTAGCTGATTATATATGAAATTAAATTGGGAATTAGATCCAATCAAATTGTGTACACGCATTTTTTATAATGCCATAGTCTTGATTGTCATTGAGTTGGATATTTTTTATTGGTTCGCACCTAAATCTAGGCACTGGTATAATGTACTTAGATTGAGGTACTAACACATAGGCAGAGTCAATGGAGCCCACGTTATTTTTGCCTATCTCCAGAACGTGCTTTCTGATTAATAGGCATAAAAAGTGCGTGTTATGAAGTAGGCATTTTTATGACAACTTACATAATATATCTAACTAAATCGGCGGAAATAATCTATTATGGTGCGTATAGTTTAGGCGGTGCCTGGCACTGTCTTAACCCAAGCACGCCAATTCTATTGGCGAATTAAGTAAAGCATTTTTAAGGATATTTGAGAATTTTATTGTTCAGATTGTGCAGGATATGTTCAAAATTATTGAGATTCTTCCTTTATAGATTCGTAGGCTATATATAATATAAAGCAGCCAAGATTATTTGTTTATTTATATATACTTAAGATATCGCTTCTGTTCGAGAATTTATACCATTCCTAAGTATTTTCGCAGAAATGTTGTGTAATTTATACTCAAGCCTCAAGGCTTAAGCTCTAACAAGGAATGTAATTTTTGCATCCAAGCCCCACAGATACCTTTTTCGATCTCTATCCATATAGATCAGTATCCAATTACCAGTGGAAAGCGTGCAAACAGTTTTGAGCTACATACATAAGAAACGCATTCAATAATATTTGATTCAATTTGTGATACGGAAATCACACGCGAGACTTCAAGGACGTTCTTGATTTATTTATTTATTCTCTCTTCTGGTTCTACATCCAAATAAGAAGAAAAACACTGTTATCACATGTCATCATCGTATATATTCTTTTCGACTTTTTTTTTCTAAAATTTTGTGTTTGATTATTAGTTTTTTTTATTTTTTATTTTTTATTTTTGGCTGTCTGGACCAAATTGAATTTCAAAATGATTGTATAATTTGAAGCACTTTATAAAGTCTGGATTTCACACCGCTTAACTGGCTGTCTGGCTGTTTGTCAGACTGTCTGACTGTCTGGCTGTTAGCTGATATGTATTATAAGTCTACACATTGTTGACGCTTGAAATGAAATACCTACATATACATGCCATGGCAGGCGGGTGCGGAAGCGGGCTGGGCAGCGCGTCCAGACGTCGTCTGTTATGCAAAGTTGCAATCGCATCAAATGCTCAAAGATACAGATCATAATCTCAGCTGCAAAGAAGCCGAATATAGCCGGCATCTATATACTCTGAGCAGATTTATTTTTACAAAATATATTACTTACTTCAAATGGAAAAGAAGTATGGCACCTCCAGCACCTCTGAGAATCGAGTGAGTTTAATTCTACTCAGCCCTGAATGATATTTATTGTGTGCGTTTGGCATAGACTAAGTAAGAATATTATAGGTTTAAGTTTTTGAGACTTGAGACATCATTTAAATAAATATACGAATTTCGGAATAAAAATGGTAAATTTTTGGATAGGACTCCAAGAACCACATTTATGCATCCATTTATAATTGGCCAACAAAGATTTGTTCGCCTAAAAACCGACAACAGACAGGAGTTGGAGACGTCTCCCGTTAATGCGTTACTAACTTTGCGACCACATTATAATACTCTCAGAAAGGGTGTACCAAATAAGAAAAAAGAAACGGAACGAGCTCTGTCAATCGACAGACCCCCAGAAGAGCATTTAGGAAAAATAAGACATGCGCGCGACATTTGTCGAGACGTTTATATAATAATGTTTATTTATTTGACTTATTTAGACATTTGCATAGAATTTGCCCCACTTCGTGGACAATAAACGAAAACACAACAAAAGCGCACAAAATACAAACAGTCAATCAGAGGCAGTCAAAACTGTTATGTAGACGACAATTGGAATGCGAAATGAGTCAAAGCCAAACGCAGCGTTCGATTGTCCATTAATTTCAAGGCTAGACAAGACCACACGCAACCCCTTCGGCCACTCTGCTTCGTCCCTAACCGTTAGACAAACAAATGAAAAAATTGTAATTGGCAGTTAGCCTAGCATAGTGGTAGTTGATCTACCCTTTGATCTCGTCTGGCTAAAACTAATTTTAAATGGTCCCATTTTCTATTTTTAGTGGGAATGCTATCAACAATGTTTGACAAGGTGACATGCCTCATGCCAGTTAAACAGAGCATTTATGTGAACAATAAAACAATATTCAGCTGCGTTGTTCACACTATGCTACTGTGGTGTGCAATAAACATTCGTTTAAATTGCTCAGTTTAGCGCACCTGTTTTAATACCCTATATCCATTTAGAAGCGAGTAAGACAGGTGGCAAACAGTGGCAGATATCTCAAAAGTCCATTAATTCTTTCTAGTTATTGGAGTGCTTCAGGGTATGTCGTTATATTTTTAATTACCATAATTTTAACAGCTGAAATTAACTTATATGTATATCCTAAGTAAATTAAGTTAACTCCTATTAAACTTCAAACAATGACAATAAATTCTAAGCTCGTTGTGTGAAAATATTCACACTTTAGCTAAAAAATTATCAGAGTCTACAATTATTTTTTATTTAGTCTTTTTTTTAAGAAATAATTAAATCTATATATGAGCAGCTGGATTGCGGTCTGTTAAAGTATCTGAACTTCGCTGTAAATCATTTTATTTGCTTCACTATGTTCAAATAAATTAAAACAGTAGCAACCAATTAAGAACAGAACAAGTAGAAAACATTTGGTCAATAAACCACTTTATCTTTAAGTTGTGATTAACAATTATCAGAAAAAGTATCAATAATAGTTTCTTACGCATAGGCATATCTGTCACCCAACTACGGGAGCAGTCTTCTTATCGGTGTATTATTTTTGGGTGACTGAACTTGAGCACCCGATAATCTGCCAACCAATATATTCGAAAATGTTGTGAAACAATGTTGACCACTCTCAACGCATGAAATGTAGATAATTAAGCCTTTGCAAGCAGGTAATTGTGTAGTTGGTTTAGCTGAAGTACTCGAACAATGTATTTAAGCATCAATATAACACATAATTAATATAATTGAGAGTGGATAGTGAAGGGGGAGGCAGGCGTTGCATGAGATCACAAAATAATAATAAGACCCACAGCCGGCAGGTGAGGCAGAGGTGAGGCAAAGGAGAGGCAGAGCTGAAGCATTATCAGCAGCCGCACGCCAGAGGTCTATTAAAAGTGCATACATGATTTTTCGCCTGGCTCGACCAGACAGTCCAGCTCCAGACCAGACCAGACTTTGGGCCCAGAAGCAGAAGCAGAAGCAGACACAAACCAAGTCACCGGTTGTTGTTGCTGCTCGAGCGAACAGCGCCCCGCATTGGTTGTTGTTGCTGTTGGTGCCGGGTGCAGTAGCCGAATGCAGTTGTCGTGATTGTTGTCTCAGATTGCATGTGGAATGCAAAGACCAGGAGCCAATTTGTTATTGTTGTTGTCTTGCGTTGCGTTGCGTTGCGTTGTGATGTGTTGTTGCCCGCTGGCTGCTACCGTTGCAGCCGACACTGCGTGCTGCTGCTGCTGCTGTTGCTGTTGTTGTCGTTGTCGTTCAGCTGCTGCTGCTGCAGCTTCTTCTTCTTTTCATTATACCCTTTGCAGAGAGTTTTGGTATTCTGGGACAAAGTACTTGTCATTAGAATGTAAAGTGAGGTGCTTATACAAATCTAAACTTGATAAGACTATACTTAATAAATAATGAGCAAACCAGTTGGCAATCAATTTGCTTACACAAAAGAATATAGCGATAAGCAAATTAAAAACGTCAAAAATGATTGTGTTATAAAATAACTATTTATTACTATCACTTTTTTCAAATACAAATCAATTTTTCGTCAACAAGTTTGCACTTGATAACAATATGAATAAAATGCAATTAATAAAATATTTGTTAAATTCTTGAATTTTCTACATCATTCAACTAATTTAAGTAATACAAATATTTTATTTATGCAATGTTTATTAAGCAACAATCAATTAATCAATTCTAGATTTTTATATTCATTTTATATTTTCTTTTTTTCTTCACTTTAAATAAAGCAGTCTCCAGCTTTGTGAAATTGAAATTAAATAAATTGTCTTCGATTATGTAACACTAAATATCTTTTGCAGGGTATACAGTATTCGATGGCAAGCCAATTACATTTTATGCATTTCTGGTTGTTATTAATTTTCGTGTATTTTGGTTTTTTGGTTTTTAGGACTTTCGCGTGCCGTCGTTTGGCTTCTGCCCAGCACCAATCAGCCAGAGCCACAGCCACAGCCATAGCCACAGCCACAGCCATAGCCATAGCCAGAGCCAGAGCCAGAGCAAGTGCCACAGTCAGAGTCAGCCGGAATATGCGTCTGCAGACCCGAGAACCAGACCCCGAGCCAGACAGCCCGTCGCAGACGACCATGCAGATGTAGACGATGCTGACGATAGAGACAGAGACAGAGACAGACGCTGGGGCTGAGGTAGAGGTAGAGGTAGAGGCAAGTAATGTTGATGTTGGCATTTAAGCAGGCGTGTAGTCGCATCTTGTTGATTGTCAAAATTGACAATGAATGCGCTTCGCACACAAACACACAAACGCTCTCACACACACACACACACACGCAGTGCATACACATATTTGTTGTGCGAAGAGGGGTGTGCTCCAGTCAAGAGTGGTGGACAAGTGCATATATATCTCACATGTCTGCTGTTTGTCTGGAGGCCGTCGCAGACATTCGCTGCCTGCCGATGTTGATGTTGATGTGCATGTTGATGCCAATGCTGATGCTGTCCTTAAGAGTTGCAACCAAATATGGACCATTGCTGCCTGTGGCAGGTGAATAAGGTAGTCGGCCCAGACGCCTTGGCTGCTGTCCGGGCATGGGCATGGGCATAGTCTCTGCGCTCTGCTCGAGGCATATAGTTTGCTCAGTCTCTGCCTGCAGTTTCACACTTTGCATTTCTAAAAGTTATTTAAATGATATGCACATGCAATGCTGTAGTTGTAGTTGTTGTTGTAGTTGTTGCTGTTGTCGTTGTCTGGCTGCACTAGCTGTAAACTGAGTCTGCCAGCAATTATGAGCGTCTGGCTGTCTGCTTCTTACAATATTTTTTGCAACATATTTTCTTCTTTATCTCTTTTTTTTTGTAAGTTTTACATACAAAATTGTTATGCGCTCTTTTAATTATCTGATTTCTAAGCGAGGCTTGCGTCGCGTCGAGATAACAATCGCACATGTGCAGAGTTTAAAATTTCAATTTCGCCCACCAAATTGTCGCCGCTGTTAATAGCCAGTGTCGGCCAGTGACTAAGCAAAACATGGCCGGAGACGACGATGTGGCTCCTGGCTGTCTGTTGTTGTCTTGTCCATAAATTAATGCATAATTACAGTCTGGATAAAATGGAGCTGGTTGCCATTGCCAAATCGAGCAGCCAAGTAGTAAAAGTGAAAAATAATTCTGATTTCTAAAGAAAAAAACTAAATTACCCGCTGCTGTCAGTTCAGTTTTGTCTATTGAATAGGGCACCTGTTGCAGTCCATGGCCAGATTCTGAACTGAACTACTTACTGGCCAACTCAGTAAAAGCGAGTTCGAGCAAGGTGGGTAGATAGTGGCAGGAGCAGGAGCAGGCGGTCGGAGGGGAATTGAAATCGCAGCACGTTATTTTTAAGCATTCGTCGCGTAAAAGGCCATCAAATAAATGAAGTTGCAACCAGGCCTTAAATGGTGCATAAATATCTCAAGAAATTCCCCATTTGCTACGTGCATAACGATGCTTCACCTCCTTCCTGTCTCTCTTACTCCTTGGTCTTCTTCTTCTCATCGATTTGACTTGTTTGTTGTGTTTTTGTTGATATTATTATAAGTAAATACATACATAGATTTCAGGTCGTTCAGGTCTGTCTATCGGTCTGTCTGTCTGCTTCTTTATTTATAGGGCAGTCGGCGCGTGCCGGCACGCATTTAACCATTGTACATATAAGTATTTACAGTGCTTCACTCAGTCCACGTGGTTGCGAATTAATTCATTGTGCTGCAGTTGTCCCTGCAAGTAGTCGCTGTGGCACCGTCTAGCGTTAAGTGTGGCAAACTGAATGAAATATCGTTTATGGTAATTTTTTGCCTTAAATGTGTGCAAAAAGTTCTGCTAACTATGCTAATGACGACGGCTGTTGACTTCTATCTGCAGTTCCACACACACGCACAGGCCGTCGCACACACACAGGGTGTTTATAGTGCTTATACTTGTGCTCTTTTTGTTGCATACTTTGCGGCAGTTGACTTTTAAGAGCCGAATACTATCAAACTCCAATGCGAAATAAATGCTTAATCAAAGGCCTATCAATAATAATAATAATCAGTTTGTGTTTTGCCAATATTTTGTTTGTGAATTGCTTAAGAACTTCTCATGAAATTTGAATGCAAAGCTTGTGTCAATTATCTGTTTTCAAAGTTTCGGATATAAGCCAAAAAAGGACAGAAATGTTGACAACAGGACAAGTTTTAAAACAAACCAAAGAATTACAATAACTTAATTGGCATTTATGATGCCTGAATTTTTGCCACACACAATAATAATTGTTACAGTTCGAATATGAGGCAAAGCATTTGAGTATTTGATGAAACTTCTCAGCACGCGTTCGTCAACGCTTAACTTGTCATTGAATCATAACTAGTTTTTCCTTTCACTTAAGTCGCAAACACACAACTACATATTTATATAAATCGAAGATGTGTGACTTGCCTTGCAATTACGATCCGTGTTCGTGCATGCGCACACTTCCCGAAAAGGGTCGTACGTTCACCACACTGTTGCTCCACTGTTGGCAGCGTGAGTACGATAAGCGTCCGTATAAAAACTTTCAGTTTCGCCGTTTGGACTTTGAGGAGCGCATGAATCGCGGTTACCACTGTATACGTGATTTTCGCACCATTGTAAACTTCCTAATGCAACGCCGTTTGTTTTCCGTTTCCGTTTGGAGCGTGGTAGTTAGCAATAAGGATGTTCGACTGCTGCAGGATTTTGCACGCTCGCTGCAGAACGTGCCAAGGATTGAGTTGAGACTCATGCGACTGCCGCATGAGTTTTTTGTGATGCTTCGCCTGAGAGCGCACATAATGCAGCTGTCGGATCTGAGCTTGGAGGGTAAGCGAATGTCACCGAATATTTACCACACTGAAAAGAAAATGCAAGACATTTTTAACATCATTATTATCCACTATTAAATGGTATATTCTTTAAAATTGTAGTATCTATTAGAATAGGGATGGAATTTTAATAAAACTTAACAATATTTTCGTTTCGTTTCAGTCTTAAAATAGCCGCTTTCAATGTAAAGTTTTTTTTTTTAAGAATTGTTAACGTTTTTAAAGAAAACTCTCATGATTAAAATTGTAAGAATGACTTCGCCGATAATATTTATTCCAGTCATGTGGTTTTCTGTGCACTCAAAGCTAAATGATAAATCTCATCATTGCAGGCACAACATTATCCTGTAAAGCTGCAAGCATGCTCAGAGAATTTTTGCTGGCCAGCAAAACGCTGCACACTCTAAACGTGTCCAGCTGCAGTTTGAGCCAGTATAATTTTGCCATTGTGGCGGATGGGGTGCACAAGTCCAGCAGCATGCGCAATTTCTATGCTAGCCGTCTAATTGGGGAGAATCTAACGCTGGACACTGAGAAGATTGCGTCGATTGTGGGCTCGCTGCTAATGCAAAACAAACTGGTCGAGCTGACAATGCAGCAATGCGAATTTGTTGCCCAGGATATGGAGGTGATAGCTGAATATTTGGTTAGTCCAAGATGTGTGTTGCGTAAACTGAATCTGGCCTACAATTTAATATCTGCTGACGGGGCCATGTTCCTCATGGGTGGCATTGCGAAAGGTGGCACACTGGAGCTGCTAGACATTAGCGGCAATTCGATTGGGTCCCATGGCGGCGAGTGGGTGGCCAAATACTTCAGCTCCTGCTACATGCTGCAGCATTTGTATTTAAATGACAATAAGATCGATGCCGAGGCCATCAATCTTATACTGCTGACCCTTAAGAAGCCGTGCCGCATGAAGCGACTGCAGTTGTATGGCAACCTGTTTGATGCACGCACTGCAATGATTATGAGACGCCTGCTGGATGCCAAAGTGGTTCTGCAGGAGGAGATCGACATTAGCTACACGTACGACGAGGCGTTGCAGGACTATCGCATTGTGCCCTGGCGCTAGAAATGGGGGTTTCATGTGTTTTTTGTTCCTAATGTGCGATATTGAATACATAAATCTATTTAGTGATGCAAATATTTATTGTGATGAAGATTAGAGCAGGCAACTAGCGTTGAGGCAAGGAAAAAGCCTAGAAAGTAAAATGTTTTGAACACAAACCCGGAGCTATCGCTTATGTACATTTTGAGCATCACCAATTTTAGCAACAATACAAAACCGATAGTGAATGCTAAAAATAATTGTAATTAAATTAATGTTATTTTCACAAACAAACATTCTAAGCAATTACTAATCGTTAACCGTTTTTTTTTAAATTTTAGCGCCATCTGACAGAAGCTTTTTGCAGCTTCAGAACACGTGCGCAAAGCTGGTCAGCGAGCTCTCTCAATATTTTCCTTGCTCTCTTCAACTGTTGTTTTGCCTTTGCAACTATGAATGAAACGCGAAAGCCTGAAGTTGCCAGACTGTTAATGTTTTATGCAATCACTAAGATAAGTGCTATTCTTATGTTTAACGAAATATGTGACAAAAGCGTGTTAGAGTTCTCTGGAATTTAGAGATATTTATCTAAACATTGGGTTGATGTCAACGCATATTTGAACTAAGTCAGCAACGCTTTATAATAACTTGACAGTCTGGCAACTTTCGCTTTGGTTTCCGGCTATTTTGTTGTTATTGTGAGCGCGCAGTGTTTGAGTGTGACTATGTGTCTGTGCCTGTGACTGTGTCTGTGCCTGTGTGTGCATTATTGTTGTCGATTTCAAAGTCAAATGGCAACAACAACAACACAATGCGCAGCAAACAGCTGCGAAGCATTGAGCACAAAACTTCAACGGCAAACAGAACCCGAGACGAGGACAACATCGTCAGACGACAGGACAACGACGACGACGACAACGCCAACGTTATCCTTGTTGAGAGTTTCGCAATATATTTTTATTGCATCAGTCTCATCGAAAGCGTCGAAGCAACTAAATCGCCACCAAATCAAACGAAAAGTAAATGAAAATGCAATAAGCCAATCAAAAAATCTACTATAAACTAAAATCCGAGGCGTTATTCATTAATATTTAAATAAATTGCTAGTGCACTAAATATTAAAGTGATTTACCAAGCATATTATTGTAATTGTTCTCTTCGCTGTTCTTATCGTTGTGCGAATGCTCTGCGGCAATTAAAAGTGAAAGTGTTTCAGCCTAATTTTAGGAAACAGAACTTAGCTTAAGAATTTTGGTTTTGATATTAATATTAACTTAGTATTCTTTAATTAAATATTAATTAAGTATTTGGATACGACTATGAAGAAATTATTTGTTAGAATAATAATAATAAAAAAAATACGTAAAATGAATAGCCAATGTAAATCATAGCAATGAAATATTTAAAAGTGAGAAAGTTAATATTATTTTACATATTTGTGTTATCGTTTCCTTTTCCTGTTATGTTCCTTGCACTTTCAGGTTGCTGTTGTTTTGTTTGATGAGTTTTAAAACAACATTTTCTCATGGCCACTGAGTGCAACTAAGTGCCGCAAAGCAGCTACAACCGAAACCAAAACCAAGACCAAGCACCCACCTAAACAGAACTCAGCCCAACTTTACTCAGCTAAACTTAAATTAAACAAAACCCGAAAGTAAATCCAAGCTAAGCCTGAACATAAAACTGAAGCAGTAGCTGTAAAAACTTTGGCCATATAACGCTCGGCAAATCGTTGGAAAAGGCGGCTAGCAAAATGAACGACAGTCGACGCAACACGGCAACGGAATTCAGTTATATACTGCAACGGCAGGTGAGTGGCTGCCACATGTTGTAAGCAGCAGCACCCGCTCTCAAAAATTAATTGCACGCATTTTGAGGCACAGTTTTTCTTATTTTTTTTTTCTCTATTGGATCCTTCAACGTGCGCTAAGTGCTTGACGCGCGCCTTTGTGTGTGCAACATTTTCATTGTTGTAATTTAATTAATAGCAATTGTGCTCATTAACTTGCGGCAGCTGCAGCAAAAAACGAAGCTGTCCACTGAGTCCCTAATTGGTTATTTTGTCAAGAAATCCTCTATCACGCAACACTCCCTCGCCACTTGCCGTCGATTCCTTTCACCACAAAATTTCGTAAAATTACTTAATTTACCGAGAAAATCAGACCGACTTCCCCGTTTCTTTGATCCTTCCAAGTTGCTTTGATTCAATCAAGCTTTTGTTGGCCTTTCCTTTCCATCTGACTGCACATAGCGTATGCTTAATGGACTTCGAAATGCATATGCCCAGGATTTGATTGATTTTGAATTGAGTTAATTATTGAACTTTACGCATGATATAATATGCATTAATCCATTAATTTTGACAATGTGATATACAATTTATTTATCTATAATTCTTCCAGCATGCAAATACATGATATGTTTTTAATTAAAATGCATTATCAATCAATCTGTAGTTTATTGGTTTTTGCTGCTAGAGCAAAAAAGGGATATAATTAAAATATTCTGCAATTGTTGCGGTGATGACTTTTTATGACAGATTTATGAATGCAACTATTATTTTATTACGATAATAATTGAGAAATTTTAAACTCATTATAATTATGAAAATATAGCTGAAAGAGTATTTATGACGGGCGACAACGTTGCAGATTGTAATTAATTTGTGGGAATAAATAATATATTTTTTTTAATTGGATAATTTAGTCTTGATGCCTTTCATCCTTTATTTTAAATCAAAATTATAGGTAAGCTGTCAGCTTTAGGTTTATTTAATTGACATACTATTCATCATATGCAAATTCTACAGGAGGTCGAAACTAGTTATGAATTCAGTTATTAAACATCTTAACATATGTTAATTTGCATAATTTACTTTATTTACAATTTGATTAATATTTCTCGTATTAATATTAACACTGTTCGCACATATGCACAAAGTTCTCTGTCAGGCACGTCACGTGGCCAGCTCCGATTCATATAAATAAATAAATAAATATGAGTTCCGATTTAAGCAGGGCAGGGTTTAATCATTGATATGAATCATATCAGTGAACTTATGTATATATAAATATTGATACATATACATATATAGGCATAAGTGTGCGAGGGTGTGTGGAAAGGTCGATAATCCCATAAGATTGTTCAAATATATACAAAAAAGGGGGCGGTCCTTGGGTTGGTGGTAAGTAAAATGGCAAACGTTGCGGTTAGCTTACAAAAGATTCATTACCAAATGTTTTTGTGTGTGTTGGTGCTGCACATAAAATTGTGCTAATAAACAATCTGGAGAAAATCTTGGCAATTGGCTTGCGTGTGCGCCCAATCGAGCAAACTGTTAAATCATGAATGAAATCAATTTGTTTTCGTTGCCCCTAATGGCGATGACGGAGCAACAAAATCAACACGCAAATTACACACGCTTGGGGCATTAAGACAATGACACATTGGATAGCACCACATAACCACTATAAGGGCAGCTAATACCGTTTTGATTGAGTGATAACTCAATACGTTACCATATGCTAGTCTGCCCAATATCAAATTGATAAATTACATGCAAGGCGATAGACGCACACACACATTTCTATGTACACCTCCTACACACATTGTTATGATTAATGGAAGGTGTCTGTCTGTCTGTCTGTGTGCTTGTGTGTGTGTGTTTGCGTGGTTGGACTCCAAATGAAACCACAAAATCTTGCAATATTAGTTATATATTGTGTGTGCACTGTGACCTTTGCTGTGAACGCGCAATTTATCAGTTCTTCTTTTGGCTATTGTCTGTCCGGGTGCGAAAGGGTTTTGGCATTGTCGGAAGTTTTTCATCTGGAATGTCTGTCCTAAAAATTTAATTAGGTATGGCAAGTTTTAGCAAGCGCCCTTGGGGAAAACAATTGCGGTGGCAGCATCGGCTGTCCCTGCTGTTGCGGTTGCAACTTTGATAATAAAATCGATAAGTCGCTCGCATCTTAGGCTTTAATTACAAAACACACACACACACATACTTGAGGCATTTATGACGACTGCTGAACATACTGATGGGTTCAGCAGCATTGTTATGATGGCCATGGAACAGCCACATGTGGCAACAGGCATTTGGCATTTGCTGCCTGGGACCGCCTAATCGCCTCTTAATATGCAAGGCATGCGGCCTGGAGTGTGACCTTGCCAGGATACGACCGCAGCCAAGACTCTTGACTCTTGCCTCCCGTCATTTACATTGTTCAAATATCAAATAAAAATGTTAAAGGAACACACTCATATTGTTGAGCAGGCGACTAATCCTACGCATTCCCCTCCTCTCCGATCTACCAGCCCTGCAGCGCCAGCAAAAAGATGCGATAACAGAAATCAATGTCGTCTGCAGCAACTTGTGCAAGCGAATCCACAACAAGAATATAAATGAGAGTGCAAGTTTTGTGGCAGGCAACACGTCTTCAAAGCGTAAATATTGATATTGGCCCTTCGCATACAATCTTGAGAAACATCTTCGAAAATAGTCAACGAGTGTCGTTTCTGTGATAAATTCAATACTCAACAATTTGTCACTGTCACATTGTATATTATCATAACAGCGTCTATATATAAAGTCAAAGTTTAGTCCTATTTTAATGGTCTCAAATCGAAAATACTGTAATATAATGTAAAATTATTAACTAAAATTGAAGTATTGCCATGCTGCTATCTGAGTTAATGAGTCGAATAGATCAAAGCATCTCAGGCAGTGTTTGACTTCATATCCCAACTGAGAGACCAATTTCCAAAGAACAGAGCTTTTCAATTCATTCTCGTATGCACAATGGACAATAATATAGCAGCCATCAAACCTATAAAGAAATGTGGTTTCTATTGTTAAGTATTCGCCATGCAGTCCCACAGCTTCCGAATGGCTTGTGACATTTTTGTGAACGCCTCGAGGAGAATGTAAAAATGCAAATTTGCTAGCTGGCCAATGTGAAGCCAATGGAGTGATCAGACCAGCAACTAAAATTGACCTAATTGAATAACCACATCTCTTGCTAGTGACTATGGCACGTGGACACATCACCAAATCCAAGAAGAAACCTATTTAAGCAATTTGAAGGACAATGCGGCGCCAATGTCGACGTCAATGTCGATATCGGCATCCCTGTCATCGTTTCTTTATTGAGAGTGACAGTGACTAAGTGCATGTATGTCAAGGGGCTGCCTCTGTGTGTGTGTGTGTGTACTTGTGTGGGCGTGCCTTGCAAGCCAGAAATGCTTAGCACAATTTTGAGTTGTATCCAAGTGCAGATTATGCAATGCAATTTGTGTAACTGTTGCATATACTTCTAAGCTTATCAACGCATGAAATCAGACTTTAAGATATGATATTTTCTTGTATTACATATATCGAATATCGAATTCAACAGCTGTTGTCAAAAATTTTTATGCATTATCAGGAAAAACGACCAATAAAAATCTCAAGCCGCACATAAAAAATGGCAAAGTTCGAGTGGCAGCTAAAGCTTTCCTAAGGTGTGCCAAGTACAACCAGCTGTCATTGCCGTTGCCACTGCTGATTTTGTATCCATGCCTCAAGCCACCCTCCATCCACTTCCCATATACTCAATTGTCCCTCACTGCTTCTTTCTCTGGGGATGGCTTTGCCGCTTTAAATGGTTTCGATTTCACGTTCATGCCGATTTTATGCCTCTGTGATGGATTCAACGTTTGTCTATCTGTGTGTTTGTCGGTTTCTGTGTATGTGTTTGGTGCCAAAACAATAAAAACAAATGTGCTCGGGGCCAAGTCTATAGCGGATTGTCTGTTCCAAGTTCACTGGGCTCTCTGTATTTGTGGATATCTTGGTAACTGACGGCAACGCAAAATAATAATAAAAACAATAAAAAAAAATATATATATATATATATATAAAAAACAAACCGCCCATTCAAAGTTGGGGGTTATAGCAGCCTCATGAAGTCCATTGGGCTGATTTGCGCTTTTACATAAAACAAGTGTAAGTCTTTTATCAAAACAACTGGTGTGGAAGATACCCAGTACACAGCTACAGGGTAGGCAAAATATTTATATTCAATAATCCAGTAAGTTATGCGTTATAAAAGGCAGATATTTTAAAACTATTGGCGTTTTTTCTATACCATTTAGATAATTCACTCGTTGCTTATACAAAAGTTGTAGTATATTGCTAATATGGTGATCTAAATTGTTAAATGTTACAATACAAATTATCTAAAATGGTTTTGAATATTGCCGAGAAAGTTTTTCATATAATAACAAGAAAATAATATGCTCCCTTTAGTATCTGGATATGCCACGATTTGATTCATTTAAATCTGTGTAGGGTATAAATAAATCACGTGCTCAATCTAACTATATCTATATATTTGGCATGCGGAATGAATTTGCTATTATCATATTTATTTTTTTTTTTACTATATGCTACCTAATTGGTATGCAATGCATATTTTGATAGCGCATGTTATTTAACAACCCCGCACATAAAACGCACTTTGCATAAAAGTTTCGTTGGAGTGCACTCCAAAGAATTAAACTTTATTAAATGGCAAAAAATTTGATTTTCTTTTTTTTGTTTTTAACTCAAAATCGATACTGCATTTCAGGGCAGCGACGTGTCCGCTGCTGAGGCTTATGCGTTCGACGACTTCAACAATTTAATGAAGGTAATGTTTGACCCACATTTCGTTGATTTCGTCTCCTCCATCGCCTCATTCCATTGACATCCAAATCGACATGTCTGCATTCGTGTTCACATTCACATTCATTAAATTCCAAGAACATTACTCACAGGCGCACCCACAGGCGACTCAGACACTGAGACCCACACTGAGAGCGAGATACAGAGACAGAGAGAGAAAGAGTGAGAGAGATTGTGAGAAAGAGAGAATGTGGGGTATGTTGGAGGCTAACATTTCTGGCATTGGCCGCAACCTTCTCGGTACTCTGTGAAAATTGCTTTTGGTCTCAGGCATCATCAAAGAATTTCCCTTTTTTTTATTTTAATATTTTCCGCTTGATGCCTTGTGTGCGCCTCGACTTATTAAATTTAATTTCAATTTAAGTTTATTAAGAGCCATGACACTCCCAGGGACTAGTTAAGACGCAAGCTGATGATGAAAAGTGCAATTTATTTTCTTCTTGTTGCTGTTCTTGACATTAAACGAATACTGCTTCCACTTATTGCTATACATTCATTCATTTAAACGATGCAAATATTTAAATATTTGCAATATATTCACGTCAGCTACTGTTTGCTGGCTCGAATTAAATTCACTGAAGCTTAAAATTCTAAAATCTATTATTCTGCTTGAAAAGTCAAAGCAAAATCAATAATTAAATATGACAAAATAGAATCACTTGCTGACGACGGCATGACGGCAGTTTTCGAAGCACATTAATTATTAGAATTGTTTATTTTTGTATTTTAATAATGTTAATAATAGAATGTTGCATCCATTAAATACATGTTAAGAAGTGGTTCAATGTAAGCGTGGCAAAAGTATGCAGAAAGTTCAATTTTTCTTGAGCTGACAACAAGAACACTTCTGGAATTTGATATGTGGATGTAGGAGTGATGTATGTAGGTATGTGTGCCGCTCTGAGTGTGTATGTGTGTGTTCTAATGTGTGTTGATGTCTTGTTGCAGGAATTGCTTTCATAGGCTCACATTGAAAGTGTTGGCATTGCCATTAGGCGAACATGGCTAACCAAAATCCCCAACAAAACATGCTCGATATTAAGAACATGGCATAATAGTCGTAAAAAAAACTATGGCCCATGGTCAGAATGAAAGTAAGAACCTGGCCAAAGTAGCTGATTGTTTGCACAACTAATGGCAGCCGGGCCAACAGAGTGAGGAGTAGCAAAAACGCAAATTGCCAATTCTAAAAGGACTTGTAATGCTTTGTTAGCCTTAGAGCTAAAGAGCAAACTTTGCCGTCAACTAAAAGGCAAAGCCGAACTTTCGTGTGGTAATTTATGCACTTTATTTAAAGTACAAAAAACTTTTGTTAAAAGCGCATGTAAATTATTAATTTATGAACTTAATTTTAAAATCGTATTAAATTCAACAAGAACCAGATCAAAAGGAAAAGTCCAAGTCAAGACAAAAGGCCAGACGTCAAAAAAGAAGGTCACAAAAATTGTTTGTTCTTGCTTCGGTCAATTGACTGACATGTCTGTATTTGCAGAGAGGGGTATCGTGGGTTGGGTGTCGGTGTTTTTATGGTTTTGTTTGTTTATCTGTATGTGCAATAACAACAACAACAACAACAACAAGTCAACATGGCTCATGGCAATAGCGCCGACACCAACAGCAAAAAAAAAAGCGCAGTCTGTGCGCTCGACATTTGGCATGCGCATAATTTATTTTGGACATTTTGGTTGGTGCTCGTTAATTGCAGCACTCTGAAAACGCCCTTGGTGGTCCGAGCCAAACCCTCCGGCATTGTATTGACATTTGCGCCTAAACGTTTACCTCCTCCCCCACAAATAAAAATGTCGCGCCCGCAGCGCAACCAACACGTTTCAATGTCCACGTTTTTTTTTTTTTTTGTTTCTGGTCTTTTTTATTTTCAGTCCTACCCGTGTCGCCTAATTTCATTAAACAAACACAATTTGCACTTTTTTTTTACAAGTAGCTACTACACTGGGTGTGTGTGTGTGTGTGTGTGTGTGTGTTGCTGTGTTGTGCGCTCCACTGGACAGCTCCACTTGCTGCCAAATGAGGAGGTCCTTGTTGGGCACATGAATATTATTAATTAAAATCGTGCAATGCATGAAAAGGTTTGTTTGCTTCCTATCTGAAGCATTCGGATTGCCTCAGATTGCCCTTGCCTACCTGAGCATGTGAGTGGATGTGTATTTGTGCTTATATTTGTGTTTTTGTGTGTGTTTTTTCTGTTGTTGTTTGTCTTGGGCAATGTTTGCCTTTTATTAGAAATGTGTACCTGCCTCACAGACCTATTTGTTGTGTGTGAATGTGTGCAAATGCCAGGAAATACCTGAACAGTTTTTTCTCGTGCCTAATACCCTATAGGGGTCTGTGTAACGTATGTATTTTATTTAGTCAAATGTTCATTCAGCACATAAAAGGTCGAATTGTTTTAAACTTTAACTACGCTTGCGGCATAGACAAAGTTGAGAAAGTGACCCAAAGTTTCATCAAATTCGAGAATATTAAGTAATTTCATAAATTAAATATGTCAAATGCAAAATGTTGCTTCAACTGTTGCTGTTTTAACAATCAATATGATGATAAAGTTAAATTTCTACTTAATATTTTCACTTTGAATAGCGACAATTTGTAATATTTCTATTCTTAGTGTTGGAAATAACTGTATTTGCCTATGTACACCGCAGCTTGTCTTGCATTCCCGTTTTGTAGTCTTAGTCTGTTGTTGTCAGCGAGCAACGGTAATTGTAAGTTCCTTATGATCAAGACCTTCTTCGATGCTATGTTTAAGCTATTTTCATGAAGTAAGAGTCAGTCGCTTTTGGTCGCTTGAATCGCGTAGTATAAGTCGTATGAAGCGGACATATATTCTGTATTAAATACAAAGCTCTGAATAGTATAGGGCATAAATAAAGTCGCGTTTGGCCTGCTGAACTGGTTGAGGCTCTCTTGTTTGTAATTTCTGTTTTTGTTGCCATTTTGCGCTTCACACGCTTTGGCTCAATTCAGTTTCGACCTGTGCAGGCTGTTATATTGCTCTCGCTTTATTTTTGTTTGCTTTTCGCTCTTGCTCTTTGAAATTAATTGGATGGCGAGCTTTAATTGTTTGGCAGGGAGTTTGGCACACACACAAATTATTCATGTGATTTTGTTTACGACAATCTTTATAAGGCCGAAAACATTAAGTTTTGTTTTGTTAGCCGAAAACTGAATAAATTGAATGCTGCAAACCGTACATGTGTAACAAGCAAGCTAACAAATAAATACTAAAATCCTCTGGAGAGTAAATATTAAATATGAATAAACTTGAATAATAATTATGAAGAATTCATGTTGTCGTCGCTTTCGTCGTCTTATCAAGGTTCGCATATTTTTTCCCTTTTATGGCTGACAGCATTTGGAGGCTCCTAACAAAGTGCTGGCATGTATAAAAGGAAAAAATGTTATTTTGAATAAATAGCATTTGAAAGCGGGCGCCAAGGGACTGAGAATGGGCAACGCACCTGTCGCAACTCTTACATTTTTTATGCCATTTGTGGCATCCTTTTTTTTTTATTTTTTTTTTTATGTGTGCGACAACTGATTTCAATTCAAATGATAAGCGATGCTCTTTAAAAATTGTTGTACAATCGGCATGTTGAAAAAGCTAATTGCCGCTCATATCATCAGGCTAAAGCGAAAAAACAGGCGCGTTATAAATTATGCATTTAAATGTTCCATTTAGCTGCTCACGTGTGGCACAATGACAATAAAACATAGGCCACATTCAGCAAGAAGGCTGTCATTTTTGGCTTTGACAGCGAGTCACAGCTTTCGACTTCTGCCCTGAAAGATTAACGACCAGAAACTTGCTACTTCCGCACAAATCCTATCCTTTTATCTTTTTTGCTCCCTCTCTCTCTCTCTCCTCACCTTTACTTGTCTTTTTTTGCTGCCGCTCATCTGATGGCGCAATTTGTTTATTTTTGTGCAGCTGCAGAAGAAAAGTTTGTAATTTCATTTGTCCAGTTGGCCCCAGCCTTGGCATCTTAGATATTTGGGTTACGTTTCGTTACGTTATATTATATTATGTTACGTTACGCTCCGTTTCATCTCCTTTTTGTATTATGATGGAGTGCCACAACTCTTACTCCACCTTCACCGTTTTAGAATAGAGATTTCGAGTAGGAGTACATTTAATCATTTGTCACAAAATGTCTTATGCATTAAAGTCGAGAGCTTTGTCCTCATAATAAGTTACCATATATACATTCGTATATATTTTCTTGAAGAACTTAGCCGAAATCTGTCTGTATTTAATTATGAAATTTATAGTTGCTTTCCTGAATCCAGAGCAGACTTGGATCATATCCATCTTCTGATTCATTATTAAGTTTGCCAAAATATCTCAAATGTTTTGAGTTGAATTTTAAAAGTTACTAAAATACTTGTAAAAATTCGACTTTACGGAAAAAACTATAAATTGGTTTTCTCTGCTTAGAGTAAGTCGTTTGGGCTTGAAATGGTTAATTAAGGGCCATTGTCGCTCAATTTGGTTCGGTTTTAAGAAGATCAACTGTAGTTTACTCTTCCTGCTCAGCCCTGGCATAATTAGCCGTTTGCTTTGATACCGAATGGCACTTTTAATGGCACTTTGCCACACTTGCCGCATGCCACCCCCCGTAAATATGCAACGAACTTTGCAAGCGGTCCCCACTTAATTGAATTGAGAACTCAACTCGCACGTAATTTGCTTTTCGGAAATTTTCATTACGCAGCAGTGGCACGCCCCAACACCCACACCGCTGCCAGCCAGGTGACACTCGAAGTGGCTGTACTCAAATATTTGCTTTTCAGCCTTAACTTTAGAGTTGGCTTCGACAGATGTACGCCCAACTTTGTTTCTGGTTGCTGTTAGTTGTTTGCCGTTTGTAGAAAGAGAGTGCAAAATAACAAATGGTAGAAACAAAAAATTGTTAAAAGTAAAAACTTGTTTAATTGCAAACAGCTGGCAAAACTTTTCACTTGCAATGCAATGAACGCATCAGTTGCTCCTAACTTGGCTAACTACACACATTCAGTCACACATACACACACACATCCACACTCTCAGTGTGTTTTGGCTGTCATAAAATTGGCCTTGTGCTGTGATGTGACATTTTATTTTGGTTTCGGTTTAAGCCCTTCACATAAAGTTGCCTTTTATGGTTGCTTCACCATTGGATTGTGGTAGAGGGGGGCTGGCTCGCGTTCCATCATAAAAATGACAAACAAAACGCACAAGCACTTTGACTATGACCAGGTAACTGTCGCTGGCAGACGCAATTTACGATAAGGTTACGTATACGTCGCATGCTACCTGCCACAACATTGTCTCTTTGTGTGTGTGTGTGTGTGTTTGTGTGCTTCGTGTCGGGAGGACAGTTTGCTTTTGATGTAAAGAGCCACTCGAGGCAATTTTGCGCTCTTATCCCAATCAACGTGCAATAATAGACCGAACCAAAACGAACCGAGACCGCATTACTAGAACCAACCACAGTCCACACATTAAACCCACCAAGTATCCACACTCACAATTACTCTATGACATTTGTTTTTGCTTAACGCTATCTGCAGACCGACCATCAGACACATCAGCAACAGGGCCAGCAGCAACAGCAACAGCAACAACAACAGCAACAGCAGCAATCATCGCATCAGCAGCAGCAGCAACAACCACAACAGCAACTTGGGGATGGCATTTCTGGCGACACGTTGTCCTCATTACCCCAAGCATCGTTCAACTATATCAACTCGATCGTTGGCAGCGGCGTCATTGGCATACCCTATGCTCTGCACCGCGCCGGCTTTGGCCTGGGCCTGGCCCTGCTCATCCTGGTCGCCTACATAACCGACTACTCGCTCATACTGATGGTGAGTGTAAATGTGTACCGGATGGGCAAACGCACATTAAATGCCCGACAAATTGAAAAACGTTCTCATAACGGAAACGGAAATTGGATGCGTGTCTCGTTAGCAGAAAGCTTCAACTTAAATGCATTTCCGCAAATAGAAAATTTAATATCGACATAATTAATAGCAGAGAACTTAGCTATCTGTGATATGACGCAAATTACCCTTGAATAATTGAGTAAAAGAGCAAATCGATTATTTGAATTTCCATTTTAGAATAGAGTAGGTCCTTGCTGTAAGTGCTTTCGATTGATTTACCCTAATAGTTAAGGTAAAAGTTGGATAAGAATATCTTAGTTCCTGTTTTATAATATAATAGTTCAATCTGGTGGACTTTGACCAAATGATATAGTAGCCCAATGTTTAACTGATGAGTTTGAATATTTTATTTTAAAGACCGCACAAGTTCTTCATAATTTTTTTTAACTCTCTCTAAAATGTAATTCTATACTCATAAATGGTTAGTTTGATAGGATAGGATATCTTAGAAAGCAGTTCAGCTTTCAGTTTTACTTCCTATTGTAACTTTATAATATATTAGTTCGATCTGGCAGACTTTGATCAATTGCTTTGTGTGCCGCCAAAAAAGATAGAACTTTTTACACATAATAGGATTCAGAAAAATGTCAATTTAGCTAACTCATCTCAGGATACTCATTGACAAAATAAGTGGTCAGAGTGGCAAAATTGCCAGGCAAAATTATTATACCCTTTTGCGAAAGTATGGAAAACAATATTTGCATTTTCAGGTGAGATGCGGTCACATTTGCGGCAGATTCAGCTATCCGGGCATTATGGAGGCTGCCTATGGCAAATACGGTTACTATTTGCTATCGCTGCTGCAATTTATGTACCCCTTTCTAGGTAAGTGGCGCTAATCGTTAAATCCCATCCGAGTGCCAACAAATTTTGGCAACACACGTACACACACGCTCATAAAACTAACAAAGTTATCCCATTTTGCAGCAATGATTTCGTACAATGTTGTTGTGGGCGATACTTTATCCAAAGTTCTGGTGCGATTCTTTCCATCGTGGGGCGACTCGATGGGCGCCGTTAGATTGGGCGTCGTCTTTTTTGTCACTGTGGGCGTTGTCGTCCCCCTCTGCCTCTATAAGAACGTATCCCGTTTGGCGCGCGCCAGTTTCATTAGCTTGGCGTGCGTTGTCTTCATATTGTTTGCCGTCATACTGAAACTTATGTCGGGCGATTATAAAGTGTAAGTACACACACATAGATACATAGATACATAGATACATATAGCAGTTTTATCACCGCCTTAACTAGCACGTAAGTCTTATAGCCTGCTGCATATTTATAGTCCTTGCCAAAAATTAGGCCCCTTAACTGACACTTTGTTGCCGCTTCGTGTTAGTGAAAGTAATGTTTTTTGTAAATGTCAGCAAATTGTATTTGTTTTAGGTGTCATAGTAACGTTTAGGGCAGCCTTATTGTATTTACTGTATAAAAGTTTATATCATTTGTTGAACTTAACTTACATATTCGCTTTTAATTTGACATTTAAATTTTACTTATTTAAAGAGGCAGAAACTTTGCAGTCAGTTGGTGTTTTCTGGTGATTACTATTAATTTACTGATAAGTTATTCAACTTTTATAGACCATTTGTCCAATTTTTGTTGTTGTTATTTTTGTTTTTAAAGAAAAGTCATAACTTTTTCACAAAGTTCCCAAAATAACGCTCGAAGAAATAAATCAAGTTTGTGTGAATAATTTGGTTTGTGGAATAAACACAGGTCGCTACAAGGATGCTTTTTGCAGGTTTTGCGGCTGTTTTGTGGCAATTTATAAAAATTATAAAAAATATTTTTGCTTCTTAAGTGTCGACACTGTCTAATAACGCGTACAGATTTATTTGCATTTTAATTACAATTTGAGTGTGCGGCGAGCAGAAACGAATTTATGAGCATAACTTGGCAGACAGCTAGCTGCTAGCTGCCAGCTGCCAGCTGGGTTAGTTATTTTTTCTTCTTCTTTTTTCTTTTTGGGTAGTTGAGGTTGAGTCCTGGTCGCTTTAGTGCTAAGTGGCGCTTTAGTGCCTTTAAATCTGCTGCGTCTGACCCGGAGGCATTGAACAGCGCACCACAGCTCCATAAAATATAGTGTGCCACTTGTTTGGCTTTTATGGCTTTTCATTAGTTTGCCACAGTGCAACGAGTTGGTTTCTGGCATAAATGTATATCTTAAAGATAAGCAAAAGTTTGCTGTTCTTTCAAAATTACAATATTCTTATTACAATTAAAATTGTCAATCGTTTCATAAGTCTACGTAGAATTTTGGCTACTCATTTCAACAAAATTCAATTTTCATAGTGCGGACAGTAAACTCAACTGACAACTGTCAACTGATCAAAATAGATTAATCTACAAAGTTAAAATGGACGCATATCTACCAAATTTTACCAAATTTGTGCAGCATTGTCCAAAAATGAGATGCTTCAATAAAGTTTACAACTTATACAAGCCACCTTCATTTATTTAAGTGGCATCTGTTAATAGATTCTAGTTTTGTCAACAATTCGAATATGTAGTTTGAAAGTTGTTGTTTATTTATTAACTATAAAAACAGTTCGGTTTTTTGGGGTAGTTTTTAAAAGAACTTATTGAAAAAAGTTGTGTTTTCCCACAGTGCAGCGGCAACAGACTCGCTGTTGCATGCCCCAATCGTACTCTATTTCTCTAGCTCTTGTTGTCTCTATCTCTCTCTCTCTATCTCTCTCTTTCTGTGGGGCAAGTCGTTACCTGCTTGCCACAGTGTTGCCAATGGGAACGCTGTGGGCAGCTGTGCTTGACTGCTAGACGACTCAAGCTGGCTGCTAAACTACTGTTACTGCCAGTGCTGCCACCCACTCGGCAATGATTATTTCATGGTCAGCGGGTCCTCGAGCTTTTCAGCTGCAGACCCTTCGCAGTTGTTGCTGTTATTTTTTTGAGTTGAACATCAAATTTGAATAAAATTCCAATTTGCTTACTTTTCTGCTCGTTTTTCTCTGTTTCCTGTTCTCAATTCGCTTTTATCTTTTGGCCTAAATGCTGCACGCGTAAGCATATAAACCTCACCTTAGGTTTTTTTTTGGCAATATTTTACATTTGTCGAGCTGCAAAAGCCCCGGGAAAAAATGTTAATTTGGTGTTAACTTTGTGTAATTTTTCCTACCAACGAATCTTTTATCATGCTGCCTGTTGCTCTACTTCCGCTGTCTGCAGCACGGATACGGCCGAATCCTGGCGCTTTGCGAACACGGACCTAATACCCGCCACGGGCATCATGGTATTTGGTAGGTAGCCACATAAAATATGTTTGCTTGTGCAAGATCTCAGCTTAAGGGATAACAACTACAAGATTGCGGATAAGAGCGCTCGCAAATAAAAAAATAAAAAACAATTAAAGTGCATTCTCTCTTCAATGTGTCCTTTCTAAAATTGTTTTTTTTTTTCGCGTTTTCCTTGGCCACAGCTTTTATGTGCCACCACAACACTTTTCTTGTCTATCAATCGATGCGCGAGGCGACCATGGAACGCTGGGAGAAGGTCACCCACATCTCAATTGGTTTCGCCTGGACAGTGGCGGCTCTATTTGGAATTGCAGGCTACTCGACATTCCGTGCTCTCTCCCAAGGTAAACTAATTGCATGTTTTTCGCACTTTTGTTTTGCTTAAAGAGCTTTTACGTAGCTTTAATCTGTTGTCGTTTGTAGTCTGTTTTTATATGCAAGCCTATTTATATTTAATTACAGGCGACTTGCTGGAGAACTATTGCTGGGATGATGACTTGATGAATTTCTCGCGTGTGCTCTTCTCAATATCCATATTGCTTACGTTTCCCATCGAGTGCTTCGTTTCACGTGAGGTATGTTCTTATATAATAATACCCAGTAGTATTTAAGATTATTCTCTGATGAGAATAAATAGACAATTGATATAGGATTAAGAAGTAAGAACGGCTATTCAAAATGAAATAGAATAAATAAAAGTGTTCTTATAGAGAGTCAACAACCCACCCAACCACCCAATTCGCTCCTTGACTCCAACCTTGAGCGGGTTTGTGTAATGATGGCACTTTATTTTGACCAGCTGGTGCCTTTTTTGGTCAGCTGTGCTGTCACATAGATTTGTTTGTGTTCTTGCCACAGTTGCATTTTGATAAAGTGTTTCATTTTGCTGCAACGTTTTTACAGATTGTTCGTGCTCTCGTGCATCGCTTTGTGCTGAAGGAGCCCATCAGTGAGTTTACCCAGGACAAGGATCCTAGCATGGAGAAGGGTGCCGAAATCGATGAGTATTCGAAAGCGATTACCTTGGCAATTGTGTTCAGCGCCTTCATAATATCGCCCATGACCGACTGTTTGGGCTCCGTGTTGGAATTGAATGTGGGTTGATTTTCATACCGATTTCTATACACAAACAAACAAACAAGCAAACACACACACACACACACATCTTGAAATAACAAATAACATTCGGCATTATATTTCATGCAAATTTCTTCACAACTTAGGGTCTGCTGGCAGCCATACCACTGGCCTATATACTGCCCGGCCTGGCCTACATACAAATGGAACCGCATGCGCTCTTCAGCCGGGAGAAGCTGCCCGCTTTGGGTCTGGTTGTCTTTGGTGCGGTAGTCACCATACTGGGCGCTGCGGTGCTGCTGCCAGGTCTAATGGGAGGCGATTGCCGCTCCGATATTGTGATGGGCTATTGCCGGCAGGAGTTCCAGAATGGTACCGCTCAGGTTGCGCTCAATTGAGAGCAGTAACAACAACCACAACAACAACAGCAGCAGGAGCAGGAGTAACGGCAACAGCAGCCAAGCCAAAAGTCATTACTTTAGTCATAAGTATTGGCTATACAAATTTGCATTGATGTGGGTTTGCAGTTTGTGGACTGTGGAGTGTGGGTGGGAACCAATTTATTTTTGGGTACATCATTGAGTTTGGTTTAGTAATGCCCTTGCAGCGTTTATTTTATTTGATAAACATATCTTTGATTATGTTGCCCTATATTTAGCAACAATTTCTTTTAATAAAAAAACACTTTAATTTTTTGCAGATGACTTGACTAAAATTGGCTAAACTTAAATTGGTTATGTTTCTGTGTCAATATATTGCCTATAAAATTAACTAACATTTGATTTGATTTTTATTAAGATTAGAATATTGTTCAGTCATATAAACTAAATAGAATAAACTCAATAAATGTGTCTGCAGGGGTAAATACATTTTCGGCAAACCGAAAATAGTTTCCTTCTGAATTCTTGCTGGTATTTAAATTGTTTAATTGCATTTTGGTAGCTGCACCATCATAAGTTCAGGGCAACATGTTATATTTGGAGAAAAGGGGCAAAACGAATACTTGTACCTGAGCCTCTGATGTTCAAAGTATCTCAAACTGTGTTGTAGTGTGTGTATCTAGTCGTGTGTGTGTATTTGTGTGTGTGTCTATTATGAGACTTAGCTAATTGTGGGGCAAGTGATACGAACGATTTGAAACCTGAATCTCAGTACAAAACAACAAGTTACTTAATTATAATGCACCCAAAATCAATCTAAACTTTATTTACATTACATTTATTTTGATTGTGCTGTTAGAAAATAATTTTTGCATTTTTATGTGCAGGTTTTTGTTTTTATGAGATTGAAATATGTAGTGAAAGTTCCTCGATCTTTAGACGTCGGTGTAATGCATGAAATTTTCTAATAGTTGTTATTGTAATTACAAGTAGCTACTAGCGTAGTCTGAAAATATTTGGGCACCAATATACACACAATACATACAAACAGAAGAACAAAACTAAATGCGATGAATTTGAAAATAATCAAAAAAGACAAAACAAAAACAAAACAAGTATTATACTAAACAATTTGTAACTATCTATTTATGGCATACAAAAAAAAAAGTTATCAAATCGAATCATATTTAAACGTTTTATATATATGTATACAACTCTTAAGAATTGCTTGTGACTAAGCCTTCAAATTTTATTGAACACACTACATGAGAAACGAACATTACATAAACAAACTAGAACTTTCATCTATCTGTGTGAAACAACAGTTTTAAGTTGTTTGAACAAATGGCACTGATTATATTTTGCATATATGTATGTATATTTCTGTACGTAACACACTCGTATATTTTTGTATGTATTTTCGTTGAGTTTGTATTTGTATAATGCACGATATATGTATATTATGTAAATACATATTGTATGGAATTTTTGATATGATTAAAGAGATCTTTTTACCACATATTGAACTTACTTACTCAATATATGAACACTATGCTTACTTCTTTACTGTGGTCATGGGAACCAAAAGTATTTTCTTTCTGTTTGATCTAAGAACCAACCAAGTTTAACGAAGAAAATCCCAAATATCTCTATCCTAAGAGCTTAAAAACACAACATATCATGCAACTCGAAACAATGGCCAAAATCAAAGGAGCACAGGACATACCTAAGGGCATTTCTAACAAACTTTTTACAAGAACTAACGCTTTTACACAACAACAACAATGAACACGTGAAAACTGAACAACACTTGTATATACACTATATATAGAGCTGTCTATTCAGTTATATCTAACATTTATATAATATACATAGATGTGTATAAAATATTCACCGAATTCAATATCTCATTGTTCAAATGTGGCTATAATCGAATTACAGATCGTATAATTGGAAATGAAAAAAAACTAATAATTAATGAGATCGAGAAAGCGAGAGTGAGAATAGTAAAGATCAGTTGATATTCTTGGCTATTCCAGGAAAAACGTTACTTTTATCTAGCGAACATATATAGATATATGTATAAATATATATAATTTAATCGAGTTGTTAAACTTAACAAGAAAATAAAACAAATATCATAAAATTGTGCATGTAGTTACATAATTATTTAGTATTCGATGTATGTACTTGAGCGCAAGGCGTAGAATTTGTTGCATATATTAAATACAGAATATATAGTACATATACATATAATTTGTATGCATACAAAGTATAACCAAATTTCACTCAAATTAGTGTAAACATAATAATAATAACAATAATAAAATGAAGTAAAGAATGTATTTTAGAAATATGCAAATAAAAACCAAAAACAAAAACAACAACAGCGTTTGTGGTTTTTCATGCCCCTTGCCACATGCTACACAGCTGCGGCCTTATCAAACTGCTATCACAAGAGCATGTTTCATATTATTTTATTTTCTTTAGTTTTTAGTTGTTTCCCAGCGCATTCTGCGGTTTATGATAGCGATTGCTATGATGTTAACGGGTGGGCTATAAAAGGCGCTGCCCAAACCGAGGATAGGCACAGTTCTCAAGCGACTGCCACAAGTGCGTTTCACGTTTTTCAATTCACTTTTCTTTTCACTTGTGTTGCAAGTTTTGATCCTGCTGAAAATGGCCGACAAGAAGAATTTGCTTCTCCTGTTCGAGCATCCCACGGAGCCCGTTTTCATGGACAAGGGCAAGAAGGTGACCGTATTCGATGTGCCGGACAACTACTTGACCGATCGCTACCGCCCCATCAGCACTGAGGTGCAGAGTCGGGTCGGCGAGAAGGTCGAGCAGCGGGTTCCAGTTCGTGAGATCTCCATACCCGATCTGCGCATACCCATGTCCCTGGGCCGCGAGGAGCAGTTCTCGCTGTTCATTCCCAAGCATCGCAGAATTGCAGCTCGCCTCATCGACATCTTTGTGAACATGCGCTCCGTCGATGATCTCCAGAGCGTGGCGGTCTATGCCCGTGATCGTGTGAATCCCGTTATGTTCAATTATGCACTCTCTGTGGCACTGCTGCATCGTCCCGATACGCAGGGACTCGATTTACCCTCGTTTGCGCAAACCTTTCCCGATCGCTTCGTTGACTCGCAGGTGTTCCGCCAGCTGCGCGAAGAGTCCTTTGTGGTGCAGCCCGGTTCCCGGATGCCGATAATTATTCCACGTGATTATACCGCTTCGGATTTGGAGCCGGAGCATCGCCTGTGGTATTTCCGCGAAGATCTGGGCATTAATCTGCATCACTGGCATTGGCATTTGGTTTACCCATTCGAGGCCTCCGATCGCAGCATTGTGGCCAAGGATCGTCGCGGTGAACTGTTCTACTACATGCACGAACAGATCATGGCACGCTACAACATGGAACGCTTCAGCAACAACTTGGCTCGGGTGCAGCCCTTCAACAATCTGCGTGATCCCATTGTCGAGGGCTATTTCCCCAAGATGGACTCGCTTGTGGCCAGTCGCGCCTGGCCGCCACGTTTCGACAATACGCGCATTAACGATCTGAATCGCGAACAGGATCAGATCAATGTCGAGGTAGCCGACATGGAGCGCTGGCGCGATCGCATCTTCGAGGCCATTCACCAGGGCTTTGTCATGGATGTGAGTAGCGATTGCAACAACTTCACTTGTAGCTGTTTTCCCATATATTTATATATCAATAAATGTATTTTTTTGCTCGCATATTTACAGGAACGTGGACAACAGGTCCCATTGGATGAGGCTAGAGGCATTGATATTCTCGGCAACGTTCTCGAGTCCTCGATTCTGTCGCCGAATCGCACTTTGGTAAGTCGCATATAATCTAGCTCAGATATGATATTATTACTTATGTTGATGCTGTTTATTTTGTAGTATGGTGATCTGCACAACTTTGGCCATGTTTTCATCTCGTATGCCCACGACACGAACAACAAGCACTTGGAATCATTTGGCGTAATTGGTGACTCATCGACGGCGATGCGTGATCCTGCCTTCTACAGGTGGCATGCGTACATCGATCGCATCTTCCAGGAGCACAAGACACGTCTGCCCGCCTATACGGACACACAGTTGAACTATCCGGGCATCTCGATTACGGGCTTCCAGGTCGCTACAAATGGCGGCCAGCCGAATGTGCTGACCACCTTCTGGCAGCAGTCCGATATGGATTTGTCTCGTGGCTTTGATTTCACACCACGTGGCAATGTGTTTGCCCGCTTCACCCACTTGACCCATTCGCCCTTCACCTATACGATCAATGTGAACAATGATGGCGGCGCCCAAAGATTCGCCTACGTGCGCATATTCATTGCACCCAAGAATGATGAGCGTGGTCAGCCAATGCTGATGCGCGAACAGCGCCTGATGATGGTGGAGCTGGACAAGTTTGTGGTGTCTCTGAATCCCGGACCGAACTCAATACGCCGTCGCTCTACGGAGTCCAGTGTGACCATACCGTTCGAGCGAACCTTCCGCAATCTGGATGCCAATCGCCCGGCGGCTGGCACCGCCGAGGAGCTCGAGTTCAACTTCTGCGGGTGCGGCTGGCCCAATCATATGCTCATCCCCAAGGGTCTGCCTGAGGGTCTGCGCTGCGATCTGTTTGTCATGGTTTCCAACTATGAGAACGACAGGGTGAGTTACAAAAAAATGATGAATAATTTATTGCTAAGCTTTAATATAATATGTTAATTGCCTTTGCAGATCGATCAGCAGCTGGTTGGACGCTGCAGCGATGCTGCCAGCTATTGTGGAGTTCGCGATCGTCTCTATCCCGATCGTCAGTCCATGGGTTATCCTTTCGATCGCCTGCCCAGAACTGGCGCCGATCGTCTGGTCAACTTCCTGACGCCCAACATGAGCATTGTGGATGTCAGCATTCGCCACGACAATCGCGTGGTCAATCGACAAGGCTAGTTAAAACCAACTACATCTACAAATTGTGACGACCTTCGCTTGATGACACTGCACGCATATCTCACGTACTTCTAGCAAATAACGTATACATTTTATATTGCATTTATTGCATCTTTATTGAGCTTATAATAAACGCATCATGGCATTCAATGAAGACAACACGAATTTTATTTAGACCGACCAATTTATACTAGATTGTGGCCTTAGACGCATTTCAACTTGATCATTGATTGCGCTTATCAGCAACAAGAGCGTGCTCTATTGATAGCCCACAGAAAAAATTACTCTTTATACCCTGTACGAAATTTAAATCTAAAGGTATTTAGCAGTCTACAATCTATATATTATAGGGATTGATAATCAACATGAAGAGATGAGTTGTTATATACATACATAATAACACTAGCTAACTATTAATAAAACTGGCACAGAGTGAAAACAAATTGCGTTATGTTTGGGGACTTTTTTTTATATTATATTTGCTTTATTAGACAATCAACCTTAAACAAAGAAAGACTCTTTTTATATAGTATAAAGCATATTTAAAAATAATGTTGGATACTCTTAAAGCTAGGGAATATGGGTTCTCGTATGTAATACGCATCTCCAGTTTGCTTCAAAACTACACAACTTAAGTCTAAATTGATTTAAAATAAAAATAAGAATTTTTTAATACTGAATGAAGTGCCAATAAAATATAATAAATTTGTTAAAGATAAAGTGTTGAACTTTATAATATTATTATATATTAGATAGACGCCTTTCTTATGCTCTCAATTCTATAATATAAATCAGAGAAAATTAGTAGCGCAGATTGATGTTTTTGTATATATTTCGGAGTGTATGCTAATAGTTAAGTACAAGGTTTTCCCCAGCCAGGCACTCTCGACTAGATCACTCTCACTTTTTTCTCTGCTCTCCACTCCTATCACTGGCTGGCTGTATTTGAGCTGACGCTTATAATCAAGTTGATGTCGCCTATGTGGCTCAGTTTGAGAGACACCGTTGTGTGGTGCAAAAGTAAAAGTTGTCTGCTGAAAGTGATAAGAAATAAAGGAAGGAAAATGCGCAGCTTGTGCGAATCAATGCTGCTGCTACTGCTGATAGCAGCTGTTGGCGTAAGCATAAACCAATAATTAATTAAAAAAGAACCAAACAATTTAAACGATGATCTTGCGTGCGATCTTTTCTTTATTTGGCTGACCTTAGGTGGCAACTGCTGGCGTCACGCCCAGATCGGGTTTGACTTCTAGCTACGGTCATCAGGCGAAGATATTCATTGATCAGTCAAGTGAGAGATATTTCAGGCTGTACAATCAGATCGCCTCCGAGACATATTCGGCGAACAACGAGGAGGACTTCGAGGCGCTCTTCTCCAAGCTGACCACTGTGAAGCGCATTGCGGATGAGCTCGTCGGAATTTCCCGCGAAGCGAGCGGCTTTGATCTTAGCAAGGTAAAAAATAAAGTGTACAAAGCGGCACTGGAGGAGTTGCGCAGTGTTGGTGATTTATTTGTGCTGGGCGAGGATTACTTTTCGCTGGTGCAAATGAATCTGGCCTCACTGCAGAAGATGTCGACGGACAAGGACATCGAGCCGTATATGGGCGGTGCCAAAATGCCCAACGAGGACGATAGTCCACTGGCGTATTATCCAGATATTCAGAAGATTGTGCAGCGCAGCAGCGATGTGGATGAGCTGAAGTATTACTGGGAGACGTGGCGCGACAAGAATCAGATCTGGGCTTCAGTTAATTTCTATACCATTGTACAATCGTACCAGAAGGCAGCCAATATTTTAGAGATTCCAGTGCATCAGCTGTGGTATCGCTACGATAGCCAGGAGATGATCCAGCAAATGGAGCAGGCTATGTCGGAGCTGATGCCTGCCTATAAGGAACTCCACGCCTTTGTGCGGCATGAGCTGCACAAGAAATATGGCAGTGATGTGGTGAATCCCGATGGACCCATTCCGGATCATCTGTTTCAGCAGGTCCTCGAGCAGGCTTGGGAGGAGGGCAGCATCATTGAGTCATACTTTCCACGTCAGCGCCTTCCACAGTTCGATGACTTTGTGCAAGAGCTCAGTGCAAAGGCACTCGTCAATGAATCCGAAAACTTTTACACATCGCTGGGCTTTACGCCGTTGAGCCCTGATTTCCACAAGAATCAGCTGAAGGAACCGAATGAGGACACCCCCAATGACGATTGTCGTCCCTCACTCTTTGATCTGACGCCGCGTGTTCTCATGATGTACTGCGAGAAGGTCAGCTTCAGGAAACTGATGCAGTATCATGGCCACATGGCGCGTGTCTATTATGCCGAGCAGAAGAGGCATTTGCCCTCGTATCACTTCAAGGCCTACAACTTGGAGTATCCCGTGGGTGAAGCCGTCGTGCTGTCTGCCTCCACGCCCAGCCATCTAACTGGGCGTGGTCTGGCCAAAACTGCTTTCACGGATGAGGCACTGATGAATCGACTGTTTCGCATGGTGAGTTCAAAATTCGATGACACATTGAATAGCAAATATAGTTGTTCATTTTTGAATGGAATTTATATCCTGGATTTACATCAACAGAAAACCAAACGAATACACATATGCCATATGAAGTAGATATTTCAAGAAATTAAAGATTTTGCCCTTATCCTTTCCATTTAACAAGCAAGCCAAATGTGAATTTATCACGCATTGGTGCAGCTTTTATTCCACTGAATTTAACTTTACATTTAAACTAATCCACAATCTTTTTTTTTTAGAGCATTCACACTATACTCAATATTCCACTTTATTATGTGCACACGAAAGTAATGCACGATCTTTTGAATGGGACCGTGGATATGGATACAGTGAACAAACACTATTGGCAACTATTGGAACTGCATGCGGGCATTGAACCACCGACGGATCGCGCAGAGGGTGCCATTGATTTCCCCTACAAATTCTATGTGAACATCGAGCAGAACTACCAGACTAAGTAAATCAATTTAAATTCAATACAACACTTGTAAATATTGGCTTATTCATTTTCATAATTTACAGAAAGTTCATTTCGGAAATATTGGGCTATCAGTTCTATCGCGCTTTCTGCCAGCAGGCTAGCCATAGCGGTCCACTACACAATTGTGATTTCTATGGCAATTTCGCTGTGGGCAACAGCCTCAAGTGGGTATTTGATTATAAAACTGTATTTATTATATTAATTATGATTTACAATTTAGAGCTATGATGTCGTTGGGCTCCTCGAAGCCTTGGCGTCAGGTAATTGGCAAAGCGATACCCCAATATACAGGTCTGAGCAGTTTGGCGCTCTTGGAATACTATCAACCCATCGTGGACTGGCTCAATGCGCACAATAAGGAGACTAAAGTAAAAATTGGCTGGAATTCCACAACCAAAAGTAAGTTTGCGTCAAAACTTGGCATTGATTCGATTTTCTCACAAAACTCTTCTTTGCTTTGCAGAAATCGTTTAATTACGCTGCTCACAATTGTATCTAACCATAAGCATTTGTTTGAGTAAATCAATAAACAATTTACCTAAAAACATATTTCGATTTGATTTTTAAATTATAACTGTCCTGCTGCAAGAGTTTTGCAGCACTGAAAAGCAGAACAGCAGCTCCAAAAGGGAACTAGCTCAGCATGCAGCTGTTGTCTCGCTCGCTCTGCTGTACAGGTGAAGCTCAGCGCAGCTGCGCGTTCTGTTAGCGAGTAGATGAGACAAATGTATAATCGCAATTTGGCGGTAAATCTTTAAATTCAAAATTTGGAAATTGCTCTACTTTGATTTATGAATGGAAATCATAACTAAATAATTTAATATATATTTAATAAATGTTTGAAATAATAACATTTCGTTATAAGATAAGTTGGTATATTGATTTTGTGCAAAACATCAGATTTTAAATGAGTAAGATTTTTAAAATGAAATGAAATACTTTAGTCAGATGGTTTTTCGCAATGTAGCCTTGGACCACTTCTTATATTGATGCTTGCCCAAGACTGGTTGGCTTGTTTACCCGTTATTTCTTTAATGCATTAGCCGCAGCATTAAAAACGCTGTTAAATTGTCCATAATTAGCTACATTTCCCAATAGGCTGCCAGTCAGCCGAATAATCTGTTCCGGCCATTTGCCAGCGTTTGCTTCGATCGATGCACTTTAGCTTCTACATGGCTGTTGCCACAAATATTCGACTGCGTGTCTGCTGGGGTTGGGCGGCAACCTCTAAGCTCTAAGAGCTTTTAGCCCTCTGTTAAAGTGTCGCAATGCTTAGTCGCAGCTGTTGCAGTTGAAGCTCATCGAAGCGCAGCTTTGTCGCTTGATTGCATTCATGCAACAACAGCTAAAAGCCACATCCACATCCATATCCGAATTCAATTCCATATCCGAGACATCGACAACTTTTGCCAAGCCAACAGACAACATGACATGCAACATTTTTGTATACATTTTTCTCTGTCTATCTCTCTGCCGTTGCACATTCCTCGCTGCAGTGTCTGCCCACTATGTTGGCCATTCTGTCAAGCCGGACTTAAACTTGACGCTTCACTTATCACGCAATAAAACACAAGCAAACAATGAAAACTGTTGAAAGGTCAGCGATTCTGGTCAAGATGCTCATTAGCCAAGTCGCAGCTGAACGCCCCATGCACAGTAAAAAAGTCATAACTATTAATTACTAAAAATTTAAAAGCAAATTGAATGATGTACAATTAATTGGTATATTTTTGTTTACATGAATAACAATAGTTAAATTAAATTAATTTTTGAGTTGTGCAAAGAATGCGATTTTATTAATTTGTAATTTATTATCAATTATAATTTTATATTATTGTTGATTTCTGTTAGAATTTTGTGATGGATAATTTCGGCAATCGACCCTGAGATCCTTTCGATTGCAGTGCGAACTTTCAAGCGGAGAATGGCTGAGCAATTAAAATTAAATCGTTTTTACCTTCAGCTTAATCAATAACAAACTTACTTGGAATTAATTATTATGATTAAAGAGAATAAGTAAGAAAAAATGAAACAATGACCTCAAAGAGTTAACTCCGATTTTGTACTGTGTGGAGCAAGTTGGTCAAATTTCAATGCCCGACTGAAGCCAAAGATTCGACCAGTTGCACTTAGCAGCAGGCGTGCCACTAATACTCTTTTCTTTCACTATGAAATTCGGTTTCCAATTGTTTTTAGCTCTTGTGGGCGGTGATTTTGTAAATGCTTTGATAAATGATTTGGTTAAATGAATGCATTGCGTGTTTCAGGCACCCCGCACCCCGACCTGCTGCCAATTGCGCCAAATTGCAGTTGGGGCCGCTACACGGCTTGAATGGCCATGAAATTAAATCGTTTCTATTGCAGCAGCTGCTGCTCGCAATGCCACCATGTATTCGACTCCAAACTCTGACATGGCACGGTTGCCGCACCAGCCGGACGTAAACTTCCAAGTTGAAGTTGAAGTTGAAGTTGAAGCTGGAATTTGGAGTTGAGTGAAAGGCACCCACGCCAGCGCCATCTCTTCAGTCGGCTTACTGAATGCCTCTTTATGCAAAATACTCAAAATGATCCACAAAAAAAAGAAGAAAAAAATAAGCCGAAAAAGGGAAAACAAGTTGAATGAAATTTACATGCGGCTGTCAGCCAATTTGGCTTAACTTTTTTAAATTGCCGCATGCCCATCAACAAATGCATTAACATTAACCCAAAAATTCGTCTTAACTATCTCATGCGTCATGTATGTATGTATACAAATGTCTCCCTCTCTACCTTTCTATCTCTCTCTTGCTCTCGCTCACTTGCGAATTTTGTTTACATATTCAAGTTGCGCATTTTAAACAAATATTTTCTCACTGGTTTCGCACAAAGTAAGCCAGATGAAACGAAACGGCGCCGAACAAGCTAAATGAATCGCAATCAGACAAATGGGTGCGGGCAAAGATAATTGCATACAGAGATTACCATACTCTCTTAAAGTTTATAGTGTGAGAAATAGGTTGGAAGACGAGCTAATTTCATTAACAAAGGTTAAACTACTTCATTTGCGATGTGAATAACTATCTTATGGTATCCTTTATTGCGATCTTCATTAAAAAGTCATGATAGATACTATCTAAGTAAAAGTCCCAGAACAAAATTATTTTAAAGAACAAATTGGTTTATTTAATTAATGAAGCGTTCGACAAAAGACTCTGCTCAACTTATAAATATGAATTTTGAGTTTTATTAAATATATAATCACTATTTCATTCTCAAAAATCTGTGCTTATTATGATAACTTTCGTATTAGATGCAATTAATTATAAACTGTACAATTAATTATACCCTGTAATTTTCGCAAATAAATAACATCCTGTTTCATTTGTCAGCTTTCTTAAGGTTCCAATTTAAATGAGTTCATACTTATTTTTCAATTTTGCCACATTTATCTAGTTTTAAATTGAATTTTATTAAATTACCTTTGTAGCTTAAAATTTTGTACAAATCGTTATGAACTAAATCTAATTCACAATTTGCGTGTTCGCAAATCATATATCAAAACAATCTGAAAATTTCCACAACTTTTTGCATTAAATTGCAGATTTCATTCAAAGACTGTGGATCAAGTTACATTCAATCATCGAGGCGCCCTGCTAAAATTCTCCATGCTCCATGCTTTCATATGCGTTGTGGTCGCATCTGTGTAGTTGAAGCAAAAACAACAACATGTGGCAGCTGACCCCAAGCAATTAAGAAATTATGTATATTATGACTCAGGCTGTGATGATGGCAAACAAGCAATAATAATAATAAAGAAATGGGGGGAATGTGAAACACGAAGCTTGAAGCTGGAGGATTATGTATACGCACTGCTGGACAGCGCACAGCTGCTACCCCCAAAATGTTATATGATGGTTTAAGCACATACACATACATACATAATATATCTACACAATAACTGCAGGCGTTTTTTTTCTTAACATTTCTTTATGATTATTAGCAGGAAAAGCAGCACACAACAAGCCGCATTGACCATAATTATCATTTGTTGCATTTCATTTTTGTTTGTGTGTGTTTTGTGTGTTGTTTGAGGCAGCATAATGGTTGAGACTTTCGGCTGTCGCATTGTCTTCGGTTTTCCCCCTCACTTTGCATTTGTGTTACAAGGCGTGTAAATCATTGCTTTAGTGTGAAGTTTTTACTAGCTGTAAATCTTTTACACTTCTATTAAGTGGAAAGCGAACTTCGGGTTCTTCTACTATTTTTTGTTTAGTTTGATGAGCATTAAATGCAAATCATGGCATTTATTTCGTTTAATGTTGGCTTCCTGCCATGACGAATGGGAAAAAACAAAAGACTGAAGACACGAACGCGCTGAAAGATTTTAAGCACAGCTTGCGGCGAGTTATATAAGCGCGTGCCCGCCTTAAATTAAACTCAACCAAAGGGGTCAGAGTTGGCAGCGGGAGGAGAAACAGAGAAGGAGGACCGCGGCGCTTGACTGCGGGCCCGCTGTGTAGGTGGAGAAATTATGTTGACATCATCGCCAAAAATTTTGCCAAGAAGCCAACACTTAAGCAAAAAAAAAAAAAAAATGGAAAAAATATCAAAATAAAATTAATTTTACTTTCATTTTCGGCAGCGCTCATTTCATTTATTTTTGAGCTTGCATTTGTATCCGTGGTTTGATGAATTATTTCATGGACAAAACCAAATAAAAAAAGAAACAAATCATCTGTTGTCTATTTTTGGATGTTAGTTATTTAATCTGATTGCATTTTGATTATGTTGCAAAATCAAGTGCTGATTTTGGCAGTCACTTTTTCAGATAGAAATCAATTAAATTGTATATATAGTAATTATAATATAAAATAGTGTATTTAATTGCAATTGCTTGCCATTTGTAGTACAACGAGCAAAGAGATTTAGTGACTGACGGACTGACATAGAAATAAGGACAGGAAGTTTTACAAATATTGTGTTTGTAATTGTAACTGTTGGCACTTCGGTTAAAACGGTCTGAGCTGTTGAGACTAGAGATTTGTTGTCTAACTGACTGATTGCTGAGGCGAACGGAGCGCAATGAGGAAATCTTTTGTGTTTTTCTTATTATTTGCAGCATAATAAAAAGTTGAGCGGCCAATTTGATTTGATTTGCTGCGCCTACTGCACAATACTAACAATGAAAGTCAAAAGCTTTAAAATTACTTTTAATAGGCCACAGCGTAAATTTCCTGGCTCGATGCCAGAGTAAAAGATATAGACACAGTTACGGTTACATACATACACAGTTGCGAAAAGCTGGCCAATTTGCCTACCAATTTCATTGTTGGGTTACCAACTGCGTCTTATGAAACGCACAGCTGTCAACTGTTTAACCAATTTTCTAGGTCAGCTGGCGAGTCGCCTAAATAAAATTAAATATAAATGTACCAACGAATTTCCAAGTGTTTCCCAATTCCCCAAAGACTTCTGCTGCTGCTGCTGCTGTTGCTGCTGCTGCAAAGCAACTGCACACTAATGTGCAAATTATTTATGCGCCTCGCTTCAAATCTTGTCATCTTTCATTTTGACAATCAAATTTTCTCAAATTGCAACTCAAGTCGCATGCCTAAAGACCTGAAAGGTAATCAACTGAGGGCTATAGCAGTAAAAAATGAAAGAAAGAAAATGTTATCTTTACCAAACCGAAGATTAGATCCCCTTATCGGCTTATAAATTTAAAATTGTCAGGGGTTGATATTTCTTCAGAGTTGCTAATGATAAAGTTATTTTAGTATTTAAAAGATTACAATTTTTAGCGGATTAAGTAAGTAAGAATATGTATGAAAGAATATTCTTTTATTATTTGTTGAACGATTGAATTTAATAAAACCAATACCAAATACTATTCAAAATAAAAAATAGAAAACTAAAAATCCAATAACGAAAATGTTATTCTATTTTTTTTAAAAGCAATTAAACATTAAGTTGCTTGACTTTTGTTGACAATAAACGGAAAACATTGTCGTTCTTGAGTATAATATATTATTTTACTTATACTTTTCTTAAATTACATTTTTTATAATGTTTATTTAGATAATTTCAACTAACAGCCTTACGCATGCCGTAAGAAAATTATAATGCCATCTGCAAGGGTATAAAGTGTTGGGCCTCTCCTTGAGCACTGCACATGGGCACAAAGAAATAGTTTTCTTTGTGCATCTTATGCATGAGCTTTGTGAAAGAAGCCCATAAAGCTCATTTCGCTGAGCACACGAAACACCCTCGGTTACGCATGGCCCGTTGAATCTGCTGTCTGTTGGATTGTATAAGCCTTAATTCCCCACACACATGACACATAAATATGTCGCAGTCACAGTTGGAGTCGGTGTCGGAGTCGGAGTCGAAGTCGAAGCTGCTGCACAGACAATTGTGTAATTAGCTGAAAAAGAGGAAAGGAAAGAAAAAGACAAACACAGAAACAAAAAAGGGCTTAAAGACAGAGTTGTAACAAAAATCTGAACAGCCATTAGCTTTTCACATATTCATTTCCATAAAGCCGACGCTCAATTGTCTATGGCCTACCATTTGGCAATCCCGACAAACAGCCAGGCAGCTTAGAGCTCAGACCTCAAACTGGTTGACACTTTTTCTCTGCCGGCGCCAAAACTGATTTATGACTGCCTTACTGCCATTCCAGCTGTCATATGCGCTTCCATACATCACGATCCATTATTATATATATATATCTATACATATATATTTTTTTTACTTGACCAGTATGTATTTCTTTTTTGTTGTGGCTATTTTACCAAAGTCCACTAATTGATGCTGGCACGGGCAGATCTCTTAGTAACTTCGAATTGTGGCACGTGCCCTCGGACAATGCGAGTACACTGAAAGAAATTAAATAAAACTTTAGTCTTCTTACACAGATAGAAAAACTCGTTCTATAATAAAACAAGTAAGCTGTAGAGAATGCAGATTAATTTAATTAATTATTCAGAGCGGCTAAAATTGCGTTCATATTCAATCAATAACATGGAAAGTTTCCACGTACATCACTTTTAAATGCTCGGAATATTTGCAAGGGTATTTTTTATGCTCTGATATCGAAGGTATTTGAGTATATTGGATTGGATGAACGGGAGCTGGAATCGCTCCACATACTTTTATGTTGGTTTTCGCTCTGCTTATTGAAAATCGTGTCGCTTAGGCACTTTTTGTGGGCACATTCTTAACATGAATTTCGAGCTGAAATAGTGTTTCCAACTTTAAATGTAGTTTTTATATAGGGACGAAATCATGTTTTGCAAACATCCTCCAAGAACATTTTTGCCATCTGATATCACTGGTTTTGCACTGGCGTCAAAGTATTCTGCAGTCGGCTACGGCCGACTTCAGCGGTCTTATTTTTGTTTGTTTTTTTTTTTCAGTGTTTGGGCATTTAAAAAATCTAGAAATAATTAAAGTCAATTTGTTACACATCGCTAATTTAATTAGTACTCTCGGGACTATAGTTAAACAAACGCTGCTAACAAATGGCAGCAGACAAACAAAAGACTTCGAACACGAACTTGATATTGAAAAACCCAAATATTGAATTAGTGAATTCTTTGTAAGAATTTTGGCAATTGTGGCGCTAAATGGTATCACGCGTTATGTTTAAATCCAAGTAAAGTCAACAGTGTCACAAAGACAATTAAAGGGGCAACAACAACAACAAGAAAACTGTGGCGCATCTCGAGGCAGCTGTTGAAATTTGCTGTGCCTTCAGATGCGATTTTGCGCGTTGGTTTTAGCTTACAGGCCAGGCCGGTAGTTATTATATCACCTCTGGGTGAAAGTGATGATGGCATTCGCAGACACACATACAGCCATCCAACTATACACGTAAATGAAGCATGTGCGAACATTTTCCTGCCCCATCATTTTGGGTGCTTAGCACAGACGGCAACACAACGGTGCAACAGGGTGTGTTATTGCAGTAAATTGCATACAATATGTATGATTGTTCAGCTGCTGCAGCACCCTGTTTTAATGTACAGCAAATGTATGCTAATCTCAGTCTCTATCTCTATTTCTCTTCGTCTAGCATATGTCTGTGTGTGCCTATTGCATATTTGTGCCGCTTGTGAATGTTAATATTTGTGTTGCCATTTTTCCAATTATCGATTTTTATTTGCCTTTTTACGTTGAGTTGTGAAGCGCAGTCTGGGAAAACTTCCTCATTGCATATGCTGACTGTTATGCAGTTGTAGCAGCCGATAAAAATAAAATAAAAAAAAAACATATGACAGCGGCATCATTTTATGTCTGCAAATATTGCGGTTTTGTCTTTGTCAGTGAAATCGGCACAAATGATGGTGCCACACAAACAAAAACCCATCTAAATAAAATGTCTGTCAAATGAATATTCATAAATTGTGCACAAGCAAACACAAAACCGAGCAGCAACCGACGCAGCTGCAAAAATTGTGCCAGACTAGCGAAATTAAGAGCAATTGCTACTCGAGTTTGCGGTTAAGGTTTTATTTTTTTTTTCTTACTGCTTTATGCAAATATTTTCGCAGACCTCGCTGCCAGGTCAAAACACACACAAAAAAAAAACACACACTTTCCAACTGTCGCCAGCATCCGCCAGCAGCACCCGCGCCAATGCCAATGGCCATGCCCGCCAGCTGTAGTTGGAGTAGTTCCAGTCACAGATATAAATACAACTACAGCTACAGCTATAGCCATAGCTTCAACTTCAGTTGTAGAAATGAGCTGCTGCTCCTTTCACTTTCAATTCGCCACTGAGCAGAAATGAGAGCAAAACGGACTTTAGCTTGCCAGTAACAAGGCAGATAACACAAAATATCAAGAAAAACAACAACAGCAACAGCACTCTTCAGCTTTACCAAACATAACAACAATCGAAATAGAAGAAATTGTCTCGATGATTCATCGGAATTTGAACGAGAGCGGATGCTGCGAAACTCTTTCGTTGATTTTCCAAAGGCCATTCCACGCTTGTGTGCTTAGCTGTGTGTTAACTCATGAGAGTTACTTTTTTTGTCAACTGCTTTTTGGGTGTTTCCCGCGCCCCGTTGACTGTTGAGATCAAGGCTTCAGCATAGCCTTGACGTTGAATCAATGCACATTGAGCGCAAGTTCGTTGCCTAAGTCTTTTGTTTTTTCGTTGGTTTTTGGACGCTCAAGTTGAGTTCAAAGATGAACTATTGTTGGGAATACACCAGTTTTAATTGCAATTAACCTAATAAGTATGGGATCATGGAAAGGTGTTTGACTTTAGCGAAGTTTATATTAAATACTCAACTTTTTTGAATATCATTGTTCGATTGCTATGAAATGTTGTTTTTTCCTGTTTTGAATAATACATAATGAGTATTTTATATCTTCATTTTCTATTTCTTTATCAATACTTTGGCAGATTAATTTATATTCGTACGAATTGCCCTTGGACTTTGCTTGTTTTCTTGGTCTAGTTAATTGACAATGGGCTCAGCCCGAATAATTATCGTTACGTTGTGGTCAAATACCCTCGACTTGATGTGACTTGCTACATTTAAGAGTGAAGATTGCTTGCGTTGCTGACAAGGCGAGCCGTTTACATTTCAATCGCATTGACGCGCCGCAGCATAACTGCAATTAGCTGTCAAAGCCGAGTCACAGACATGTCACAGTCTGTCAAAAAGCATTAAATATGTCAATGCTTTTGTTGTTCTGTTTGACGGGACGATATAAATTTTTTTTTTTTTGTGAATTTAATTGGCGCTTGTCATGGCTGGACAGTTGGTGGTGCTGGCTTTGAAAGTGATATAAAGCACTGCTGGCTAGTTAGGCACTGAATGCGAGTATGAGTATGAAAATTCGTTTGTGTACTTACTATTGACCATGGCGTCCAATGATGCCTAACGACTTCATAACATAATTATAGTTTACGAAATGGGCGCTTGTCGTTTGCAGCAGCCGCAGCAGCCGCAGCAGCAGCAGCAAGACCAACAATTGGGGAGGTGAAGGCGCCGCCGGCTGTCTGGGGCTGCATTAAGCAATAATTTTTGTATATATGTACATACATATTTTTTGTTATTTGTTATAGTAAGTATTTGTACAATGCGCTGGCTGTTACTGGCATTTAATGCACACCAATACACTCAAACGCACACAAACTCTCATCATCAGCGTCGACCCCTTTCATTATCTTTTACGCTGTGTGTTTGTGCATATTATTGTTGCCTCATCGCCAACGCAGCGCCAGCTGTTTTTCACTGACTTGCTTTTGCTTTTAACTTGCAAACAGCCAAACAAAAAACCGAACAAAAAAAAAAAAATATACTCAGCACGGAAGAGGCAGCGACTGCGCGACGGCGTCACATGAAAAACTTTGGCAGCTGCAGCTTCGCTCAGCTTTAGCGGCTGCGCTTGCGTTCAGACTTCTTTGAGACTTCGCTCAAGAAGGTCGTGTGCGCGCTCGCCTTAAAAAAGAAAACAAATATCCAAAGCTTGTCTCATAAAAAGCTCGTTTCGTTTCGCTCGTTCGATCGGTTCGCTTCGACTCGTTTCTTCGTGTTTTGAGTTTCGCAGCACGCGCGCAATTCGTAAGTGTTTGCTACTGTTTTATGTCTCTGTGTGTGTGTGTGTGTGTGTATGTGTGCGTGCTCACAAGTAGGATAAAGAGCCACAAGGACCTGTGAAATGCTGCAAAACTGCATATTGAAACAAGAAACGGAGCTAAAAAATAAATAAATAGTTTTAGAGAGAGGAATAACAATTTCTAAACTGAGTGTGTTTATCAATAATAATGGAATCGAGTGGCGTCGAGTGCTACGGATTGAAATTGGATTGAATTGGATTGTATTGGATTGTAGTCGTAGTTGTTGTTGTTGTTTGCTGCTGCTGTGTGTTGTTTGTGAGTTGCAATTTCGATTTCGTTGCGGCTGCGACGCCTGACAGTGAAAGTAATTTGATTTTGCAATTGAAGTCTGAGTCGCAATCCGCAATCTATAGCTGTAGTTATAGCTGCTGTAGCTAAACAATACGTTTAACTCAACTGCAGCTTGATCTGTTTGCAATCATTGTGTATATTTATTTATATATATATATGACTAGTAAAACAATTCATAGCAAAACGCAACACAACGTTCAGCCAAGCCAAACCAATTCATAATTAATATAAAACAAAATTTGCGAGCAATTTTTCATTGGAATTGAATGCATTTAATTTGTTAATATATTGTGCTTCAATACTTATAGCTAAATACATTTAAAAAAAAGACTACACCAGAGTAGTAAACACGCCTTTTGGATTAATTCACCATATACTAATAACAACGTTGGGTAAGCTATACACAAACTTGTTTACAATATCCAGTTGTTGCAACACAGAAAAAATGCGAGCTTACTAATAAAATGTTCATGATTTCATGTTCGATCGATATTTATTTGCAATCGGCAAGCAAGCGACAACGATAAAATAATTCAAATTACAACAGCGCTCGAACCGCAAAGCGCAAAAATTAATAATCAAAAAATAGACTAAAGCGTCATTATCTAATAAATCTTGCAATACAATCGTGCTGCTTACTACCCATGTAACGCCTAAGCATGGCGCGATCTCTTGCAAAACATGTGGAAAGTAGACATATAAAGCGTTAGTTAAAAACATGTCCAAGCAAATGGCTGAAATAGTTGGCTGGGTGCGTAGAGTTACTAACAGAGCGATATAAAGCTATTTGCTTGAGTAATTTAATTATTAAGTCGTTGTCCCAATTTTCTGAATATTACTGGCAAATTCCTTTTTATCTTTAAATTAAGTTAGGTTGCATAGGACGATTGGTTTTCTCTCCAAAATAATCAAATCGGTTTGAATAGCGATGCTTAAGACTTTTAAGTATTGTATCGAATTAACCGCAAAACATTTGCTCAAAAATAGTAAAACAACCAACAGCTCCATATCTATTAATCTTATTCAATGAGCAATATTTCAACAGCACTTCAATTTGTTAATTATTATATAATAAACATATGCAAGAAGCACGATCATTGAATAATAAATAAAAGAGACTACCATCGAAAAAAAAACAAAGAAAAAACCATGTCAAGTTGCCTATAAAAACTGTTTATGCAAAAACAAAAACGAAAAGAAAAGAAGCACAAAAACAAACAGGAAAACATAAATAAAAGTGCGTCGAAAAAAGGGCAAACGAGACGCAGCAACAAAAGCAAGCAACGAAAAAAATTTAACCCAAATTAAGCTTTAAACACAAGTCGGTCCAAAAAATTATTTGGCAACGTTTTATAGCCCGGTGGAAGCTTTTGTATTTGTGACTGCACAATACACTAAATATATAGTGTATATTGTGTGTATATGTGTGTGTTGCAGAGTTATACATATTTGACATGAACTTCATTATCATCATAACGCCACCAACGCTATCGAAGTCATTTACTTTTTTTTGGTAACATCTCTTTTCTTTCATTTCTTGTTCGCTTTTTTTTCTGTTGTTGTTGTTTTCCTGAAGTGGTTTTATTTTATTTTTTATTTAGGGCTTTGCTTATTGCATAAGCGGAGAAACTCGTATTGCTCTTCATGCTCTTTAGACCATGTTATATATTGGATTGACGCGTTGTGGTTGAAGTTGTTGTTTTGGCTGCTGCGCTGCAGCTGCTCTTCATTACGAAAGACTTAAGGCACAAACTTGAGAACTTTCTTTGCAGTCGAATGCCCGCCTGACACAAACTACTTGATTTAAGACGTGTTTTTATCTTACATTTAAGAAATGTGCGGAATGGTATTATTACCTTATTGTGTGCTAGAAGAAAATACACATAATCATTTTGCTAGGTGGATTAACTGATTGGAAAATCTACAGAAATATGTTATAGGGTATCGCTCAGTTGGGTAACTGCAACCAGACGAACACTTAGTTGGTTTTGGTCTTGTGGCGCCTAAAATGTAAAAAAAAACCCAAAATCCGGTTGAACTTTTCAGGCCGAAACCCTTTCCGAAATCATCTGGTAATAAACCCAAATTGTGATTATTGTTGTTGGTGCTACTGCGCATACGAGAAACAAGTTCCGCCAAATTGTGACCATGGCAATGGATTTCTGGCCAGCAGTTGTTTTTATTTTTAAGTGTTTATGTAAATTGTAAATATATGCATTTCTATGTGTTTTTGATTGGTGCCTCAATCATTCGTTATTTTTCCCTCTTTTCTTTGACGAGCTTATGTAAAGCAATCGAAAAATGTAAATGATTTCTCAATGCGCATCTACTTTGAGCAATGCAATCGATTATGCATTCATTTCGACTGTTAATTGGATGTTCGCTACTGTTTTTATATATATCAATATATATATATATATATGTAGATATATATTTTTATAGAGCTTTTAAGTCTGACTTGGTTAGCATGTGCAAAGTGTGCAGGCTGTTCATAGGTTTTTAGCGGTATTTTGCGGTTAGTGACCGGCTAAGAAAAGTAGACAGATATAATTTGCACGACTCATTAGCGCGAGCCAAATGTATAAAAAATATAGAAGATATGTTCATCGAATGTGCAGTAGATTCAAAATATTGTTCAGACTCCGTGCGGGCAAACGCTAATTATATAATCATTATCGATATCAAAGGGAAGCTTATTGTTGTTGCTCAAAAATTTGCATGCAATGCTTACGATGTGCATTTTGTTGCTGTTGTGGACAGCGCTTCTTAGCACTTTGCTGCTGACGGCGTTGACTTCACACATTCGTAACAATTGCGCAGCGAGCGCGTGTATTGAATATTAATTAACACGTCCCCCTCCCTGCGTTGCCACTGTTCCCCGCTCCGGCTTCGGCTGTTCGGGTATCTATTGATGATTATGTAGTTGGGCGTGTGGCAACAAACACTTTTGCGACTGAGTATTGTTCGATGGTATTACAACGACACTTACCTTACCCAATAGCCAGTGCTATAAGTCTCTGGCTTTCCATTACGGTGTTTGTTTGCTTTTGGCCTGGCTAAATGTGCCAATGGCATGACACCAATTTTCATATAATGTGCGCGCCTTTGCTTGGAGTTCAGCCTGCAGCTGCGCCGCTGACCCACTTGAGCAATTTCTGTGTTTGTGTGTGTGTGTGTGTGTGTCTGTGTGGGAAAGTCAAACGTTTTGACCTTTTTGCATTGGCCAGGCAGTAACAATTGCAATTTACCAAATTATAGTAATTCAAATAATTGACATATCTTTATTTAATTCGTTTCTTGGCTTAAAGAGGATTTCTTTGACGTGCAAAAAAAGAAGGTTAGCAAGCGTAAGGCGGATTTCCAATAAATTTCTCTCAAATATGAACCTGAAAGCAACATTGAATTTGAAGTAATTTTCTTTAATCGATTTAATTTAGTTTCCCATTTATTTTTTTTTAATCTTTTTTTTTGTATGGGTTTTTTTTTTAAAGTTGAATATGCTTTTTGTGATGCATAAAACTTTAATTTGCTGACAATTTTTGCTTATTTCTTTTTTTTTCAAGTTTATTTAAGCTATCCTGCAATTTAAACATTTGTGCAAACGCATGCATTAAATTTATCATACACTGACATTTATTTATGCGCAACTCGTCAGTGTCACAAGCGAGATGCAACAACAACGATAACAAATAACGAACAACGACTAACAACCGGCGACAAATGAGCGACGAACAACGAGGCAACATTTTGGCTGCGATTGTTGCCATTGTTGTCATCATTTTATGCAGTTGTGAATTGGGCATTGTTTTTGGTTTCTTTTTTATGAGTTTTATTTGCGTTTTATGCGAAAGAAATTCGTTTGCTTTAAATTGTGCGTGGTAAAAAGTGTTAAAGTTGATTTAACAGCGCGCAACGCTGCGTATACGCAATGCGTTGTATCCGCATCTGCGAGAGCAGCTGCTACTGTTGCTTTAGCGCATTTAAAAATGCATTTATCTCAATTACGAAAACGAAACAAAGAAAAATCTAAAATTGCTTGTTTACAACGAATAAACGAAATAAAACGCATTGTTTCCAACAGCTGAAATAACAAACAGCAGAGTCAAACTTTCACTAGACAGCGCGCAAAACTAAAACAAAGTGCACATGCAGATAAAACAGCACAACAAAGGAAGGGTGCAATAAAAAGTCAAAATAAAAGAGAAGAGGAGTAGCCGCAAGCAATGGTTAATTAAAACAAATAAACTGTCAGGCAGTTAAAAATGAATGTGAATTATGCGTTCAACAGAAGTGTGAAAAGAAAGAAACGAAAGAAATGAAAGAAATGAAAGAGAAAGAGAAGCGAAAGGCAAACAACAACAAAAAGAAGTTAAGCCAGTTTCCGGCGTCCTTCTCAAGGCCGTTGCAATAATTGCCGATGCGGCAGCGACTCCGCTCAAGTTGCTCATCATAATGAGGCACTTCAGCATGGCGATAATGATGCTGTTCATAATACAGTTGTGCCAGCCACTGTCCACTGTGGTGGCGCTGGTCATTTTGAACGCATTTTTATGTAACTTCAATCAATTTGTCGAGTCGCCTTGCTCAAGCGTATCTTTGTTTAATTTTCTTATTTTTTGCATATGCTTTTCCAACATTATTCAAGTTTTATTTTCATGTATTTCATGTGATTGCATCACACATAATTCGCATAAATCGTGCAGCTCAGGTTGCTGTGTCAATTTCAACATAAACTAAATATTTCACTGCATGTTGACAAACCAGTTAGAGGCGCCACATTTCAGTTTTTCAGATTTCATAATCGAAAAATAAATCTATTAGCCGGATCTGCCAAATGTGTTTACCCATTATGGAAAACGAACTTCATGGCTCTCTCTACCTACGTCTGGCAGTAAGGAAGTAAAAACCTGACGTCTGCTCACGCTCGCATAATGCTTCCTTATGAGATGACCTCGCCCCCTTGTGCATAAATGCACATCGGCTCACTTCACCCTCTGACACAGACACGACCGCGTGAAACATCTCCATGCCTGCAAATCAAGTTCAAAATGTCAAGTTTGCGCAGTTGCAAGAGGCGGGCACAGTAACGCCCGCGCCAGAGGAAGCGTAAGCTTAGCAGCAGTAACTGCAACTGCAACATCAAAAACAACTACAACAGCTTTACATCTCCAGCTGCCCGTGTGGTGCTTGAACTCGAAATGAAAGTGAAAATATGTTGGCAACAGCGACGACGACGACGCAGACTGCAGCGCAGCTGAGCGCAAAAAGTTGCCAACTCTTACTTTCGAAGCTGCTGTTGCTTCTGTTGTTTTTGTTGTTGTTGTTGCTGTTGTTGCTGTTGCTGAGTTGTCTTTACTGCTTCGCTAACCACGAAAATAAAAATAAAATTGCTACAAGGAACGCTGCTATGGAAACAGGTCGACTATGAGATGCTCTGCCTGCATAACATGTTATTTTATAATAATTATTAGTCAATTAGTTATTTTATTCAGCCACACTTAGTCAGTAAGTCTTCATACATGATGATTTACTAAAAGACTGCAGTCATTTTTTTATCATGAATGAAAATTAATATTTTTAATGCGACAGTCTTCATTGTTTTCGAAAAAGTTTATTTTTGGTATGCAGTTTTTTTTAAATAAACGCATATTGATTTATTATAATTTTTAATTATTTGGCAAACCTACAAGCATTCATGAAATATTTCATTAGTTTAAGTGTGTGGAAATTAATTGCAAAAACAGATTCGAAATTTGTAAAAATAATTAGAGAACATCTATTAACAGTCTGTTAAACTGCACATCCGCATACAAAATGCACTTAAGGTGCAATTAACAACGAAATTAACAAAATAATACTTATAATTATTATAGCAATGTTGAATTTTGTTTTACAATAGCCGTTAATAGTTGCAAATTAAACTATGCTTGAAATTCGGCGATTATTAATGTTGGAGATCACGAAGCTAAGCTGTCCAAATGAATGTAATCGCTTGCACTTTCCATTAAAGCGCATTGGCTGCTTTTATTGCAGCTTTTCATTGCAGTCATTCGTTTCCTTCTATCGTTAAACCTAAAAATAACTCTTCACAAACCAAAAAGAAAAACAAAAATAAAACCCAAAAAAAAAAAATTGCAGAAAAATAAAAGCAACGCAGTAAAAATGTTTGCAGCTTTCCAGTTGCACAGCGACTTTTATTTTGGTAACTGGTTTTGTAAAGTTGTTGCCAAAAGTCAGCTGCTGCTTCTTCTGTTGCTGTTGCTGCTGCGACTTGTGACCGAGGAGGAAACGCGTGACGCTCCTAATGCTGTTGCTGCTGGTGCTGCTGGTGCTGCTGCAACTGATGCTGCAAGCAGCAGCAACAGCCGCAGCGTAAATTGGTAATTTGCAATTAATTTGTTGCCGGTTTAATGTGCATTTAATGCGCATATCTTTGATTAAAACTGCCAGATGAAAGCTCATTTGAACGTTTAGCTGTGGCTAATGGTGTGGTACGCCCACCGTACAGACCCCCCTCCCCCCATAATCGCACTCACCGCCCAAGAAAGTAAGATCTATGTATAAGCCAAACACACCCACATTTATTGTCAGGCCGCCGGACATTTAATGGCCAAAAGAAATGCTTTTGTAAATGCCAAACCGTTTTCTTTTATTTATTTATTTTGATTTTTGTTTCTTTTTTCTTTTATTTTTCTGCTGCTTGCAGGCAATTAAGGAAGTAATTTGTGGCCGAAGTTGTTGTTGTTGCTGCTGTTGTCGTTGCAAGATCATCAGCCACCAGCGTCATGAATGCAACCACATGAAACGTCGGCTGTTGAAGCGTCAACAGCAATTGCCATAATTGCCATTGGAGCAGCAAAACATACACTAAACACACACTCCTCACACACACACACCAACACACATACACACACCCCAGAGCTGCAGGCAAGGAGTCCAATAACCGCACCACCACCAGCAACTGGAAACTCGCCACACGAGCTTTTCGCGGCAGGCACAAAACCGATATCCAAACGGCTCCTTCAACTGAATTGTAACAGCATCGAGTACCGAGCGTGGAGCGTGCAGCAAACGGGCGCCGGAAAATCCCCAAAGCCAAAAAAAAAAATTGTACAACAACAATATAAAAACCAGTGGAGTGGGGATCAATGAACGCGGCACGCAGTAGTTGCCAGCAACAACAACAGCAACAAAAAGCGCAGCAGCATAAGAAAAGCGAAACGTGCCAGCAAATCGTTTGGCAACGTTCAAGTTCAAAATCGCCATAACAACAGCAACAACAACAACAACAACAATTGGAGGCTGCAACTGCAACAAGCAGGAAGTTGGACAGCTGCACCTTAATTGGGATCAGTGTCATTACCACGATACCGACAACAACAACAACAACAACAACAACAGCATCCACACGGCAGGCTCATCTACCCGCTCAATGTAAAATGTTAGTGGCCAACAAGCACAACGATAACAACAACAGCAGCAGCAGCAACAACAACAGTAACAGTTGGCACAGCAGCTGGACTCGCCTGAAATACTGCCTGCTCATTAGTTGCCTGCTCCATTATGCTGGCCACGCCCACGCATCTGCGCCCACATCGACGGCAACCACAGCGCTGCTATCGGGTCAACATTTGGCACCGTGGCAGACAACAGCTCCATTTGCTGGAGCAACTGCAGCACCCACAGCGCGTAATCTGTATGCGCCATATCAGACATTCAGCCGGCACGACGATATCAGCTTTAAGGATGTGCGCCAACGCAACGATGGCACCGTAGTGCAATCCTTTGGTTCCTATCGCACAGCGCGACAATCGTCAGCGCAGCGTCGCTCCGATGTGGAGATCATACCCGCACCAAGTGTGGAGCTGCCCCAGAGTGATCTGATAACGATACCCAAGCAGCTGGTGCCAACGATGCCCGAGAATGTGACGCGTCATGGACGCCAACGCAACTATATGTACATTCCGCTGCAGACGGAGTCGGCGTCGGGCAGTGCTGCACCGCTGCTACAGCTGCGACCCAGTCGAAATGCGACACTCTCAGCGCTGGGACCGCCCGCCGAGGGCGTCGCAGCAGTGGCGCATGAGTTCAGTGCCGAGCTGGCGGCCCATGTGGGGCAGCTGCAGCAAATGCAACCGGAACGCACGGAGCGTAGTGATCTGGTCGCTGCAGCCAGCTCGACAGACAAGCTGGAATATGCTGAGCCGGAGAATACGAGTCGTCGTGTGGGCTTTCAGTTTCCCAGCTACAGTCTGAAGCCGTCTAATCCCTTCTACCCGCAAGGCTATCGCGAGGACAGCCCCATCCTTGACGAAAGTAGCTACGCGTCGCAAGCATACAGCGAGGATGCGGCTCCCACGCAATATGAGCAGGAGACGCGACATACGCGTCAACTGTACTTCGACTCGGAAGTCTCGCCCAGCTCCAGCTTTGAGTTTCCAGGCCTGGTGGCCAACTCAAAGCCACATACTCTAAATGCAGCTGTTGCAGCAGGCAAACTTTATCGCGATGATGTCACCAAATTTGGAGACATTAATGGACCCATCACGGCGCTGCCGCAGCGACTGCAGCGCGGACTCTACTTTGGCGATACCGAATTCCGAACGGGACCGAGTCCCATTCGGCAGTTTGGGCCGCAGAAGGCATTCACTGAGTATGTGGGTCCATCAGACTATCAGAGCTCCCGCAAGAGTCGCTATTTTCCGTACAAATCATCACGCAGTCCGCGAGTTGTGTTTCCCAGCAACGATAACGTTGGCACCACAGGACCAAGTGGTTCCGGTGGACCCTCTGGGACTGGTGTCTACTTCAGCGACAACATTGCTTTTAGGTAAGCTGTGAAGTTCTTAAAATGTAGCTAGGAATTCTGAGTTTGAATATAACTTTAGTTTAGTTTAGTCAAATAAACTCAAATTTTAAGATTCGTAAATTATTATTTATGTTTCTTTTAAAACGATTACCTGTGAAAAATAGATAACCCAATATTAAATGATTTCCTTTCCACAGAGATCAAAACTTTGGCATTAATGAACTTGCTGCCGTTCAGGATGTACGCAATGATTATAGTCTACAGGATCTGGATAGCGCCTCGGAGGCCACCAGCAGTCCACAATCAGCGAGCACATTCAAGGAGAAGGGTAAGAATCGGGAACTGTAGCTTAGAGATGTATTTACGTCCTAAGTTTGTTAAGTTAAGCTTCAGTTAGTGTCGCTGCTGGGAACTGCTTGCACTAGGCCTAATTGCCCCCAAATACACCCAATCCCAACCAACCAAAAAAACACACACCACCACCACATGTTGCTCATCTATACATACATACAATTCCCCCAAACCATTTGACAGTCGACATCACAACGGACATGGAGTGTCAGCATCGCGGCGGTACTTGCGAGTTCTTTTTAGGCTGCTGGCTATCCGGCGGCCTCATACAAGGCACCTGCAATGGATTGCTGCGCGGCTGTTGCCATCGCACCGCCAAATCGGCAAATTTACGAAGCTCGGACTATATGGGCAATACGGTCGATCTGACCGATCTACCGATAAAGAACTACGGACCGGTCAACAACGAACCCAGTGAGTGTGGCTGCCACAACCAACAAAAAATACAACAACAAAAACAAGTCCATGCACGTGCACACTAAAAAACAACAACTTCAACTATTTAGTAACCAAAAAGTCAAGCTTGCTAAATGGATAAATAATCGCAACACAAAACCAATAAAAACTTCGGCTTCCCGAAGATTTAATACCCTTGCAGACTTTCCAATTTGATTATTAAAAAAAAAAAATGTAAAGCAACAGCTTGTCAACTATATATCAAATTTTATATGGTTATTGTTCATATCAGGTCAACTTTCTTCCGATTATATTTGCTGAATATAAATATATTGCTTTCAAAATTTAAATATTTTGCACATACAAAAAATGTTTCTATAGCAAACCGGAATAGTTGACCGATTTTTGCTAAGTAAGTAAGAGGATATGGTAGGCTGATCTTAATACCATAATGTAATTTGTATGATATAAGCTTCGTTAAAGAAACACCTAGCTATCGAACAAAAACTTAACTTTCTACGGAATCCATACAGTTTAGACAAACCACAAACCTTTATTATCATAGTAAAAAAATAATATATAATAAAACGCTCTGCAAGAGTATTTATTTAAATGAATTTTTGCATGCCTAACAAATAATTTGTTATAGTAACTGAGATATGTTTTTTGTTATGTTATGTCTTTTTTGTTTTATTTTGTGTTTTTTTTTTTATGATTTATTTGTTTTGTTCTGTATTTGTGCACCATTTTCGTAGTGATATTATCTAGTTTGGAGATGCTTTATTAGCTGCAAATTTATTGTAAATTTAAAACACGCTACTAAAAACAAACGTCTCGCACAAATTTGTTTGAGGGCACCCCATGAAAAGAAATATTAGTGAAAAATAAACTTTATGACTGCCCAGCATGCGCATGTTAAGTACCAGAGTTAATGACAATTAAGCCACATTTATGCAACATTTAACGGCATGCCACAAGTGAGCTCCATGTCCAAGCGATCCTCAGCCAAAAAATAAGAAAAAAAAAAAGCAAATGCAAAAGATGAAGAAAAAGAAAGACACAACAGCGACTAGAAAGTTAACGCTTAACAACTCCCGCACGCCTCCGCTTTCCTCCCTGTCCCAGCAACAATACCATCAACAAGAGCAATGAATTGCGGGCAGTTCCAAGCGGCGTTTATTTTGGCTTCATTTGGTTGCAAGTTCCACCTGCCTGTATACGACTCACCTTAACCGCTGCTCCTCACCTGTTTCACCTGTTTGCTAGTTGCTACTAACTCTGTCAAATTGTTTTTTATTAAACTCTGAACCTCTGAACTAACTAACCCCACACCATTCTCTGCATCTCTCTCTCTCTCTCTCTCTCTCTGTCTTTCTCTGTTGCTCTTTTAAATAGGTTGCGGCATCTCACTGGCAAAGCAGACCGCCCAGCGTCGAATTGTTGGCGGCGATGATGCCGGCTTTGGCTCGTTTCCTTGGCAGGCCTACATACGCATCGGCTCCTCCAGGTAAACACACCGGCTCCGTTTCTCCTCTTCGCCTGCGGCTCACAAAAACTGTTTTCTTTGTTTTTTTTTTGCGCAGATGCGGTGGCTCGCTGATCTCGCGTCGTCACGTCGTCACTGCTGGTCATTGTGTGGCACGTGCCACGCCCCGTCAGGTGCACGTTACACTGGGCGATTATGTCATCAATTCGGCAGTGGAACCGCTACCCGCCTACACATTCGGAGTGCGGCGCATCGATGTACATCCGTATTTCAAGTTTACGCCCCAAGCGGATCGCTTTGATGTCTCCGTTTTAACGCTGGAGCGAACAGTGCACTTTATGCCGCATATAGGTATGGCCGCAGTTGCAAGATCATGGGATCATAATGTGACTCGTAGCATGATAATTAACTGCACGTTCATAACATGATTAATGAGAGATTTAGCTGCATAAAATTATAATCCGATGATGTCAAATTTCGTTTCCAGCGCCCATTTGTCTGCCGGAGAAGAACGAGGACTTTTTAGGAAAATATGGATGGGCTGCTGGCTGGGGCGCTTTAAATCCCGGCTCCCGTCTGCGACCCAAGACACTGCAAGCCGTTGATGTGCCAGTGATTGAGAATCGCATCTGCGAGCGCTGGCATCGACAGAACGGCATCAATGTGGTCATCTACCAGGAGATGCTGTGCGCCGGTTATCGAAATGGCGGCAAGGATTCGTGCCAGGGCGACTCGGGTGGTCCGCTGATGCATGAGAAAAATGGCCGCTGGTATTTGATAGGCAAGTTTTTGATTTTATTTCTTTACAAAATTAATAGCTAAAGCTTAAATTGTTTGCTTTTTTTAGGCGTCGTTTCGGCGGGCTACTCCTGCGCCTCACGTGGTCAGCCGGTAAGTCCAATTTAAATATTTAAACTAATCCAACCGAATTTAATGCTGAAATTTATATTTTCAGGGCATTTATCATCGCCTGGCATATACGGTGGACTGGATATCCTATGTAGTTGGCCTGACAGCCAATATTTAAGCTATGCTAATTCTGTCTTATTTATTCTTAACCCAACGCTTCATATCCAGCTTACAACTTGCCCCCAAAATGGGCGAAAACATTTTGTACATAATTTACTTCCCCCAGCTTTGACTTCTATCGATTCTCGCGTTCTTTTACTTTATTTATGCATATCTTTAAAACATTTTTGAACAAATTTCGCGCAGCGCTCAATAAAAATTTCGATAATGTTAATGAAGGAATAAGAGGAAACGGCGTATTTTAGAATTTAGTAGCCACAAGATATCTGTTGGATATCTGCGAGCTAAGCGATTTTCAAATTAAACTTTAAATTAAATATAAATAATTTACTTAGTCATATGCGCTGTTACGTAATTTTAAACTATTTATGAACTAATTGTGTGTAAATAAATTATGTAAATCTTGAGAATTCAGCTAAATATTATTTTTGCTTAAACATTTCTTTCCTACTTTCATTGTTTTTTGTTACTGCTTGAACGGAAAACTTGGATAATATAAAGGTGGATATGGCAGGCCAGAGGCATAAGCATGATCCAACTGCTTGCTACGCAGTAAATTCTCCTGCATAACGCGGAAAAGGGTGAAGACCTCATGGTAAATTTTATAGTAGATCACTGCGAGAGGTTTCAAATTATCGAAAGTATATGATACACATTGATGTGCACAGAACTCACCCAGCACAAGAGCAAAGACCAGTAAACACATCAAGAATTTCGATAGATCTATGAAAAGGCCTGTCATGGCATAGAATATGCCCAAATACAGAGCAAAGCCGAACACAACGCCATGGTATATCAGCCAGGGATACATCAAACTACTCGAATCCTGTGATTTAAAAAAGTTCTTATGAGTTTTGAAAACATTTCGAATCGATTACGATCAATTACAGCAAACTATCTTTTGGGACTTACCCGAGCTACGCCAATAAGCAACAAAAGGCTGACGCCCAGGTTAATCAAGGACATGCCATAGGCGACAGTGCTAAATGCCGCCAACACTAAAGATTTTCAGCCATTTGATGATTGGATAGGAATATAATAAGAATTCTCACAACACATACGATTCATTAGAAGCTGCACTTCCTTATCTGTGGCATCAAGTAGCATCACTTGCTTAATCATTAGTTCGACATCTGTTTTCATATTAATGATCATCATGGAGCTAAAGATCATTACGCTTGATATGATTACGCCCAGCCAGCCGATAATGATGGCATTATACTTGAGATTCTGGCACTGCACATAAGCAATGCTGCTGGCGTGTGCAACAGCAATTCCCTGGGTGGCAGCTTTTGCTGCTGCCTGGCTGCAAGTCATCTTTAACGAAAGTCTCAAACTGTTTAAATTTCGAATCGGAAATATTTAGAGTTTTTAGTATTTGATTGAATGTAAAACTTGTTGGATATAAAGCAAAAGTGTTAATAGTATATTTTCTGTCGTGTTGTGTTTGTTGTTTTTGTATCGGATTTAAATTTTTGTTTGTTTGGCAACAAACAATTGACAACTGAGCGAAACGCCTGCTATGAACGCCAGCTGAAATATTTCAGCAGCATATTTGATATGCTAATGGGTAGCTCAGAGCAGAGCAGCGTCAGCATCATCAATAAGAATTGGATTTTTAGAAAGTAACATCAAAGAATAGCTTCCCAACTCTGGCACGCAGTTAACCCAAAAAAAAAAAAAAACAAAACAAAATCTTTTTTCCAGAACAACTCCCATTTCTCATAGAATAAAAATTATATATGCATGCAGAACTCAGAGCTTATTGTTGTTTATTGTTGTTGCAATTATGTCGCATAAAATAATTATAGCTCAAGCTGGCGCAAACATTTCCTGCGTTTCGTAATAATTAGCTAGCTAGCTGCAGTGAGAACACAAGCGCCTAAGATCAAGATGCCCAACCTGTTAGTGAGAAGAAGTTCACAGCTGAAGCTGATGATGAAGAAGTTGGTACTGGCACTGAGGCTGAAGCAGTGGCGGAAACTTCAGTTGGCACCCAGTTTGATTCTGGCCAGCGATGCGTGCGGTTGTCGCTGCTGCCACTTTTTTTTAGCTACCTTTTAGCGCTCTGTGTTGAGACATGCCACAATTGCTAGCGGCGTCTGCTTAAAAAAAATAAAAGAAAGAGAAGAAAAATAATCATGTGTGAAACTCTGTGAGCTGCGTGTGCCAGCAATTGAAAATTGTGCCAACTGCTGCATTGGCACAGTTCTAACATAAAGAAGTAGTCTGTTAACATATTTAGCGAAAGAACTTGTTGCGGCTGCAAAGCACATCAAGGACACGAAACATCTTTGAAGCCAGCCGCCAGCAAGAATAGTCGCCCATTAAAGTAACAACAAAAATATCAGCAACAGCACCAGCAGCAGCAACAACAACAACAAAGAGCAGTAAAAGTGGAGCAGCAATAATAAGAAATCTAAGTAGAAATATCAGCTCGAAATGGTAGAGCAGAAGATACCCACAACAGCAACAACAAAAACAACAAGAACCACAACAACAACAACAGCCACAAAATAGACGGCATAAAAGTGAATAAAAAATTGTCATGCTTTCATTAACAGCAACAACAAAGAACAACAAAACACAAATTTAGTTGTCAGCAATTTGTGTTAAACGCCCACAAACAAAAACAGTGACTGCCAGAGTACTGTGACTCTGTGAACTGTTAACAGTGACTCAAAATGCGGCGACAGTGGAGTGAATTTCTGCTTCTGCTTAGCCTTTGTTTGCTGCTCTGCCAATTGGCTCCGTTGCAGGCCAGTGAGTAAAGCCTGTCTCCCTAAACGGTTCTTTCCCATCCTGTTAAGCTAATGACATTCATCCTCCAAATTAGGTATACTCAATACTCTGCTCGGCGTTCCCGCTGAGTGTGTGCATCAGAGCGGCGTTTGGCCCTGTAAGCTGAGCTTCTCCTGCTGGCTGCAGGGTGGCAAGCATGCCAAGGGCTGCGGCAGCAATAAGTGGCTATTTAGTTGCTGCGTTGCCGAACCGCATTTGCAGCATCAGCATCCGCATCAATCGCCCCTGGAGAATCTAGTGGACTATGGCAAACTCAGGCTGGGCCTGAACAATTTGCCCAAACGCATTATGTTGCGGCGACGCGATGATAACGAACTACTCAATCTCAAGGTAAGTAGTTTGTATGACCACAACAGGGCAATTACACTAGACAACAGGCTTGCAGTCACTTAAATTAGAAAACATATTTGTCCATGAATATTAGAATCGAGACAAGTCTTAAATATGTTGTCTATATTTTGTCATTTTGTTACATTTTGTGATGGTAACTAGTAACTATTGCTACGATCGTAAGGAAATAACAAAGTATAAGTTGAGATTAATTAATTAGTAATAAACTTTTATCTCTTTGAAAACTTTGTTCTACTTTGCTTTTGATTTTACTTTCTAATATAATTCAAATACAGTTTTCGATTTATATTATTGTATACTCGTCCTAATCTATAATTATGTAGTAGCATTAGAAATCAATATAGTAATTTTAAATTAATAATTTAAGATTGTGTATGAATTCTTCAAGAATTGTTAGGAAACACAGTAATTATACCGAAAAGCAAAATGTATATTTCAAGAGTTAATTTCAAAAAGTCATCAAGTTCACCGCGTGTGAGCAATGTTAGACAAAACACAATTGAAAATATGATACTATGGTAAAACTAGTTTTTCACAATTATATGCATTTTTATGTGAAGCGTTTGTATGTTAAATTTCAGTGGTCTCCATGCCGTTATTAATTATGCTGCCATGCATTGACTAATCCCTTGTACTCCGCTTTTAGCCGGAATGTGGCGTGCCGCGCACCTCACAGAATACGCTACAGAAGCGCATCATTGGCGGGAGGCCGGCACAGTTTGCCGAGTACCCGTGGCTGGCACATATACGCATTGCAGAGTATCAGTGTGGCGGTGTGCTGATCTCGGCGAATATGGTAGCGACAGCAGCGCATTGCATACAGCAGGCGCAGCTGCCTGACATAACTGTGTTTCTGGGCGAGCTGGACACACAGAATCTGGGGCACATACACGAGCCGCTGCCCGTGGAGAAGCACAGTGTGCTGCAAAAGATAATACATCCGAGGTTCAACTTTCGCATCACACAGCCGGACCGCTACGATCTGGCACTGCTCAAGCTCGCCCGACCGACGGCTTTCAGCGAGCACATCTTGCCCATTTGCCTGCCACACTATCCCATACGGCTGGTGGGGCGCAAGGGACTTATCGCCGGCTGGGGCAAGACCGAGGCACATATGGGTCATGCGGGCACCAACATGCTGCAGGTGGCTAGTGTGCCAATCATCTGTGAGCAACATAATTAGATACTCAATAGCTTTAACCAACCATCAATGAGAGTTTCTCACTCAATTTACAGCCACCTTGGATTGCATTCGCTGGCACGAGAGCAAACAGATCAATGTGGAAATCAAATCGGAAATGTTTTGTGCCGGCCATTCAGATGGGCATATGGATGCGTGCTTAGGTAAGAAATGTAAATCGTGTGTTGCATACTTTTAGGCGGTGCGGTTACAGTGCGCTGTAAGCCTGTTAACAGAGACTTAACATAATTCGGCGACTTTGTTTTAAGGAAAATACTTGTTTGAAGTTCAGAAAAATACAGGGAATGGCTTGATTAATTTTATTTATTTAATATAGATAACAGATAGCTAAAATGTCTAAATGATGTGCTCCTATTTATTTTACAATATAAAATACATTTTCTTCAAACAAACAGGTTCATAAATTAAAACGGATTTTACTTAATGACCAACATTAATTTTTCAAACTAGAAATGCGAAGCCAAATTGTTTACACAACTTTCCAGAATGCTGAGACTACAAACTTCAGCTCTTAAGTGTATATAAAAGTTCAGTAGTAGAATTAATTAATATTTTCAAACAATAATACATTTTCTTGGTTGCCTTTTCCACATAAATGCCTTAGAATTTATTTATTTACCAAGAATTGATCTGAAATAAATCAAAATGCATTGTAGTCGCAAATAACATTAAAAATTCAATGACGCCATTGCACATCTTGCAGGTGACTCTGGCGGTCCGTTGGTCATCAAGGAACGAGGTCGATTTGTGCTCGTGGGCATAACAAGTGCTGGCTTTGGCTGCGGAGTGGATCATCAGCCGGGCATCTATCACAATCTGCAGAAGAGTCTGCGCTGGGTGGAAGATGTGGTGGCGCATAACGAGCTGTAGGTACGATAACAGAGAGCAGCAGGAGAGAAGACAGCAAGTAGCAGATGCAGCTGGCAAGTGCGGCAGACTGAATTGGCTGCTCCCGGGGATGTGGCAAACAATCTCATTAATTTATGCCGTGTAGCATTAAGCAATGGCCATGTGCAATGACGACAACAACAAAAACAAAACGAAACTAATTACAATTTATTAGATTTATTAAATATTATTATGTAGCTTTTGTAAGTGGGTCTAGTTGCCTTCTATGTGTTATGTGGGTGGGTGAGTGTGGCACAATGAACGACCTTGAACGTTGCCTGTGCATTTGGATTTTCGATTGAATTACGCACTTTACAACACGTACAATAAATTTTACTGTGTTATGTCATTTGCCAAGCCGCCATTTGGCATTCGCTGCTGTGGTGGCCCATTTCCCATTTAGTGTGGTGCTGGCGCTGGCGGTGGTACTGCTGCCATAAATGGCACAATCAACCGCTTTCAACTCTAAAACAACCACAACAAACAACAATAAGCTGCAATAACAAATGGCAAAACACAATAATCATAACTTGTACATTAAAGACATTAAGACTGGGCCAAGTCAAAGACTCAACGAGTGTCATCTGCCAATTGCCCAATTGCTAGTACTGAAATTGTGTTACGTTTGTCTTAGATACCACGTAGTTATCCACTTGATGTCATGTGGCATATTGAAGACGTAAAAATAGATACAAATAAAGGATAAAATATATGAGGAAAAGTGTACCTCAGTTTTACTACAAGTATTATCTTATAATGTGATAAGAATAATAATGATATATTTTGATAATCTCGGCATTTGCCCACATTAAAACATCTTACAAGTTATATGTATATAGTCAAAAGTAACTTTCTGCATTACTTCACAAATTAAAAAATATCTTAATTGACTAAGTAATTTTTTTTATTTTAGCACAAAGCTGTTACAGATTAGACCAGATTACAGGGTAAACAATGGTTATGCTTACTTGTTTCTTCTATTTTTACTTTGATTGCTTCTTTGTTTTCATTTCGATTGTTTTTCAAGTATGTCATCAATTTAACGGGCAATTATCAGCCAATAGTTTTCCATGAGCCCAAAAGCCGAAAGCTTAGCCATCAATTATTTAGGCTTTATTAATTTTGAAGTTTTTCAATTTTCAAAGTTACAGCCACATTGTTGTAGCCAGCGCTGCTGTTGATTTTTTACGCTTGAGATAAACTTGAAATAAGATGTTGTGTGCGTTTGGCTTTCGCTTGGTTGCCTGATTGCCAGTCCGCATTTGCTTTGCTGGTTTTTCCTGTTGCAATTTGTACAATTGTTGATATTTCTTCGCCGTTTGGCTAAATTTACTTTGACGGCCCACGCAAAAAATTTGTGGCAATCATGAGAGGTGCGAGTGAAACAATTTGACTTCCTCTTTTTTCTCTCCCTAAACGGTAAGCTCTAATTTTGACATTAGTCATGCCAGCAGCAACAGCAACAGCGACAACAGCAACAGCCACAACAGCAACAACAGCAACAAGTGACATGCGATATGCAATTGCCAAGTGAGCGACAAAAATTGTTGTCTCTGCTCGTGGGCCACGTCTTGTGTTGTCTTTTTCTTTTCACTTTCGATTTCGATGCGAGTCTGGCTCTCCACACACACACACAGACACTCGTACATACACCCATTTGCTGAGAGCTTCAGTTTCACACTCTTTGGCGCATATTACTCAATAGTCGAAGTTGCGACGTCTCTTGAGGCCCTGTGTGTGTTTGTATCTGTGTGCGTGTGTGTGTGTGTGTATTGGTGAGCGTGTTGATGGCCTTTTTGATTTTGAATTTGTCAGCCAACTGTTTATTAAGTGTTTTGACGTTACCGCAAACTGTTCGCAAACGCACAACTCGCCGCATCACAGTCAAAAACTGTTTCGGTTTAAACGTTACACACAACAAAAAAATAAATAAAAGAAACACAAACAACAACAACGGCAACAGCTTGTAAAAGTCAACAAAATCCAATTTATAGAAAATACAGAAAAAGTGCGTGTCGCGGCGCTTGGAGTACTTACAAATGTTTAAATATGTTTAAAATGGCCGCGAAATATGCAAGGGGAGTTATTGCCAAATATTAAGCAAACTGTTTTGTCTGCGAATTTTATTTAATTCAATCTTAGTCTGCGCGCCCGCTATGCAAACGAGCGATTATTCAATCAAAAACTCGCGCCGCTACGTGAATTAAGTGAAACACACAATTGCACAAAGTCGTAGACAAGCAAGCAACAAGGCAATCAGGAACCAACAACAACAACAACAACCACAACAGCAATTACAAACAATAACAACGATAACAAAATCAACAACGAAAGTATTGCAAAATGCGCGCAGTTGCATGGCTGCTCCCGCTGCCAACGTCGCTGCTGCTCGGCCTAAGCCTGTGCCTGTGCCTGTGTCGCTGCCCCGAAGCTGCCCACAGCAGCAGCAGCAGCAGCAGCTACAACTCCGTTTACAAAGCGGCGATTACTCCGGAGCTAAAGCAGGCCATTGACAAGGATTTGCCCAAGCAGGCCAAATTCTTCGATGAACTCGATTGTAAGTATACAAGTTCATTGCCTAAGTGTTTAGTTGAGTTTGACCAGTTTGATAGTGGTAATTTGCCAGTTTGTTGCCTAAGTCTTTTGTGTTGTGCCAATAGTAAAACTATTATTTAATTGCTCTCCATTTATCAGAAAATTGTGGTGGAAAATTCAAGAATCAGACTGTGTTTTATTTGTGTTGAATTTTTATATATCGGCAAATTTGTAGCCTAAGTTTAAGTCCAGATTTTTATGGTCTCACTGGCCAAATCATTCTTCAAAGTTTGCTGTTAATGAGAAATACAAAACAATCAAGTAACAACCAGGTTCGTAGGCAAAGTCTTTGGTTTGGTGAGTTTTCAATTTAGTTTTTGTAGTGGGACATTTGTCAACCATTTCAGATAATCTTATGTAAAATCATTTGGGAAAGTTTTGACCATTTGCCCATTTACATCGTGTTTTTCCAAGCAAGTATCTTGCCTAAATCTTTTGTGACTCAGCAAATATGTTCAAAATGCTTCAATTACATCATTTGCATATTAGTTAACCTTGAGCGGAAATATCGATTAGATGTCAAGTTCACATGAATCACGCCACTATTTCTACCAAACTAGATACGGATTAAGTAAACAGCACTTTTATTAGTATGGAAAGGGTTTACTTTCGTATTCTCGTTGCTCCCCACCAAAGAGTCAACTTAATACAACATGTAAGCTCAGACAAGATTAATTGGACTTTCCAAAAAATAAACAACAACAACAAGAGTAGCTAAAAGAGACAACATGAAGTCCAATTAGCCCCGAGAAACGCAGGCCCAGAGTTTAAAGTTAAAGCTGAAATCTTAGCTGTAATTATTTTCACTCAGAGCTCACATTAACATATGGCCCATCTGCGCCCCAATGAAAGCGCATTATGCTCCATTAAAACAATTAGCCAAATTTTAACAACAACAAATAAAGGCTAGCTGCATATCACAATAACGAATAATAAATACTCATAGCAACAGCGGCAAATAAAGCGATCGCAAATTGCAACACAAGTTCAATGGCACCAACCATGTAATATAGAAAAGCAAAAGTTTTTCGCCGTCAGCAGATACTTTAAAACTAGTCAAGAGCAGGAAAATCAACTGCAATTAAGCGACAATTGCGGTGACTACACGACACCACCGACATTCGAAAGTGTTAAACAACCACATGCTATATATGGTATAGATTATAGATTATTTGTGCTCGGGTACGTCTAGCTCGGCAGCTCCAACGAAACCTTGACCAAAAAACCAAAAAGAAATGTGTACAAGCAAAGTCAAAAACTTGGACTCTTAGCAACATGCTGCGCAGTTGGCCCAGCAACAAAGTTGCTCGCTCTCTGCCTCTTTTGGCTCTCTCTCTTACTTGGTGCGTCTTCGGGTTTGTTGGTGAAATGGCGAAATGATAGCAAATGTCTTCGGCAGCTTTAACGCTGCGCAAACACCAAACATTGGCTTAGTTCTGAGCTGAATTTCCCGACGTGCGGTCGCCTTTCGACGCGCGCATGCCAAACGAAGAGCCAACATCAACATTTGTGGCAACAATCAAATTTTCTTTTTCGTGCGCCGCGTGCCGTGAAAAAGTTGTCGTTGCGCATGCGTAGCTCGACAAGAAAGTCGCGCCGTTTGAATGAAAACAAAAGTGAAATCCTGCCAAAGTTTCCAAACACAATCATTCAGTTTAGCAACTAAAAATAGATGGTAGCAAAGGATAGCTGCTCAAACCAAAGGGGCGAAAAAAAAAAACAAAAAGAAAGTGATCGCCAAGAGAGCAAGCAACAAGTGTCCAAGTTCGAAAGTGAAAGTACGCGTTTTATTGCCGCGCTACTCGCCAGGAGTCAGATATGTCGCGCCCACGAACATACATACAATATCTAAAGAATCATTGGCTCAGAGTGCGTTTTAGCCTGCTCCTCATCTGTTCGCTGACCCCGAGCCTGAGCTTGGCCGCTGTCAGCTATCCCAGTGCACAGCAGGAGCATGATATGCTCATATTGGATGCATTGTCGCGACGCAGCGGCAACGGCTATTATGGCGAGAACAGCGTCATGGAGATGCTATCGAGAAGTACTCGCTCTTAACTCTTACTCACCCCAATTGTGTTGATATGTGTGTGTGTGCTAATTGAACTAATGCCCTTTCAATTTGAATGTCTTTGCAGTGATACCGCAGTCGTGCCGCTTCCGTGGACACAAATTCGAGTGCGGCCTGTCCATCTCGTGCGTCTTGGGCGGCGGCAAGCCGCTCGATCTATGCTCCGGCGGCATGATCTGGTCATGCTGTGTGGACAAAGATCTCGATGCCGAGGAGAGTCCGCATGCGGCACCGATTAACAACACAAGTGAGTAACAGTAACTAAGTTCTAACTCCCACATCCTTCCCCCTTTCAGCTGCTTTCCCATAAATCCCTCGCCCCTAGCTACAATTTGCCATGCCTAGTTACTTGTTGCATTTTACTGCTGCTCTTTAGTTTGTCTTAGCGAGCACAAATTGCAAATTGCTGCGCTCCAACTTATGCAATGCCCTGTATAATAGCGCTATAAATTAGTTCGCATTTCGAAAATGACAACAAATTGCTCGACTCTGCCTAAACATACACAAATACACACAAATACACACACACACACAGGCACACACACAGCCACACTTAGCCGCAGGGCCATCGAGGCAGAAGCAAAGCAAAAACTTTGCACTGATATTACTAAATTCCATTCGATGTACTCCCGAGCAGTGGGCGCTGGAGTGGAAGTGTCATGGTATACCATTAAATGGATCATTCAGTGTATATTCAATGCATATACAAAAACAAAGTTACAACATAACAATGAAATTTATAATAAACTTATTACTATTGCCACATGTCGAAAATCTAGAAGTATCTGAATGTTGATTCCCGAATGAACTACTTTTTTCGAGTAAATATTTTAAATAATATTTACATTTTTAACTAAGGAATATTTAATGTACAATACATGACATGACAATTTGCATATGGATATAGTATCAAAATTGCATTCAGCTTTAAATAATTCTCAATAGTAGGAAAATCTTTGTTTATTATATATTAAATATTGTAGGCCGCAGTACAATAGACATCTACATAAATCGAGGTAATTGTCATAGACATTGTCTAAGATAAATACAAATGTATCATAAAAAGATATTAATAAAAAAATGTAATGTTTGGCAAAAAAGATAACAAGACATTTTAAAATAGCTGTTAAAACATTATGTTATTTGAATTGGTTTTTATATAGCTTCTTCCACATCAATATATCAATGCAAGCTTCCATCCATATTTATTGTACTGGTATTTTTGCACTTCACATTCCATGTTGAATTTTGGTTTTGAACAAATTCAATCAACATCAAGTGCATTCGCTATATCGTAATCTCAGGCAGCAAGTCGATGAGCAAAGCTATAACCAACCAATATTATGACACACACAAACAATAACACACACGCACACACAGATACTCAGCAACTAACCAGCTTGCTGCCATTTTGTTGTGCTCTGTTTAATTTTCTAGGCTTCTGTTGCTTTGAACGCGCTTGCTACAAAGCAACTGCAGCAAAAATACTCACAAAAAACACATTACAACATATTATAAATAATTCTTGGTGGAAACTTTTTAAGCAGCCGTCAAAAAACAAAAATGAGCACAAAGTTAGTTGGTATTTTTTTTTCGCTTCATCATGGGATAATTTTTGTTGAAGCTCATAAAGTAGCGCGTTCTGTTTTGGCTACTCACTTTCTTAAAGGGAAAATACTTTGTACCGTTTTCTGGGAGTTTCTGTTGGATTTTGTTATTGTTTTTGTCTGCGTGTTGCTCAAGTGTAACATTTTCGTCTGTTGGCTAAGACAAACTCCGAACCACAGACGCGACAATGAAAAGGCCCCGAAAAACTGTTGCGGAAATAAACGAAGGTGAACGTTTTTGCATTTTAAAAGTGAAATTTCACGTTGCCAGCCTGCATCAAGCCCCTTCTTATTTCTGTTTCTGTTTCTGTTTTATTTTTTTTTCTTTATTTATTTATTTATTTGTTTTACACAAACAATAATTGTGGGAAATATCACAGCGCCAAGAGTTACGGCATTTCTTATACACTCAAGTCCAAGTCGAAACTCGGCCATAAACTCAAAGTGAAAAAAGCCCCCCAAGAAAGTGATAATCAACTTGAGCCGTTCTGTGGCGCCTGAAATTCGCTTTTTGGCTTTTCTTTTATTTTTTGAATTACGTGCGAAAATTATCTCATACCCGTACCCGTTTGTCTTTTGTTTCTGTCATGGACACTTGGTCAGTGGTGTGTGTGTGTGTGAATGTGTTAGTCGTGAATTTAATTTCAACTTCATTGGTTTTTTAGTGACATAATAAAGTCGTGCAGGGCGCTAGCCGTCATTGCTGACTGGCTCAGTGGTTTTTTCTTATTATTATTATTACTTCTCGTTCAAGTCTTTCACTACTTAAAATTGTGGCGAAAGTTGAACTCTGTGTTAAGAGCTCCCCCCTCCCTCCTCCACACAAACACAAACACAAGCACGCACACACACAAACTAAAACCTTGCTGTGCATAGAGGAAAACTGCAACATCATCATGATTCTTACACACACAGGTGACATAATACACTTGCATGACATTTATCCCGACTTGTCGTCAACTGTCAAAAAGCCAGCACATCATCATCAGCAACAACCACAACAACATCATCATCATCAGACGCAGCACAACAACCACAACAACAATGGCCTGTCAGCGGTTCCCTCTTCATCTGCATCCCGACCCGTATATCCCAGCCACGCCTACTATAGCACAAAGCGTCCAACGCTTTATAGTGGCAATCAGTATAAGCCCAGTTCCGGATCGGGCACCGTTTCCAGTTCATCCGTACATCGACCCAGTGGCTCCAGTTTGAACAGCTGGGAGCATGACTCGAATCACTTGGGCATCACCAACCATCTGGATAGTTTCTTTGATGCGGATGCGCCGCCAGATAGCGCTGCTGTGACGCGTCCGCCAGCACCACACGAGCCGCAAGCTCAGCCCTTTGCAGTGGGTAACGTGCTGGATCTGAATGCGGGCGAGGCTTTGGATGAGTACGAGTCTGGTGGCTACAATGATGGCAGCTTTCGTCCTGTGCCGGGTACTAAAAACCAAATTCATCTGTACCAATCTCTTATCTCTCTTATCACTTTCCCAATCTATTGTGTGTCAGTCTCTTTTCTCTGTTGAGCACCACTGCAAGTTTCCTTTAGTACGCACTACACAAAACTCTCACATTTTATCAGTTATTTTATGTAGTTTTGCACTTTCCGCTTCTGCGTGCACTTAAAAGTTACAATTTTCCTATCATTTTCCTATTCTAATAGTTTTTATCTTTCAACTTTTTCTTAGGCTGCGGCGAGGTTTATTCCCGCTCCAATCGAATTGTGGGTGGGCATTCCACGGGCTTTGGTTCGCATCCCTGGCAAGTGGCGCTCATCAAAAGTGGCTTTCTTACGCGTAAGCTGAGCTGCGGCGGTGCGTTGATATCCAACCGCTGGGTGGTCACCGCCGCCCACTGTGTGGCCACGTAAGTATCACTCAATTGGAATGCACATCAGCAAACACTCAACTATCTCGCATTGCAGCACCACCAACTCCAATATGAAGATACGTCTGGGCGAGTGGGATGTGCGTGCGCAGGAGGAGCGCCTCAATCATGAGGAATACGGCATAGAGCGCAAGGAGGTGCATCCACACTATAATCCCGCCGACTTCAAGAACGATGTGGCACTGATACGCCTCGATCGCAATGTGGTCTACAAACAGCACATCATTCCCGTCTGCCTGCCGCCGCCAGCTACCAAATTGACGGGCAAAATGGCCACAGTGGCTGGTTGGGGACGCACGCGGCATGGCCAGAGCACGGTGCCTTCTGTTCTGCAGGAGGTGGATGTGGAAGTCATCTCGAATGATCGCTGCCAGCGCTGGTTCCGCGCAGCCGGACGACGTGAGGCCATACACGATGTGAGTTAAATTTCAGTTAATAAATCAATTTCAGAAATTCAAAATAATTTAAAATATTTAAAGAGAAAGTAAAACAAAATAATAAAATAAAACAAGGTAATAGGAATCTCAATAAAATAAATAGAAATTGGATCTCAAGATTGATATTTTCTGAATTTCAAACACTTCTCTTATTTGCTTCTCAGGTCTTTCTCTGTGCTGGCTATAAGGAAGGAGGTCGGGATTCGTGTCAGGGCGACAGCGGCGGGCCGCTCACTCTAACAATGGATGGCCGGAAGACGCTGATCGGACTGGTGTCCTGGGGCATTGGCTGTGGCAGGGAGCATCTGCCTGGCGTTTATACAAATATACAGCACTTTGTGCCGTGGATCACCAAGGTTATGGCCAATGACAAAAATGCGTGAATATCGCTCTTTTTGAAGCCACACGCGGCTGTCCCTTAATCAAATGGTAGACTGCAGTCACCGCTCAAGTGGCACAGCGCTGTTTTTGATGTTGTGCGTGCAACGGCGGTGCAGCTGCATTAACCGCTGCCTGGCCATGTGATTCCTCTACGACTCGGGGTTGCTAGTGTTTAAGTTTAAGTTCCAAATTTTCTATTTATTTTACTTGTATTCAAGCTCGAATTTTTTTATGCATCCGTTTACAGCATTGATTTAAATGCTATTCAACTCTACTGTTAAGCACTAATAATAATCATATTTATTACAACTTCATTTAATTTTGCATAGAAAAGAAATTAAAGCTAACCTTATTGCTAATTTTAATTAGAGTTTAATAATAAATAAAAAATAATGTATTTAAAACCATTTATTACCTTAGTTTTATTGATGGTATTAAAATAGATTGATGACATTTTAACATCAAATTTAACCCGCAACAGAAAATGGCTTAAGCTTTGTGTACTTCTTGTTTTTTTGTCTGAATGCTGTTTAATTAGGGACTGGTACCTCTAATTTGTCCAAATCCTTGCAGATCTTCAGACCTTCCGACCTAAATTCAGATCTAATAATGAATATGTGAATCATAATTAAGCTTATATATATTTTAAGGAAATTAGAGGTCTAAATTAGTATTTGAAATATGTTCTAAATTTAGTACACAAAATAATAGCCAACCATTTAATATTTGCATACTTTTAGGCATGCAAAACAATTCAGCTGCAACACACATTACGGCAAGTTGACATCGCTGCAACAACACCTTTAAAATGTTTTACCAGATTGAGCGGCAGATTCAAAACAAATAATTGGGCAAACAAAACAAAATGCAGTCGAAAAGCAAACGAGATAAAGATAAACACTCAAAAGAAGTTAAGATAAATATTAACACACAGAAGGCAAACATTGGAGATCACACTGCGAAGCGATGTTCCCAGAAGCGCAACTGACGAATAGTGAGGCACACAGGTGAGCCACACGAGGCATGCACAGAATTTCTAATGATGCAACTTCCGTTGCGTCTTGCCACCAACTCGAACTGGGTCTGCATTGTCAACATATGAGTGTGTTTTGATACCAACAACAACAGTATCAAATCAAATAACATAATCAAACAAAACATAAGCTAATTAAGCGCTTGACTCAGCTAGCTTATCAGGCACAGACGCAGATTCGTTTTCTCTCTCGCTCTATCTCTCTCACACACTCTCTCTTTCTCAGTCATTCTTCTCTTTACGATCTTGGCATCCACAGCCAAATGAATTCCACATGTTTGTTGCTGTATTTCCGTTTGCTCCTCTTGTCCAAAGAACTGTTCAAACTGGCCACAACTTGTTGCCTGGCTTCAACTTGGCCTGGCCTCAGTTGCTGTGGAGCAGCGCCAGTGTCAAGGTCTCTCAAGTTCAAAACGTTTGTTGTGCGTTGATTGCTTAACTTTAAAAGACAAGAAAACAGAAAAACAAACCAAAAAAAAAACAAACCAAAAAAAAAAAAAAAAAAAAAAACAAGAAAAGAAAATGATACGCGAAGCGGCTTTTTAAAAATAGTCTTTAAGCGATGTGCCATTAAGACTAATTGATTAATCGATTGATTGAATGTGTGTTTGTCTGTTGTGCTGCTGTCATTCACTGATTGCATGTGAGCTAATCATAAACAATAACATAGCCGTTTAAGCTGCTTAAAAGTGCATTAACATATTTATTAAAGCCATATGAGCAAAACACTTTTCAGCACCCTAGTAAAGCCTTTTGTCTATTAGCTTAATGCTAATGCCAAGCATAATTAGCAAATAACTAATAATCGCAGCTCAAATTTTAGACGAATTCTTATCAGCCACAAGCATAACAGGTATTAACGCTCATATACAAATAAGCAAAAAGAAAACTGAGAAGAAGAAAAAAACAGCGATAAAGAAGTTTGACTTTCTTAACCTGAAGACGTGCATAAATTATAACACAAACAAACTGCGACAAACACACACACACACACAGCACATTCACACACAAATACAAGCGCATACAGCGTCAGTTAGTGAACAAAGAATGGCGACAGCCTGTGAGAAACTCATTTGCACCACCACACAAAATAAAAAAAAAAAAAAAAATGTATTAAAGAAAAAGCGAAGAGCGAAGAGACTCCCAAGTTAACAAATGCGCCTGGCCCGCCTGTTTTTGTTGTTGTTGTTGTTTTTGGTGCTGTAGCTGCTTCTTGCTATTTTAATGTGAAAGCGCTGTTAACCCCAAACTTCAGCTGTACTCTCCCCAGCTTCTCACCTCCCCCGCTCCAAAGCTTCGACAACGGCCAGCATACAAATGCCGCCAATCAGCTGTGGCTTGTGACAACAAGAGAGCAACCCACTGAGAGAGTGTGTGCCAGAGTCTCTGTGTGTGTGTGTGTGTGTGAGTGTGTTTCTGTTCATTTGAATAAGGAACAACAACAGCAACAGAAACAGCCGCCTAGCATTTGTTGTTCTCACCATTTTGTGAACTGGCCTTAATGGAAACCGTTATGCGCGAAGCTCTAACTAGCGTCGCAGTCGCTGCCGCAGTCAACGTTAACGTTGACGTCGCCCGGCTACGCATGCGCACATGTTGTGGCTCTCGAAGTGCGTGTGTGTGTGTGTGTGTATGTGTGTTGGGTCCGCAGCTACTACTACCAATTTTGCTTTGTGGTTCTTTGGCGTTGCTCGCAGCGCAGTCGCAAAATCTCAGCAGTAACTGCGACTGCGACGGAGAAGTCGAAGTCGAAGTCAAAGTCGACGTCAGCGTCAGAGTTTTGTCTTTGGCTTTGGCTGACTTCAACTGGCGTGTGGATCTTTTGTATGCGCGCTTCTCTCCAGACGTGCGCAACTCAACCGCGGTCTTTGGCTCCTCTTCGGCTTTTTGACTTGCTCGCCTCGTTACGTCTCGATTGCGTCTGTGCGTCCGCGTGTGTGTGAGTGTGTATGTGTGCGTGTGTGTGAATCTGTGTCTGTGTGTGCGTGTGTGTGTGCGTCGAAAAGAACTTGAGTTATTGGCCTCAAATTGGCTTTAGGATTTTACGCGCAGTGTGCATTGAAACGAAGTAAACAAATTACAGTCCTTAAGCACAACGTTCTTTTTTTTTCTATAAATATATATTATATATATATTCATTCGTTTGGGCATAAAACAGAAGGCAGGTGGAGAGAAAAAGCGACATCACACAATACAGAGCAGCGTGAGTGTCAAACAAAGGCTAAATGTGAAGAAACTCATAAAAAAAAATAACATAAGAAAGAAACAAAAAACAAAAAGCCGCAAGAAGTCAACAGCAGAATCATAATTCCAACAACACAAACAACAATATCATAATAACAGTGTGGCAGCAAATTAAATGAAATGACCCCAAAATAGTTGCCAGTGAAGTTTTCCTACAGAAAACCACTTAAAAAAAGAAGATAAATTAAAAAAAAAAAAACAAATAAACTAAAAGAGTTCTACGCGAGTCAAGCGACCAAAAAAAAACACGCAAGTAAATGCAAAAGATACAAGAACAAAAAAAAAACAACTTAAAGATACGCATCCGTCAGATACGCGCGCATCGTTGCAGCTACTGCTACTGCTGCTGTGTGTGTGTGTGTGTGCTTAAGTAGCTGCGGCGCACTTTCTACCACGTACAAGTCAATTAGAGGCACACACACATACACACAATAGTTGCGCATAACTGCAACTAACTGCAACAGCAGCCGCAGCAGCAGCAGCAACTTGCAGCAAAACAAGAGCAGCAGGGGCAACAACAAGTTCAAGCGCCTTGATTTTGATCAACGGCCAAAGTCAAACGAGTCCAAAGCAAAAGTTGCCTTGTGCTGCAAATTTTTATTGAAATTCCAGTTAAAAGCAGCAACAACAATACCAACCGCAACAAGAACAACAAGCGGCAGCTACAAGAGGCAAGTGTTTCAATTGCCGCAGCAGCAGCCAGCGAGATACAAGAGCAAAAACTTCTTTTCGGAACTGGTCTGCTAGCTGTTGTTGTTGTTTTTGTTGTTGTTGTTGCTGCTCTTATTGTTGTTGTCGCTTGGCTTTGACTTTGGTCTAAAATGCTGCTGCTGACTGCCTCCGCTCCCTGATGTTGTTGTCGTTGTTCCTGTTGTTGTTACTGCCTGCTGCTTGCTGCCACTGATCGAACTCCCCCCATTGCAGCCGCGGCGCGCCTTTGGCGTTATTTGCATTTCTGCTTATTCTGGTTTTTCGCTAACATGATGAGAGGCTCGAGCTAAAGCCAAAAGCTGAGCCCCATTCTGAAACTGCAACTGGAGCTAAAATTGAAGATGCTGCCATTGCTTCTGGAAAGCACGCCCCGCAATTGTTTCGGTTAATTTGATGTTAATTACAACAATTTGCATGCGGCTTCATATCAATTGAACGTTTGAGAATATTTGTCGCAGCAAGTTTGTGCTCTAAGTCTTTTGTTTTGCTTGCTTGTGTGGCGTGGCTTTCTAGAGCTAACTGAACTAATGAGCTCCCGCATCCCGCAGCTAGCAATAGACAACACAGACACACAGACTTACACAAATACAGCTCTGAAGACACGTTAAAATTTCTCCAAAGCCGTTTTTGGTAACAAGCAGCAGCAGCAGCAGCAGAAATGAAAGCCAAGTTGCGGCAGCCAAGCAAAAGTGGACGCACTTCTGGTTTTGATTATGTGCGCTACCAAATATCAAATGGCATAATTCTATTGTTCGTACGCCTCTTCTTCTTTTTCCTTCGCATCTCTAATATTTTTTTTATTTTTATTTTTTTATTAGTTTTTGGCTAATAACACATGACAATATTATGCTTTCTGCATGCATTTCACTTTTCTTTTAAATAAATATATACATATATTCATATTACCAGTAACAGAGAGAGAGAGAGAGAAGAAGGGAAATACAATTTGTGGGGCTTTCGCTTTTATTTAAGGCAAGTGCTACACACATACACACACACACGAAGGCACACACAAATGACTCTTTAATAAAAACCAAACAACAAAAAATTATAAAAAGTTCCCTTGTAATTTCACTTTTAACATGTCGAGTGGAAATAAACATAAAATGTTTATTTGTCCAAGTGGAAATTACTTAATTGCTTTTTTGTTAACAGGCAACGCCTCCAACTTCAACTTCAACTCCAACTCTGCCTCCGCCTCCTTCCGCATCTTGATAATAATAAAAAAATCATGCAAATCATCTGTGTGTGACCCACTTTAATGAAATTCTGCGACTCACGTGTGTCTGCCTGTCTGTCCGTACCGACTGGTTTATCGACAGTAGCCACACAAATTCATGTTAATTTGCACATTTCTCGAAATGGAACGCGAATACAATTACACGCATCTGATGTTTATACGCAGTCAAGAACGTGACCTAAATACACAAATAGCCGCCACTCAAACAAACACAATGCTCGCCAAAAGCTGTGAGAGAGATATTAGTGCTATGATAACTGAAATCTCCAATCTCAAATCTCACCAATTTAATACTGTGAATTTGAGTGAATGTTAGCCTGCAATTTGTGGCCGATTCTGACACCTAATTAAACGCAATCAGCAATGCGTTGATGCGGAAATCTGTTGCGGCTTCCGTTCTGTTTTTTTTTTTTTTTGTACGCTGCCTCATAAATTACATTTAATAGCAACTGAGACAGCGTCCATTAGAGTATGAGATGCTTGAAGAAAAAAGAACAAGCTAATATGATCTGGAAGAGAGAGAGTTTGAGGCTAGCAGATACTCTATATAAGAGAATTTTAAATTTTCACTGAAAATCTAAAGCAATT